>NC_041392.1:257903146-257958574 GCF_002162155.2 Triticum dicoccoides | reverse complement strand
GTCGCCCGCCACCGCGCCGCCGCCTGCCGCCCCGCCGGACGCCACCGCCTTCGATCCCGCCGCCCGAGGTTCGCCGCGCCTCGAAATCAGTGTCGTTGGTTTTTTTTTAAACTAATCGGTTTTCGTTGGTTTTTTTAGATTCGGTTTTTTTTAAATAGATCGGTTTTCCCGGTTTATTTAAGTAGCGAGCGTTCGTCTGTTCGTTCGTTCCGACGAACGTTCGTCATTTTTCTTTTTCTCGGATTAAATCCGCGATTTTTCTGATCGCGATTCCTGATCCGATTTTCGTTTTAGTATAACTTTTCGCTCGTTTATCAGAATCAGACGATTCAAGCGCCTAGAGTTTCGTCTCGAAACCCTCTATCCGTTTAACCAACTTAAACAAGATTTTGCTACTGTAAAATTTTCCCTAGATCCAGATTAGTAGAACGAAGTTGTTTTCTTTCGTTGTTTGACTTTCGTTGCTTCATTCGATTTGATTCTTTTTGCCAACCGGAGTTCTTAAGTTGAACCTTCTGGTTAGATCTCTTATTTGAGTTTTACCCGTGCATTAGATGAGTACTTATTGTATGCTTGTTTGTTTGCGATAGAGTACCCGGAGTGCGGCGCTTGTTACTTCGAATCTCTAGGTTCCCGGATCATCAGCAAGGAAAGTAACACTTCGATCATACCTTTTCTACTACCCAGTTTTATTGCATTAGATCAATCCTCACATATTGCATGGTTAGGATCTAACTAAATTGTGGGATGGGAAGTAGATGAGGTAGTACCTAGTACCTGTTTATTATCAAACCTTTGGGAGTTACTTCTACGTTTGCTTATTATGCCATGCTATGCTAGTAGACGTGGATTGGGTGAGTGATATCCATGACAGATGTGAGTTTGGTTAATTAATGGTTTATCTAAGGTGGCAACTTAAACACACATCTGGGTGGATTGAGGCACCTGGGTATTCCAGGACTTGCCTGTTTTCTTTTGGACCACCACCCAGGCTCAAAGGGATCATGAGACTATTCATACTAGAAACTTCCGTGTGCAGCCACAAGCTATTATGGGCTCTAGCATAGTTGACTAAGTCGTGCGAACTCTTACAATGGTAGACTAGCAGATGTAGGGGATGTAGGTGGTATGGTCTACCCGATCGTAAGGTGCTAGCGCTTCTGAAAGACTATGCCTCGGTCATCCGTCTTCTCAAACACCATGTAGTGCAAGAAACCAAACGGAGGCGATCGAGTCTTTTGGGGAAAAGTGCGCAAACCTCTACAGAGTGTAATAAACTAATCATGGTTAGCAGTGTCCCCGGTTATGGACATCTTGAGTATCTAGTACCTGGATTATCATGTGAATCTCAACATGTTACTCTAAATTAATTTTGTTGGGCTATGTTTAATGATGATGCTTAATTGGGATTGAGAATGCTGTCAACCATTCTCAATGTTTAACAACTACCATGATAGTTAAATAAATTTTATTCCTTTGTAGTAGGGATAAATTGGCTTTATGCAAAACTGTAACCATAGAGCTTTCCACCAGCCAAATATGCATATAGTATAGCTGTTTCATTCCATTACTCTCTATGTGTTACATTGCCAGCATATTCCATGTGCTGACCCGTTTCGGGCTGCAACGTTAATGTTGTAGACTTTTTAGACGATGATTAAGGAGTTTTTAGGGTCGTGGTTCTATACTCAGTGATGCCGTTGGAGTTGATGGACTCACTTATCTTCCAAGCCTTCCGCTGTTATCGTTATTAGATGGCCTTAAGCCATATTTATTGTAATAAGTTCTCTTTTGAGACACTCGATGTAATAAGTGTGTGATTGCTACTCTGCTATAAATCCTCCGAGTACTGTGTGGTGTCAGCATTACTGATCCAGGGATGACACCGGAGCACAGAGATCAGACTGTTTGAGGTCTGGTCGCTACAGAATCAATGGGATCATAATAGTCATCATAGCAATCATCCTTCGGTAAGCACGAAGGGGAATTAAACGATGTATGAGTTGAAGAGTTACTCTCATTAGAAGGTGGGCATGGGTAGCTAATCCGCTCTTCCTCCTTTTGTTCTTCGCTCTCCTCATCATCTTTTTCATCCAATGAGCTCACAGTTTCATCAATTTCTTCTTCCATAGACTCCTGCAAAATATTAGTCTCTTCTTGGACAGCGGAGTAGTTCTCAATATATGGTTTAACATAAGCATTAGAAGCATAATTATCATAGCAATATTTAAATATGGAAAAAATTTCAGATTTGTGAAGAGTAGCATCATATTTTTCAATCAAAGAAGCAATTTCAAAAGCACCCTTAAAAGCAACAAATTCTTCAATTTGTTGAACATCATAGTAATTATAAACACCCTTAACATATGAAGATACGATTCCATTATCACTAAACTCACATTGATAGGGAAGGTGTTTCTTAGGGCTTTCAGAACAACAAGTAAAATCATATATTTCACACAAATTCCAAGCATAGCATTGCAAACGTTGAATTTGACCCCGTAATAGTTTACCTTTTTCAGATATACGGTGTTGCGCATAACGAGCATGCTCATCTAAAGATTTGCCCTCAACTAAGCTAGTTGGGGTTTCGGCACGAGCACAAAGGGATCGAAGATGATCCAAGTAATAAGCTTCAGCAGTGTGATAGATTTTGAGTGGTTCTTCAACCATTGGTTCAGTAGGTACAACTAATTTTTTTTGGTATTTTGCTTTTCCTACCCATAACTAAAGATAGAAAACAACTAAGAACAGCAAATAAAAATTACTTAGTGATAAAGCAAACAAGCACACACGAGAATATTCACCCCACGCTATTGCTCCCCGGCAACGGCGCCAGAAAAAGGTCTTGATAACCCACAAGTATAGGGGATCGCAATAGTTTTCGATAAGTAAGAGTGTCGAACCCAACGATGAGCTAAAGGTAGAACAAATATTCCCTCAAGTTCTATTGACAACCGATACAACTCTACGCACGCTTGACGTTCGCTTTACCTAGAACAAGTATGAAACTAGAAGTACTTTGTAGGTGTTGTTGAATAGGTTTGCAAGATAATAAAGAGTACGTAAATAAAAAAGTAGGGGCTGTTTAGATTAAGAAACAATAAAGTAAATATAGCGAGTGTGGAAAAGTGGTGGTAGGAGTTGCGGAATTGCCCCTAAGCAATTGACTACTTTACTAGACCAATAGCAAGTATTATGTGGGAGAGGCCACTGCTAGCATGTCATCCCTGACTTGGAATTCTATGCATTTATGATTGGAACTGTTAGCAAGAATCCGCAACTACTAATGTTCATTAAGGTAAAACCGAACCATAGCATTAAGATATATTGGTCCCCCTTCAATCCCGTATGCATCAATTTCTATGCTAGGTTGAAGCTTCTGTCACTCTTGCCCTCCAATACATAGTCCTATCAACATACAACTAACCCTATGGTGTGAACCACGTGTGCGCTCATATCACTACACCACAACACCAATGCAATGGCATGTAATCTGCCGGGAGAAACCCCTTAAGAGGGCAGATAAACTGCCGGGAGAGCAATTCTCCTGGCAGATAGAACTGCCACAAGAACGGCTGCCGGGAATTACTTCTCCCGACAGTTATACTGCCCCCACACATTTATTTGCCGGCAGTTTATTTTCTCCCGGCAAATTTGCCGTGGCGTATAAACTACATTTAGTGGCAATGTAACTGTCGGCGCAAGCTTGTTTACCCGGCAATTCATATGCCATCACATTGATTTCACTAGCAAAAGCAAATTGAGCTGGGCAACAAATCGCTAATTTAATATGCATTCATTTTTCCAGGCAATCAAGACAAATGACACTATTTCATAATTCACATATGGACCTCATCATAAAACTTAACTTCATTCAATGAAATTAACGACCAAATACATATGTTCCTAGAAACGCCCATATATAAGGGTGTTGTGCAACAAAAGGAAAATTAAATATGTTTTTGGATTCGACATGACCAAAATGAGCATATAGTGTTCTATGCTAAACTAGCAACCAAAATTAGCTTTCCCCATGGTTGTAATGTTCCCAACAACACGAGGCCCAAATCATTCAAAATGCTTATAGTTTATTGCTTTAACTTCCGCTAGCCTCTCACTCTTGTGCTTCAGCATTGTCTTCTCTTCCTTTTTCCATTCTATTTCCTGAAAAGAGAAATTTTTGGCACATTAGAATTTACACATCAGATGTAAGTAGATTGCCGTTTGTTTTCCTTCTCATCGTTGCCTTTTGTTTTCATTCTGAAACATCATCTAAATGTTCCAAATAAAATATGGTCAGGTTCATAGTTTTACATGTTGAAGGGGGCAAACTAATACGAAGTCATGACAGCATGGCAAAACTTGGAACCCAAATTTGGCCATATTCATTTTATTTTTAAAAGTGCTTCACAAGCATGAATGGTAGATGTGCACATGTGTACAGAATGTCACCCCCATTTGTCAAGCCATATTTTTGGACTCAGACTAGAACAAAAATAAAAAATGAGTAAACAAGTTCAGGTTGGATATATGACTTACCTAGTGTACTCTCTGCCTCCATTCAAACTTCTCCTTCTAGCATCTTGTAGCCTTTGCTCAGCTGATAATTACTTGCCCTGACATAATACATGGAACATATAAGAATCCATGCTTCATGTTATTCTTAAGAAACAGTAACTTATTGAGTAAAAACTAGATTGAAGACCCCAACCTTATAAAATCAGCATGTACTAACAATTAAACTCTAGAAGAGTACTCCACTTTCAGTCTGTCTTAGCAGCAAAATGAAAGGAGACATAAATAAGTTCTCTAGCTAGTTATTTTTCTTCCATGTAACAGTATATGTGCATGATGACAGTTGAACTAGATGATATCACATCGATCGACCAATGGGAATAAACATCACAATACAAAAATCTTTTTACCCAAAGCTTGCTTGTAAAACTCCTACAACGTTTTAATGATTTAGTATTCAGTTGTAGCATCCGCTTGTTTAGCACCAAAAGATTATTGAACTCCCTATACTGATAAGACTTAATAAAAACATGTGTGCAGTCATTTAGAAGTATCCACTGCGGCACTGCCATAGTGCATAGATCATTTAGAAGTTTTCACTGGCAGAGAGCATATCTACAGTCCTTTACGTACAATATAAATCGAAACTACAAACATTCCCTGGTGCTTCCTATCAAGATGTCTAAATATGAAAATGATAAAATGTTCTGAAGAACTGTTCTTACTCGATTAAATGGAGAAATATTTAAGGAGTGATTACCCTGAGTTCAAGCATTACAAAATACTAGATGTTTCCTTTCACACAAACAACACATGTCCAAGCATAATGTGTATATAAGTATGAAAGATAGATCATAGTAGCTGATAGCACAGGCAAGCGACATAGATAACCATTGTTTCATATGCACGCTCAAAAGAATCAAGTAAGCAAAAGTAGTTTGATTTTCACATCTCAAGTTTTGATGTGATAACTCAAGAACATTTAGTCCTGAGCCATGACACTAAGGCGTTGAACTTCACAAATTTGTGCAAAATACTACAATGTTGAGATCCTGGAATGATTAATTTCCCCATGACCACAAAAAGTAGTAACTCATAACCAAATCTATATCTAACACAACACACATACATTAGTCACGTTTATCTATAGAAGATTTTTTTTCCAGGAGATACTCCTAATAGTGCAAATAGCAATTACAACGCTAAATCAACAAATTTACTGTAATAACTGATAAGGATGATCCTTGAAGGATGTAAGTGTGACCGCCAGAAGAACATCAAATCACGTACAAGTTTTCGGACTTGTGCAATTTAGGGAAGCACCTTCTCAAGCACAGGATCAAGGGATAGAACACAAATGATATCAAGATCTTGTAGAAGCTTCTCAAAATATCTAATTTCCTGTGACAATGTAGTTACTGCAATGCTTGTGAAGTTGAAAAGTATACACAAACTACTATCTATTAGATGGCATGAAAGTTTAAGCATAATTTTTGGTACCGATGTGAACTTGTTCTTTATATAATATATGGTTATATCACATTCAGACAACAACTTTCACAGTACATAAATAATAAACTTCATATCAGAGAACTAACACTTTTGCAAGTTCAAATCTTTAAACTCTAGAAGCAGTACTCCACTTTCAGTCTATATTTGTAGCAAACACAGAAGAGACAGAAAGAGATTCTCTATCTGATTGCTTTTCTTACATGTACAAGTATATGTGCGTGATAACGAGTGAACTAAATGATCTGACATCAATCGATCAATGGAGATAAACAAGGGTACTTGTTCATTCCAACTACATGTTCATTAGTCAAAGTTCATTTTCTTTTAACATCCAGAATTAGCACAAAGAGCACTTAATCATAGTAAATGGAAGAATTCCCATTGGCACCAAGAATTAGAGTTGTGAAGAGCATCTTCATTGGTACATTCAAGCACAAGTTTGAGAGAAAAAAACTGTTACCTCAGTATTGAACTCCTATGAAACAATTAGCTAGATGGTAAATCAGGGCAGGAAAAGTAGCTACTTTTGTAGAGAAATTTTTAATATCAAATCCACACTCATGTCTATAAATTTAGCTCTTTCAGATGGTGGCACCAAAAACTTTATAGAGCGCTACATTCCCCTACTACTATAGTACATAATTTTTTGAATTTGGATTAGCAGTCCGCCCAGACTCCAGAGCAAATACAAGTCATTGATTTGTTCCATAAAATGAATATCCACCGTTCATCAGTACCTTGCCCAAGAGATCTAATGGTTGACATTTCTTAGATTCGCAATGTACGGGCAAGCGCCAAAACGACTCCAGGACCTTTCTGGAATCCTGACGGTTCCAAATGGGCCCACTGGTGAAACTCTGCTATTCAAGATCTTTTGTGGCTATGATCGGGAAACAACGATGACTAGAGTAACCTTCTTCTATAAACAACTAGCTTGTACAGAGCACTAATCGTTTGTATCTACCAATTTTTGAAGCAGCAACTTGCCAATCCTTTGGACGGGATTTAACACTCAACAGCATACATACTACTCCCGTCTGAAAATAAATGTTGCTCAAATAAACAGATGAGTGAGTGAAGAACACGTGCATAGCTCGTGCCTTTGACTAGTATACACAGTCTTCAGTTGCGCAATGTCTGAACCTGAATAAATAAAGACCGATCCATGTACTAAGAAGGATGGATACAAGCAAATGAAGTAGGCACATATACTTGCATATTAAGATAACAAAACGAAATATACACTAACCTGGGCTGAAACCCTTTACTAATCACGAGCACCAGGAATTCCTCGAACAAACCAACCACTACTAGAACCAGTCTCCAATCCTTTCACTAATAGCACCTGCATCAATTTGGTAGGAAAAGGAAAAAAACAATAAGGAACACGCTCAGTAGTAACTCGCTGGAAGGGAAAAATCTGCCTTCGTACGGAGAACTGGACAATGAGTACCATGATTTCTCATCGAGCAGAGAAGAAAAGATTAACAACCTTGGTAAGGAAGATCTCACCTGCATCAGGTTTCCACCAAGATGGATCTGAGGAAAGTATTGTACCAGCACAGTAGAGATGGGACACCACGCTCGCCGTTGGCGGGGAGGAAGCTGTGGTGGGGGCCTATGCTCGTCGGCGTGATGGACTGTAAAGAAGAGATGGAGGCGACCGGCATCGTCGACCAGTTCTGGTGGTGGTGTCGAAGGGAGGGAGGCAACAACGACCTCGTACACCATAGGCGTATCGAGGGAGGCGACGCCGAGATCCAAGCACCGCCGCCATAGATCCCGATGGGGTCGCACAGGTCAACCAAAGGGGGGAGGTGGAGGGCGTGGTCAACGGCAGAGGGGGCGGCGGCGGTGGTCGAGGAGGAGGTCTAGGGAGGGGCCGATTTGGGGGAGAACAGGTCATGTGGTGGCTCTAATTCTCCTCTTTTTTTGAGCGGTGGCTATAATTCTTTTGAGTGGAAATGTCACGCGCTCTCCCACGCCAGCGCGCGTTTGGGCCAAATATTATTTTGGACTCGCGCCACAGGCAGGCCCGACAGCTAGTGGGTCATAATTCAGTTCTCCCGGCAATTTTCATGACCTAAGATGTGGACATTATTATTGGCAGTGTGCATGCCCTTGCTAATTAACTTCTACCGGCAGTTTCTCCGCCGTTATGTACTTCTACTGGCAGTAACAAGATCCCTGGCAGATGATTTGCCCTCATTCTTGTATTTCTCCCGGCAGTTAATTGCCCCCAATTCGGTGTTGTGGTATAGTGATGATGGGCACCAAAGGATAGCAACATAACCACAAGAAAATTAAATAAATCATAGCAATTCATCAACCACCAATAGGACAACGAAAATCTACTCAGACATCATAGGATGGCAACACATCATTGGATAATAATATGAAGCATAAAGCACCATGTTCAAGTAGAGGGTACAGCAGGTTGCGGGAAAGTGGACCGCTGTAGATAGAGGGGGGAAGGTGATGGAGATGTTGGTGAAGATGGCGGAGGTGTTGGTGTAGATCGCGGTGATGATGATGGCCCCCAGTGGCACTCCGGTGCCACCGGAAGCAAGGGGGAGAGAGCCCCCCTCCTTCTTATTCTTCCTTGACCTCCTCCCTAGATGGGAGAAGGGTTTCCCCTCTGGTCCATGGCCTCCATGGCGTGGGAGGGGCGAGAGCCCCTCCGAGATTGGATCTGTCTCTCTCTGTTTCTGCGTTCTCAGATTCTTCCCTTTCACTGTTTCTTATAATCCCGGAGATCCGTAACTCCGATTGGGCTGAAATTTTAACACAATCTCTATCCAGATATTAGCTTTCTTGCGGCGAAAGAAGGGCACCAACCGCCTTACGGGGTGGCCACGAGGGTGAGGGGCGCGCCTGACACCCTGGGGCGTGCCCCCTACCTCGTGGGCCCCTCGAGCATCGTCTCGCGTGGATTCTTCTTCCCAAAAATCATATATATTTCAAAAAAATTCTCCGTCGGTTTTTATTTCGTTTGGACTCCGTTTGATATGAATATTCTGCGAAACAAAAAACATGCAACAAACAGGAACTGGCACTGGGCACTGGATCAATATGTTAGTCCCAAAAATAGTATAAAAAGTTGCCAAAAGTATATGAAAGTTGTAGAATATTGGCATGGGACAATCAAAAATTATAGATACGACGGAGACGTATCACATTACAGAATAAAGATCCGTTGGGAGATGATGTCATCATGGCTTTTTGTGTTTTCAAGAAATGACGTCATGGCGGGTTATAAAAATTTCTGCGAAGAAAGGAAGATGGATTTTTTCTAAGTATTGAAGATTGACAAAGAACAAAGTTCAAAGTCAACCTGGGGCCTAATGTTGGGGATAGAGCTATCAGTTATGACCCGCCTAGGAGGGGCCGTGTCAGTCCTAATGACGGGTCACAAAGGAAGCCCAATGAACATTCAAGGTGATAGTTTATTAAGGCTTATAGAAGGCCTAAGCCCAGAGGCGGCTTAAGGCCCAATGTTGTAAATCGCCGTATGTAAACAAAGACTTGTGAGGAAAGGCGTGTAAAAGAAGTCACCGAGCCGGACATGCTTTATGAGCCGACCGGGACTCTGTAGGCCGCCAGGCCTGTGTATATAAGGGGACGACCCGGTGGCGGCTTAGGGCAAGAAACAAGAGATCGATAACCAAGCCGGTGGATTAGCCTCTTGGTGATTGAAACCCCAGCAATTCCAACACAACTAGACGTAGGCTTTTACCTTCATCGTAAGGGGCCGAACTAGTATAAAACCTCTCGTGTCCTTTGTCCTGATTAACCCCTTTAAGATTCCTAGTTGCGATGGCCCTACGACTAAGTCCTTTTGCTAGGACATCTGCCGTGACAATTCCACGATAACTAGTAAGCAAAGATAGAAGTGATTTCGAGGGTATGGTCATCTTGCCTGCAAAGTTCTCTGAGTTGACGAAAGCTTGATCCTTGTAAGTGTACTCAATGGGTTCCTCGATCACGTACTCGTATCCAGGCTCTACCCAAGGCAAGAACACAAGCAAAGGAAACCACAATCAACCACGGTGCAATGTGCAAGCAACATGATGCAAAACATGGCATGACATGCGGGATGTGATATGCAATGCATATGTGTGCTCCAGAAGGAAAAGATTGATCAAGGCATAAACTTGGCAATCCAAGAGTGCCGCTGGAAATATGAGATGATTTTGGTCGAAATCGATATAAAGATCACCGGAATCGGATGCACGGTTTGCAAATGGCGAGCAAAATAAGAATGGCACAATTCTGCGATTAACAACACAATGACATCTAGAATGCAACAAGAAACTAAGCTACTGCACTCGAACATAGCAACAAAGCACATAGCAGTGATCTACTCAAGATGCTTGACAAAATATGAACACTGAGCTACGGCTAATTCACACAATAGCAGGTTAAAACAAGCATGGCAAAAGTGCAAAAGATATCAGCATCATAGACTTAGTGAAAATAACAACATGCTAGGAATTAACATCAGGAAGACATGTTTAGAGCACGCTAACAACATGCTACAGGAACATATCATAGCAAAACAAGGCATGCCATTAATCTACTCAAAGCATAGAACAAACATCCCTTACTGACCATGAGTCAAAAAGGATCAGAAGATATGATGGCGCCCATGTAAACATAGCAAGTTTCGTTAACAGATTCAGACTTAGCAGAAAACTGAGCATGGCAAAAACAGAGTTATGAAGGCATCTTTACGAGCTCGATTCACTCACCACATGGCATTGCTTGACAAGATAATCATACTACCAGCAAGAAGACATGATCTTAAGGCTAACCATGGCAATAACAAGTTTATATCATACATGGATCAACTACAATAACCATGGAAAAATTGATTAACATGTAAACAATCCGCCAGGAACATTTTATAGAAAAAGTATAGCAAGATTGAGACATGCTAGGGCATTCAATAATTGCAAACAGGGGCATGGATGGATAGAGAATAACCATATGTCCAAATCATCCTTACTGAAGCAACTCAAATAAAGCACGCATCTCACTGTAGCAACATGGTTACATGGCATCAAAATAACAACAGACAAAGACTTAGCCAAAACCCTGAGATCCTGAAATCAGCAATAACACGAAGGCTACTTTGCATGCTTATTCTAGTCACCACAAAGCTCACAAAAATACATGGCATACACCCCTGTAAATATGGCATGTCATAGAACAAAATACATGTAGAGCTCATGCCCATGAGCAGCACACAATAATTGTATCAAAAATGACAAATCCTCATACTCTGATAAGAATCAGCCCCTAACAATTTATAGCACTCTTGCATCAGTGATTTGGGCATCAAGATGGACTCAAACAAGCATGCCACAATGGAAAAAAATGAAGAGCATATCATGATGAACATTTTGATATATTGCACGCACGAAACAAAGCATCACACAAGAAGTTACAGCAGGTCAAAGTATGCACCTGGATTTTAAAGTTTAGGGACTTAGAAGAAATTGGACCTCGCGGGAAAGTCAACGGATCTAGGGTTCGCGAAGCCAGAGCGGATCGGGCCGGGCGGCGGTGGCGTCGTCTCCCGCGAGGTCGTCACCGGCGGGGCGGCGCGAAGGAGGTCGGCGGAGGCGGATCCGGGGTCTCTTTCTCCGGATCTGGACGGGCGACAGCCGGCGAGGACGCGGTCGGGCGGCGCGGCACGACGACGACCGGCAATGGCGAGGCGGAGCAGCGCCGGCGGGTGGTCGGCGGCAGGTGGCGAAGAGGCGGACGGCGGCCTCGGGCGTGGGCCGGGAGGCGCGCTGGCGGCGGAGGAGCGAGCCCGCGGGGGCCGGCTGTGGGCCTCGGCGGGCCGGTGCGGCGGTGGGCGGCAACGCGCCACATGGCGCTCGTCGGTTGGCTGCGGGCGGCGGCGCGGACGCGTCCGACTCCTCCGGACGTGTCCGACGATGAAGGGGAGCGGTGGCTAGGGTTTCGACCCGGATTTTTGGACGGGGAGGACATATTTATACCTAGAAGGAGGTGGGAGTGTCCAAATGAGGTGCGGTTTTCAACCATGCTATCGTGATCGAACGACTGAGAGGATGGATGGGGTTTGGATGGGTTATTGGGCCACTTTAGAGGGGTGCTGGGCTGCAACACACACGAGGCCTTTACGGTTCCCCAGTTAACCGTTGGAGTATCAAACGTACTCCAAATGGCATGAAACTTGACAGGCGGTCTACCGGTGGTGTACCAAGGCCGCTTGGAAAATCTCGGTCCATTCCGAGAATGTTTAACACCCACACACGACAAGAGACAAAAGGGGGCGCCGGAGGACGTAGGAGTGTCGGATTGCAAAACGGACAACTGGGAAAATGCTCGGATGCATGAGACGAACACGTATGCAAATGCGATGCACATGATGAGATGATATGAAATGCATGACATGGACAAAATGCAAAAAGAAGACAAACCCAACCACGAAGGGAAACTCATAACTTAGAGCCGATAATGGAAAGAGTTGGAGTACAAATATGGCAGGTTACATCCGGGGCGTTACACGCTCCCTCCGTACCGAGGAGCACATCATGGCCCTGGCAGCGGAAGTACAGGGCGGCCTAATCAAGTAGAACATCAATTCGGCGGCCAAGCCCCAAGACACTATTAAACGAGTCCGGATTACTCCGCGGCATGACAACCCGGCTCGTCAGGAGTTGGACTTGCAATTCAGCCTCTGTCTCAGTCCCGGCTGAACTGCGCATACATAACTACGCACAAAAAATACCATTGGCAAAGGCGGAGGCATAACTCGATCATGGTCCATAATACGGCTTGACCTTATCCGGGTACTCATACTTTCCCTTTTTTCTTCTATCCTTTTTCAGGTTTCTTTTCCACAAGCCCCTCACGACGGCCTCATCATCGACCCCTTCGAAGGATAAACACACCAAGGTGGCAAGCAGCATAGACGTGTGGCAGAAACATCTAGATGATCTTTTTGACGATCACTTTGCCTGTTTAAAGGACCCGCACGCAGCTTACCCTGGTTCTCGGCATGTTAAATAGCCCTGTTGCTTATCGCATTATTTGTACAAATACGCCTTGACATATCAATCAGATTATAATGGAAATAGTTTGCAGCCCGACATATGTGGCATTGGCTTTCTTCTTCATTATATTTAAACTTTTTTTAATTGCACCTGTACACTTTGGTACGACTTAACCCGGCAGGGGCTCCTTTGCGCTCCATATGTTGGCAACAAGTCCGAACACTTTTTACAATACAATTCGGCGCCCCGAATATTGTATTATATTCATCGGCTCCAAATCATGTCTTTGGTCAATAGTTGGGTTGCCCGGCTCCTGTGCTTGCTACCTTACGTTTCGTTTTATCGGCTAGGGTAGTAAAGGGAGAACTACTACGATTGTGTTTCTAGTTCATCCGGATAAACACCTGAGTAGAGAAAGCCGAAAACTTACTGTCATGATGCGGCGAGAGCTGGTCAGCTATTCGGTGGCTAAAATCTCTTGCGATTTTTTCCACACTACGTGACGGATCGGCTTCCAGCCGATCAGGTGTTCACAGCCCCTAGTCCGGATAAACAAACTAGGGGCTGCGCCTATACTCCTATTTGTCAAACTCCTATGGCTAAGTGAGGGTGATAAAGCCACATAGTCCGATTGCCTGGTTCGATGCACTAAACACCTCCTTCAAGGACCAAACTCTTGGGTCAAGTGTGTTTAGGTTCCAATCCAAACACCCCCGTACTATCTACGTGGGGGCTGAAGCCGACGACTGGCCAACTCTCAGATTTAAATAAATGGCCACATAGGAGGAAATATTTTCAAAAAACAATAAGCAATATATTGCATATAGGCTTTGTTCCATAATACAGGATTGGATAAACACAAATAGATTCATTCAAAGATAATGTCCTTCGCGCACTGGCCTGCTACAATGCGGGATCATTCCAGGACGTCATCAAAATAGTGCTCGGGCGTGCGGTGCTCTTTGCCCTCAGGCGGCCACTCGGTCGCAAGCTTGACGACGTTCATCTTCGCCCACTCCACCTTGACGCGGGAGAAGGCCATCCACGCACCTTCGATGCAGACCGATCACTTTATGGCATCAAGCCAAGGGCAGGCATCGACCAGCCGCTTCACGAGCCCGAAGTGGCTGCTAGGTACGGCTTCGGCAGGCCATAGAAAGATTATTAAATCCTTCATGGCCAATCCGTCCACCCTATGCAGTTCAGACAGCTATTTCAGCTGGTCGCTGAGGGCCACCGGATGGTCTGGCGTAAGGTATTGCGACCAGAACAACTTCTCCGATGAGCTCCCCTCCTTGGCTCGGAAGAACTCCGCAGCATCAGCCGCACTGCGAGGCAGATCCGCAAACGCTCCTGGAGAACTCCAAATCCAGATCAGTAAGAGATACCTCTTCTTCACAAATTTTCTCTACATAATAAAGGTCTTACCCGCTGCAATTTGCTTGGCCTCCTGGACTTCCCGAAAGGCGCCCTGGGCTTCAACTCGGGCCTCTTGTGCGCTTTGGTGGGCCTTAGCAAGTTCAGACTCTTGGTCCGCAATCTTGCGCTCCAAGGACTCACACTTCTTTACGGCGTCCTTGAGCTCCCGTTGAACCTCCCCGACCCTTGACTCGTGTTTCTTGTGGGCGGCTTCTTCCTGCTCCTCCCTCTTCTGGGCCTCGCTCAGAGCTTTCTAGAGGGACTCCACGTCAGCCATAGCTCCTATGAAGCATCATATTAACGTGATCAACACAAACAATTCTTATCATTTTTAAGATCTAAATAGGCCATTGCGTACCTTGCTTGTCCTCAAGATGTTTTTTTGACATGGCCGAGCTCTTCATCGACCTGCTCTAGCCTCTGCTTCAGTTTGGCTACTTCAGTAGCATGGGAGGTCGCAGCCAGCATCGACGCCTGCTTATTCACATAGACATATATGATGAGTCTCCTGCGAAAATTATTCGATCCTCTGTCCGGCCTTTCTTTTCGAACACCGGACAGAGTCTCGGGGGCTACTGTCTGTACTACGGTGTTCTTTTTGCATAATTGCATCACATACCTCAAAGCCTGTTAGAAGGCTGGCTCGGGCTTCGGCCAGTCCACTCTTAGTGGACTGAACCCTCTCAACCACTGTACCTATAAGGATACGGTGTTCTTCTGCGATGGAAGCACCTTGGAGCGCTTCCAGTAGAGAGTCCGGTGCCTCCGGATGGACAAAGGTCACCGGCGGAATAGGTGCACCTCCTTCTTTCAAAGGAGGCTTCTTACCTGATTTTGGAGCCATACGGGCCTCTGAAATAGTATTCGGATGGGGGCCGAATTGGCTATGGCCCCGTCGCTAGTCTCCAGGGGGCCTGCTCCCCCATGTGTCCGGCGGCCGAGGTATCACCCTCTGGCACCACCTCGGCAGCCTCCTGTACCTCTCCCTGGCCTGGTAGGTTCCTTCGGGACAACACTTCGGTGTTGTCCGTAGTCTTGGGGGAGGAGGCCGGTGGAAGCGACCGTCTGCCATCACATTTAGATCCAGCGAATTCCCCGAAGATGAGGATCGCTGGAGATGGGTGAGAGCCAGACTACAGCGCATGATTCAACATATTAAAACCATGAAGTAAAGGAGCTGGATATATATGTGTGTAAGTTCCTTTAAGTACTTACGATCCGGACATGGGCTTCTTCCTGGGACGCCATTCAGGGCTGCTATCGGTGTCCGATTCGGAATCGTCCGCAAGGGAGACTCTCCCTTTCTTGGACGCCCCCGCCTCTGATGACCCACAAGTATAGGGGATCTATCGTAGTCCTTTTGATAAGTAAGAGTGTCGAACCCAATGAGGAGCAGAAGGAAATGATAAGCGGTTTTCAGCAAGGTATTCTCTGCAAGCACTGAAATTATAGGTAATAGATAGTTTTGTGATAAGATAATTTGTAACGAGCAACAAGTAACAAAAGTAAATAAAGTGCAGCAAGGTGGCCCAATCCTTTTTGTAGCAAAGGACAAGCCTGGACAAACTCTTATATGAAGGAAAGCGCTCCCAGGGACACATGGGAATATCGTCAAGCTAGTTTTCATCATGTTCATATGATTCACGTTCGGTACTTTGATAATCTGATATGTGGGTGGACCGGTGCTTGGGTGCTGTCCTTACTTGGACAAACATCCCACTTATGATTAACCCCCATTGCAAGCATCCGCAACTACAACAAAAGTATTAAGGTAAACCTAACCATAGCATGAAACATATGGATCCAAATCAGCCCCTTACGAAGCAACACATAAACTAGGGTTTAAGCTTCTGTCACTCTGGCAACCCATCATCTACTTATTATTTACCAATGCCTTCCTCTTGGCCGAAATAATGGTGAAGTGTCATGTAGTCGTGTAGGATCGAAAGTATGTCTAGAGGGGGGTGATTAGACTACTTGACCAATTAAAAATCTATCCTTTTCCCAATTTTAGTCTTTGGCAGATTTTAGCAATCTTAGCACAAGTCAAGCAATCTTAACACAATTCAAGCAAGCATGCAAAGAGTCTATGAGCAGCGGAAAGTAAAGCATGCAACTTGCAAGAATGTAAAGGGAAGGGTTTGGAGAATTCAAACGCAATTGGAGACACATATGTTTTTGTCGTGGTTCCGATAGGTGGTGATATCGTACATCCACGTTGATGGAGACTTCAACCCACGAAGGGTAACGGTTGCGCGAGTCCACGGAGGGGTCCACCCACGAAGGGTCCACAAAGAAGCAACCTTGTCTATCCCATCATGGCCATCGCCCACGAAGGACTTGCCTCACTAGTGGTAGATCTTCACGAAGTAGGCGATCTCCTTGCCCTTACAAACTCCTTGGTTCAACTCCACAATCTTGTCGGAGGCTCCCAAGTGACACCTAGCCAATCTAGGAGACACCACTCTCCAAGAAGTAACAAATGGTGTGTTGATGATGAACTCCTTGCTCTTGTGCTTCAAATGATAGTCTCCCCAACACTCAACTCTCTCTCACAAGAAATGGATTTGGTGGAAAGAATATTTGAGTGGAAAGCAACTTGGGGAAGGCTAGAGATTAAGATTCATATGGTGGGAATGGAATGTCTTGTCCTCAACACATGAGTAGGTGGTTCTCTCTCAGAAAATGTGTATTGAAAGTGTAGGTATGTTCTGATGGCTCTCCCCACAAATGAAGAGTGGGTGGAGGGGTATATATAGCCTCCACACAAAAACTAACCATTACACACAATTTACCAATCTCGGTGAGACCGAATTGAGAAACTCGATCAGACCGATTCAGCAAACCTAGTGACCGTTAGGATTTTCGATGGGACTAAGATGCAACTCGGTAGGACCGATATGGTTAGGGTTAGGGCATAATGTAATCTCGGTGTGACCGATTACACAAACTCGGTGGGACCGATTTTGGTAATAAGCTAACCAGAGAGTTGGTCAGGTAAACTCGGTGGGACCGATTTGCTCATTTCGGTGGGACCGAAATGTTACAAAAAGGAAATAGAGAGTTTACATTGCAATCTCGGTGGGACCGATCGCTCATCTCGGTAGGACCGAAACGTTATGAAGGGAAACAGAGAGATTACAACCCCATCTCGGTGTGACCAAAATCCCTATCGGTGAGACTGATTTGCCTAGGGTTTGTGGCAGTGGCTATGACATCTGAACTCGGTGGCGCCGGATAGAAAGAATCAGTGGGGCCGAGTTTGACTTTTGGTTTAGGTCATATGTGGATGTGGGAAGGTAGTTGAGGGTTTTTGGAGCATACCACTAAGCACTATGAAGCAAGAACCTCATCAAGCAACACCTCAGCCCTCCTTGATAGTATTGGCTTTTCCTATAGACTCAATGTGATCTTGGATCACTAAAATATAAAATGTAGAGTCTTGATCTTGAAGCTTGAGCCAACCTTTTTGTCCTCGGTATTTTGAGGGGTCCACTTTCCTCATCCATGCCATGCCATTCATTGAGCTTTTCCTGAAATATTAATCTTGGAATAATGTTAGCTCAATGAGCTATATGTTGTTAGGAATTACCAAAACCACCTAGGGATAGTTGCACTTTAAGTCTCCCCCTTTTTGGTAATTGATGACAACATATAGATCAAAGCTTCGACGAATGATAATAAGAGTGAAAAACATTGCGCTTTGAGAAGTATGTGAAAAGCAAGAGCTCCCCCTAAATTTGTGCATAGTTTATGATTTGCTTTGGATTGCAAATGCACAGAGAGTTAGGCTCATGGGTTACTCTTCCATGTCACATACATCTTGGTGGAGCGCTCAAAATGATAATAATTAAATACATGCACTCATCGCCAAGCAAAGTGAATGATCATATAGGGATAAAATGATAATGTCATCCAACAAGCATTAATGTAGCATATGATCAAACACACATGATCATCCAAGTATCACGCGGACAAAAAGTATCTCAAACAAGCAAATAAAGTTCAACCATCAAAGCAAGAGATAATAGAAAGGCAACGCTCTCTCTCGAAGCCTATGATCTATACATTTTTCTTCCCCTTTGGCAACAAGTTACCAAAAAGTTCATAGAAAATGCATAGCACTAAATCATCTCTCAGGCTTGGTCTTTAGGTTGTGGTGTCCGGAGAACTCCAAGAACGAAGGCTTCAGTCGATGTAGATGGAGCTGATGGAGGAGGTGCTGGAGCTGGTGGCACTGAAGCTGTAGCTGGTGCAGATGAAGTAGCTCTGGTGTCTGTTACTGGCACTGCAGTTGACCTCTGAGCTCTAGGCACTCTGGCAAATGCATCAGTGGTTGTCTTGCCCTTCCTCTCCTACATATCATCCTGAAGTTGCTCCACAACAGATTGGATCTCAGTTACCTTCACATCCATGTCATAGAACTTCTGCTCCACAATCCTTTCTAAGCTCTCCTGGTTTTGAGTCAGGGTGGCCAGCCCTTTCTCAATCCTTAGAGTGGATGCAATTAAGTAGCCAAGCTGATCTTGCTTGCTCTTCAGAAGATACTGAGATGCCTCTTCCATGGTTGGCATCTTTGCAACTTTCTCAGCCTTTGCCTTCTCCCTCTTTGCTTGAACATGCACAAAAGATGGTTCATCCTCATTCATAACCACTTGGTTGTCCTCAAATTCTGGATAGATAGGCATGTGCTCCTTGTCCAACAAGTATGTGCCAGTGCCCATCTTGGAGTTAATCAACTCCTGGATCTGTGGTGCATACCCACAACTTCTCTTTTGGTTAGCAGCTGTCCTCTTGATAGTTTCAACTATAAGACTCATGACCTTGAACTTTTGTGGCACATCAAATATATGTAGCAGATTGATGGAGTGGCCTCTGATCATTTTGTGATCACCAGACTTGGGCAGAAGAGTATGCCTGAGGATCCAATTGATAGTAGGTAGTCCTGACAGCAGGTGTTTCACTGATCCAAATTGGTGAGTCTCAAGATCTGCATCAGGAATCTCCTTGTACATGCCAGCCATGGAGTTGTGATCCTTCTTCTTCTTGGCATAGACATCCAAGTCATCTTCATTCTCCTCAGGAGCATTGATTAATTGAGCCCATTCTGCTACTGTTGACTGGTATCTAGTGCCTTCAGACATCCAGACTATCTTGCCATCTGGGTAGAAGTGAGCTGTGGAGTAGAACTGGATGATAAGCTCATCATTCCACTTTGTGAGCTTCTGAGCCACAAACTCATCAACTCCACAAGCCTTGAAACTGTCATATACTCCTGGATAGTGTTCTTCATTCTCCTTGATGTACTCCCAGCTGACCCATCTCATGTCACATACTATTGGTTTCTTGTCAAGCAACACTGTCTCATAAAAATCCAGTTGTTCTTTGGTATGGAACCTGTAGTCCACGGCAGTTCTCCTTCTGGTGGCATATGGATCTGACTCTCTCCATAGCCTCAATCATGAGTCCTTCCTGATCATCACGTTTTCTGCTACGGGATGAGCATCATTTTGATCTGGAATTTTTGGTTTTAACTTCCTCAAAACATGTGTCTCATCATCTTCTTCTTCAGCAACAGTTTCAGGCACTGGGGCCTTGTTTTTCTCAGCAGCTGGAATGTTCTTGGTACTCCTCTTTGGTGCAGTTTTGGGTTTTGGAGCATCTGGCTTTGAAGCTTCTTTGGGCTTAGATGAAGCAGCCCCTAATCTAATGGCATCTCCCATAAGTTTCTGTGCCTTAGGTGCTGGTGCAGCATCCTCTTCCTCTTCCTCTTCTTCAGAGTCTTTCATGATTGAAGATCTCCCAAGCACTCTGGCAGTGGTCTTCTTAACCCTCTCTTTCCTTTTCTTTTCTGCCACAACCTGCTCTTTCGGTGCAGATCCCAAAGTCTCTTGAATAGATGCTCTGGCTTTAGACATTGGAGCTCTCTTGGCAGGAACCTTTTGCTTCATCCCTGGCTTGGTGGCAGCAGCAGTGCTATATTCCTTTTTAACCACTTTCTTCTTGGAAGTGGCCTCATCCTCAACTGCCACATAGTCTTCATCCTCAGATTCAGAAGTTTTCTTCTTTCTGGCCCTGGTGGCAGCTTTTGGCAAGTTGCTGGGTGTGCTCCTGCTTCCATCATTTGAGCTGCTAGAGGGACTAGTGCCCTCACTCGATCATGTGAACCTGCTCCTCTGACTTGTTCTAACTATCACTTTGATCAGACATAATGCAATCTCTGACAGCTGACCCTGTGAATAGATTATAGATGAGGTAGAGTGGATGAGCATCACAAAGTATAGAGGTTTTTGCAAAAGAATGAATCAAAAACTTAGTTTTAGTTTTCCTCAAAAAGCATTTTGGATCTACCGATTTGCAAACTCGGAGATACCGAAGCAGCTTTTGGAACCTAAACTAGTGAACTCGGTCAGACCGAGTCACAGTTCCGTGGCACCGAGACTGCTAGGGTTTCACAAAGTGCTAAACTCGGTCACACCGATTTGCAATTCTCGGTCAGACCAAGAATTACATGTGCAATGGCCTGAGCCAAATCGGTGGAACCGATTTCATCAACTCGGTCGTTCCGAAATGGTTTCGGCGGAAACCTAACCCTAAATTTTCAATTCACGACTAAGCTACGGAGTGTTTTCGATGGATAGAATGATCTCAATCGTGGCAAGATACATGGCAAAGCAATGTACGGAGTGTTTTCGATGGATAGAATGATCTCAATCGTGGCAAAATACATGGCAAAGCAATGTGCTGGGGAATCGGAGTTAGAACAGCACAAAGTTCAAGTCCATACCCTAGTTCGGCGATGAACTTGCTATGGCGGCAATGATGGAGATGATACCGTTGACGGCGGCGGAGACCAGCGACAGGAGGCGGCTGGCGACGAGGAGGACGATCCAGAGAGCCAGGGAGGGAGAGCAGGCTAAGCGCGGGCGAGGAGGTTCGGAAAGTTTTCCAAAATTTGACCCATGGATATATATAGCCTTACCCTGTCGGTGTGACCGAGTGGAACAACTCGGTGGCACTGAGATTCATAACTGCAAGCAGTTACTGAAACTCGGTGTGACCGAAAAGTTCGAATCGGTTGCACCGAGATTGAAAACCTAGATTGACTTAGTGATCTTGGTATGACCGAAATGGATGAATCGGTCAGACCGAAACACACAAAGAAGTTTTGGAAGTTTAAGTCTATGACGAATCAGGGACTCCGAGTGCTCCTCACACAGAGTGGTTTGAATCCGACTTGATCAAACTTTGTGATGCAGCATGAATAGAGTTTGAGACGAGAAAAGCATAAATAGCTAGAGAAGGTTGTTAGGCATTCTTGTCCATCCACTTGGCCAAAAGAAAAGGAAACCAATCAATCAAAACAACAAGTGGATGTCCTTGAATGAGTAAATTATGCAACCAACATGCTCACACAATAAAATGATAAATGAAATATGTGGCAAAGCATGCACAACAAATTCTAGCATCTATCAAGCAATTGGCGATGACTAGGTCATCTATATATGAGTATATTGACTTAGGAGTCAAATGAGAACATTTGATCATAGGTCATACTCATCGTTTAAGCACAAGTGGGGTTACCACTTTTACATAAAGCGTTGTTGTGTTCACACCATTAGAGTTGCTTTAGCTCAATTCTTAGAGTAAAGCTCCCCCTAGATGTGAGACCGCCCCTAAGAGGGATGAACTAACCTTGGGTTTTGTCGATGATGACTTCATGTAGGTGTTGAAGATGTGGATGCTCTAAGTTGATGTAGATCATTCGGGGCTATCCTTTGGAGTGAGTTGCACTTTCAATACCTACACGGGTTAGTCCCACAAGGAACAAACAGGGATATCCATAGACATAGAGTGATGCACACACAAGATGATGTCTATGAAAGCTTTAGGTTACCTTGTCCCTTGTCTTACCAACAAGAGGGTTTGTGACTCCTTGAACTAGTGCAAGATGTGGAAGTTGATTGCACTTGTTCTTGCCAAAATTATAAGAGTGAAATATGTTGGCGGAGTCACCCTCAAGAACTCTCTAGTTCTTCTTCTTCGGGATCCACACCATCTTGATGGGAATCCTTAGAGTTGTAGTTGTACTTGATTAAGTGCAACTTGATGTAGTCTTGGGAACCCACTTGACCAAGGCCTTAAGAGTTTCTTCAAATGCATCAATTTCCTCTTGAAGCTCGTCCTTGCCTTTTTGCTTGTGGTCTTGTGGTGGAAGATCATCTTGAGCTTGTGTCCCTTTGAAAGAAGTAGGATCATACTTCTCTTGTTGAGGAACAAACTTCGTCTTGGGGTATTGATCTTCTTCCCACTCAACTCCATTGGCATTGAACTTTCGTTCAAAACCAATACCTTGATTCTTCCGGTGCCTTCCTTGCTTGCATACAATTTCCTCGAATTGCTTACTCCCGGCAAGGCTCTTGTAAACTCCTTTCTCTATAATTCCCTTCAATAAGCTATTTTCTTACTCAAGTGTAACTTGGCTAAGAGAATCATTAGTGGAATCAAGAGAACTACTAGAAGCAACAACATTGGATTTAGCATGATTATTGTTACTACTAGAAGAAGAATCTTTCTTGTTCTTGTTACTAGACTTGACTTGAGGCATGTAAGTGGATAAGAGTAAACGCTTGGCAATGTAAGAAGAACTTTTCTTGTGAAGATCATCATTGATTGCCTTTAAGAACTCATGCTCTTGCTCAAGATTGAGCTTCTCAAAACGTAATTTCTCATGAGTCCTTAAAAGTTCTCGATGATCTCCTAAGATAGTTTCATGAGCTAACTTAAGAGTGTTTAGTTCTTTAGTTAGAGACTCAATCTTCTCCTTATCATTGTCATTCGTTTCATCTTTATTAGCATGATTAATTGACGTTTCATCATAGTATTCATCACTATAGTTGTCAACAAGTAAATCATCATCACCTAACAAGTCATCTTCATCACTATTGAAATCAACATACTCGGGGTGTGATACCTTTGGACCTTTGGCCATGAAGCATCTTCCAATTCCATCATTTGGTGAATCAAATATGTCGTAGGAGTTGGTTGACACAAGTGCTAGACCGGCAACACCTTCATCTTGAGTATATTCAGAGTCGGAGTGATAGCTTCTCTCGGAGTGATTGTCGGAGTCAGAGCCGGATACCCATTCACCAACATGAGCTTGATGTCTTCGTTTTGTGTAGCTCCTTGATGACTTCTCCTTCCTTTCTGAATCCTTGCTTCTCCAAGAGGGTCTTCGTTCATATCGATCATCCCTACTCCTTCTCTCCCTTGATGGTGATTCTTCTCTTCTACTTCTTCTTTTGGGAGAATCTTTTCTTCTCTTGTGGGGAGCCGTACACTCATTGGAGTAGTGTCCGGGTCTTCCACAATTGTAGCAGTTTCACTCTCGACTAGAAGATCTTTTGTCATTGTAGGACCTTGACTCGGAACTTCTCTCTTTGCTTCTATTCTTGTAGAACTTGTTGAAGTTCTTCACCATTAGGCTCAATTCTTCATTGAAGGTTTGTTTATCACTTGATGATGTGGGAGCTTCACATGAGGCTTTGTATGCACCACTTGACTTGTTATGGAGCTCCTCCTTATCCTTGAGTGACATCTCATGAGCAACAACTCTTCCAATGACTTCCGTTGGCTTGAGATCTTTGTAATTTGGCATCATTTGGATCAGTGTGCATACAGTATCGTATTTTCCATCCAAGGCTCTTAGGATCTTCTTGATGATGAATTTGTCAGTCATCTCTTCACTTCCTAAGCCGGCAATCTCATTTGTGATAAGAGCAAGCCTAGAGTACATTTGAGCGACACCTTCACCATCCTTCATTTTGAACTTGTCAAGTTGACTTTGAAGCACATCCAACTTGGATTCCTTGACGGAGTCGGTACCTTCGTGCATATCAATCAAAGTATCCCAAATTTCCTTTGCATTCTCAAGACGGCTGATTTTGTTGAATTCTTCGGGGCACAATCTGTTGAAGAGGATATCACAAGCTTGAGCATTGTATTGTAGCATCTTCAACTCTTCCGCGGTAGCTTCACGATTCGGTTCTCTCCCATCAAAGAATTCACCTTGCAAGCCAACACACACAATAGCCCAAATGGTGGGGTTATGTCCAAGAATATGCATTTTCATCTTATGCTTCCAACTAGCAAAATTAGTACCATCAATGTAAGGACCTCTACGGTGATAATTTCCCTTGCTAGACACCATACTCTCCTAGGTTGTGAAACCAAGGCTATGACTACCAAAAGCTATGGAAATCAAAGCAAATGGAGACCAAAGCTCTGATACCACTTGTAGGATCGGAAGTATCTCTAGAGGGGGGGGTGATTAGACTACTTGACCAATTAAAAATCTATCCTTTTCCCAATTTTAGTCTTTGGCAGATTTGAGCAATCTTAGCACAAGTCAAGCAATCTTAACACAATTCAAGCAAGCATGCAAAGAGTCTATGAGCAGAGGAAAGTAAAGCATGCAACTTGCAAGAATGTAAAGGGAAGGGTTTGGAGAATTCAAATGCAATTGGAGACACAGATGTTTTTGTCGTGGTTCCGATAGGTGGTGCTATCGTACATCCACGTTGATGGAAACTTCAACCCACGAAGGGTAACGGTTGCGCGAGTCCACGGAGGGCTCCACCCACGAAGGGTCCACGAAGAAGCAAACTTTTCTATCCCATCATGCCCATCGCCCACGAAGGACTTGCCTCACTAGCGGTAGATCTTCATGAAGTAGGCGATCTCCTTGCCCTTACAAACTCCTTGGTTCAACTCCACAATCTTGTCGGAGGCTCCCAAGTGACACCTAGCCAATCTAGGAGACACCACTCTGCAAGAAGTAACAAATGGTGTGTTGATGATGAACTCCTTGCTCTTGTGCTTCAAATGATAGTCTCCCCAACACTCAACTCTCTCTCACAGGATATGGATTTGGTGGAAAGAATATTTGAGTGGAAAGCAACTTGGGGAAGGCTAGAGATCAAGATTCATATGGTGGGAATGGAATATCTTGGCCTCAACACATGAGTAGGTGGTTCTCTCTCAGAAAATGTGTATTGGAAGTGTAGGTATGTTCTGATGGCTCTCCCCACGAATGAAGAGTGGGTGGAGGGGTATATATATCCTCCACACAAAAACTAACCGTTACACACAATTTACCAATCTCGGTGAGACCGAATTGAGAAACTCAGTCAGACCGATTCAGCAAACCTAGTGACCGTTAGGATTTTCGGTGGGACTGACATGCAACTCGGTAGGACCGATATGGTTAGGGTTAGGGCATAACATAATCTCGGTGTGACCGATTACACAAACTTGGTGGGACCGATTTTGGTAATAAGCTAACTAGAGAGTTGGTCAGGTAAACTCGGTGGGACCGATTTGCTCATTTCGGTGGGACCGAAATGTTACAAAAAGGAAACAGAGAGTTTACATTGCAATCTCGGTGGGACCGATCGCTCATCTCGGTAGGACCGAAACGTTCCGAAGGGAATCAGAGAGATTACAACCCCATCTCGGTGTGAACGAAATCCCTATCGGTGAGACCGATTTGCCTTGGGTTTGTGGCAGTGGCTATGACATCTGAACTCGGTGGCACCGGATAGAAAGAATCAGTGGTGCCGAGTTTGACTTTTCATTTAGGTCATATGTGGATGTGGGAAGGTAGTTGAGGGTTTTTGGAGCATATCACTAAGCACTATGAAGCAAGAACCTCATCAAGCAACACCTCATCCCTCCTTGATAGTATTGGCTTTTCCTATAGACTCAATGTGATCTTGGATCACTAAAATATATAATGTAGAGTCTTGATCTTGAAGCTTGAGGCAATCTTTTTGTCCTTAGTATTTTGAGGGGTCCACTTTCCTCATCCATGCCATGCCATTCATTGAGCTTTTCCTGAAATATTAATCTTGGAATAATGTTAGCTCAATGAGTTATATGTTGTTAGGAATTACCAAAACCACCTAGGGATAGTTGCACTTTCAAGTCGACGTTCACATAACACCACTAGAGGAGAGACAACATACATCTCATCAAAATATCGAACGAATACCAAATCACATGACTACTAATAGCAAGACTTCTCCCATGTCCTCAGGAACAAACGTAACTACTCACAAAGCATATTCATGTTCATAATCAGAGGGGTATTAATATGCATATAGGATCTGAACATATGATATTCCACCAAATAAACCGGCTAACATCAACTACAAGGAGTAATCAACACTACTAGCAACCTACAGGTACCAATCCCAGACTTAGAGATAAGAATTGGATACAAGAGATGAACTAGGATTTGAGAGGAGATGGTGCTGGTGAAGATGTTGATGGAGATTGGGCCCCTCCCGATGAGAGGAGCGTAGGTGATGATGATGGTGATGATTTCCCCCTCACGGAGGGAAGTTTCCCAGGCAGAACAGCTCCGCCAGAGCCCTAGATTGGTTCCGCCAAGGTTCCGCCTCGTGGCGGCGGAGTCTCATCCCAAAAGCTTGCTTATGATTTTTTTTCCTCAACAAAAGACTCCATATAGCAGAAGATGGGCATCGGAGGGCCACCAGGGGGCCCACGAGGCAGGGGGCGCACCCCCACCCTCGTGGCCACGGTGTGGGCCCCCTCTGGAACTTCTTGCGCCTACTATTTTTTATATATTCTGAAAATAGCTTCCATGAAGTTTCAGGACTTTTGGAGCTGTGCAGAATAGGTCTCTAATATTTGCTCCTTTTCCAGCCTAGAATCCCAGCTGCCGGCATTCTCCCTCTTTATGTAAACCTTGTAAAATAAGAGAGAATAGGCATAAGTATTGTGACATAATGTGTAATAACAGCCCATAATGCAATAAATATCAATATAAAAGCATGATGCAAAATGGACGTATCAACTCCCCCAAGCTTAGACCTCGCTTGTCCTCAAGCGAAAGGCGAAATCGAAAAATATGTCCACATGTTTAGAGATAGAGGTGTCGATAAAAAATAAAATACGGACATGAGGGCATCATGATCATTCTTAGAATAGTAGCTTATATAGTTATTGTCATATGATCTCTTATGCTAAAGTAACAATTCAATCACAATTTCAAGTATGAATTATAAACTTCATTGAAAACTAACAAACTATAATCTCAGTCATTGAAGTAATCGCAATTTGTCATAACATAGGAAAGAATTAATATAAGAGCTTTTCAGCAAGTCCACATACTCAACTATCTTATAGTCTTTCACAATTGCTAACACTCACGCAATACTTATGGGTATGGAGTTTTAATCGGACACAGAGAAAGATAGGGGCTTATAGTTTTGCCTCCCAACGGTTTACCTCAAGGGTAATGTCAACAATAATAGTTCATGAAAACTCACATCCAATTAGCCATATATACCAGGATCTTTCCAACATATTGTGTTTGCCAAAAGATAAAATGTAAAAAGGAAAGGTGAAGATCACCATGACTCTTATGTAAGGTGGGAGATAAAAGTAAAAGATAGGCCCTTCGCAGAGGGAAGCAGAGGTTGTCATGCACTTTTATGGTTGGATTCACAAAATCTTAATGCGAAAGAATAGTACTTTATATTGCCACTTGTGATGTGGACCTTTATTATGCAGTCCATCGCTTTTATTTCTTCCACATCACAAGATCGTATAAAGATTATTTTCTCCCACACTAATAAGTCATACATATTTACAGAGCATTTTTTATTGCTTGCACCGATGACAACTTACTTGAAGGATCTTACTCAATGCATAGGTAGATATGGTGGACTCTCATGGCAAAACTGGGTTTAAGGGTATTTGGAAGCACAAGTAGTATCTCTACTTGGTGCAAAGAATTTGGCTAGCATGAGGGGGAAAGGCAAGCTCAATCATGTTGGATGATCCATGACAATATAATTTATCTCAGATGTAAGAAAACATAACCCATTGCGTTATCTTCCTTGTCCAATGTCAACTCTTTAGCATGTCATATTTTAATGAGTGCTCACAATTATAAAAGATGTCCAAGATAGTGTATTTACATGTGAAGACCTCTCTTTCTTTATTACTTCCTATTAATTGGAACGATGACCAAAACTATGTTTGTCAACTCTCAACAACTTTTAATCATCATACTCTTTATATGTGAGCTCATTACTCCCCATAAGATCCATATGATCTCTTTTATTTCTTTTATTCTTTCTCTTTTCTTTTGTTCACTCAAGATCATGGCAAAATAATCTAACCCTTGACTCAACACTAATCTTTATTATATAGCTCACGAACTCGATTACATAGAGGGATCATAAAGCAAAACTCAAAACTTGATCATCCCAAAACTTTATTCTACTAGATAAAGATATTACTAAAAGGATCGAGCTAAGAAAAATGGTAAAGATAAAAGTGATGGTGATACGATACCGGGGCACTCCCCCAAGCTTGGCAGTTGCCAAGGGGAGTGCCCATACCCATGTGATTATATCTCTTTTGCTAGTGAAGGAGTTGGAGTTGTTGATGATGTAGGCTTGTCGTCCCTCTTCCAAGGCATAGGCTCACCATCATAGAAGGATGATCAAGTCTCCTGAGTCCTCAAATCTGCAGCCAAACTCATCCTTTTGAATCTATATTCATACTCACAGTTTCGATTTTACAGGTCATAGATTTGGGCTTGGAGGTGCTCGATTTTCTCATGAAGCTTGAAGATGGCCTCCCCAATGTCCTTGATGTCCAGCTTGTGGTTGTTGGTGAACTCCGTGATCATAATGTGATTGGAGTCGAGTCCACGCTCCACCATCTCCTGGCACTTGAAAACTTGTTGCTCCAATGCCTCGAGCCTTGCCTCCGTGCTTCTGGTCTTCCTTGGTCCCTCAACATCGCGGATGTGCAACAACCCCTCACACATCTCACTGGTTTGAGGGTGTTGCAGCACCTCCGCGAGGTAGGGGTTGATGACCATCTCGAAGAACTTGTCCTTGGGGGCACTTGAAGACGACATGACGACCTAGATCTGTCAGAAAAATAGCTCGAAACAAAGATGAGAGATATTTGCATGATACAGGAGTCAAAAATCTCTGGGAGATTATATAATGAATTTTTACTGACCAAAATAACATGCAAGAAAACGGAGTCCGGAGAGCGCACGAGGTGCCCGCGAGGCAGGGGGCACGCCCAGGGGGGTAGGGCGCGCTCTCCACCCTCGTGGAGCCCTCGTGTCCTTCCCGGACTGCTTCTTATTTTTCTAAATATTCCCAAACAGGGAAAAATTGCCATTAGAACTGTTTTGGAGTCGGTTTACTTATCATACCACATACCTATTCCTTTTCGGAGTCTGAAACGTTCCGGAAAGTGTCCCTTATGTATTCCTCCGGGGTTACGGTTTCAATAACATTGGTTTCAACATTTATAGGATTACCTAAGATAAAATGTTAGATTCTTTGACCGTTCACCACCTTCGGATTTGTGCCTTCGAAGTTGTTGATTTTTATGGCGCCGGAATGATAGACCTCCTCGATAACGTAAGGACCTTCCCATTTAGAGAGAAGTTTTCCTGCAAAAAATCTTAAATGAGAGTTGTATAGCAATACATAATCACCTACATTGAACTCACGCTTTTGTATCCTTTTGTCATGCCATCTTTTAACCTTTTCTTTAAACAATTTGGCATTCTCATAGGCTTGGGTTCTCCATTCATCAAGTGAGCTAATGTCAAATAACCTTTTCTCACCAGCAAGTCTGAAATCATAATTGAGATCTTTAGTATCCCAATAAGCCTTATGTTCTAGTTCGAGAGGTAAGTGACATGCTTTTCCATAAACCATTTTATACGGAGACATACCCATAGGTTTTTTATCTGCAGTTCTATAGGCCCATAATGCATCATCAAGTTTATTGGACCAATTATTTCTAGATCTATTAACAGTCTTTTGCAAAATTAATTTTAGTTCTCTATTACTCAATTCTACTTGACCACTAGACTGTGGGTGATAAGGAGATGCAATTCTATGATTAACATCATACTTAGCAAGCATTTTACGGAAGGCACCATGAATAAAATGTGAACCACCATCAGGCATTAAATACCTAGGGACCCCAAACCTCGGGAAAATAACTTCTTTAAGCATCTTAATAGAGGTGTTATGATCAATACTACTAGTTGGAATAGCTTCTACCCACTTAGTAATGTAATCAACAACAACTAAAATATGTGTATATCCATTAGAGGCAGGAAAAGGTCCCATATAATCAAAGCCCCAAACATCAAACAGTTCAATAACAAGTGAATAATTCATAGGCATTTCTTGACGTCTACTAATATTACCAATTCTTTGCCATTCATCACAAGATAAGACAAACTTACGGGCATCCTTGAAGAGGGTAGGCCAATAAAAACCAGATTGCAATACCTTATGTGTAGTTCGATCTCCAGCGTGGTGTCCTCTGTAAGCTTAGGAGTGACACTTGCGTAGGATCTGTTCCTGTTCATGCTCAGGTACACAACGTCTAATAACACCATCTACTCCTTCTTTATAGAGATGTGGGTCATCCCAAAAGTAATGTCTTAAATCATAGAAAAACTTTTTTCTTTTGCTGGTATGAGAAACTAGGTGGTATAAATTTAGCAACAATGTAATTAGCATAATCAGCATACCATAGAGCAGTATGAGAAGCGTTTATGACATTTAATTGTTCATCGGGAAAGCTATCGTCAATAGGTAGTGGGCCATCAAGAACATTTTCTAACCTAGACAAGTTATCTGCAACGGGGTTCTCAGCTCCCTTTCTATCAATAATATGCAAATCAAATTCTTGTAGCAAGAGAACCCATCTAATAAGTCTAGGTTTAGCATCTTTCTTTTCCATAAGATATTTAATAGCAGCATGATCAGTGTGAATAGTTACTTTATAATCAACAATATAAGGTCTGAACTTATCACAAGCAAATACAACTGCTAAGAATTCTTTTTCAGTAGTAGCATAATTTCTCTGGGCATTGTTTAGAGTTTTACTAGCATATTGAATAACATTTACTTTCTTAACAACTCTTTGCCCTAGAACAACACCTACAGCATAATCACTAGCATCACACATAATTTCAAAAGGTAAATTCCAATCAGGTGGCTGAACGATAGATGCAAAGATTAATGTTTTCTTAAGTATTTCAAATGCTTCGACACAATCATCATCAAAGATGAAATGTATATATTTTTTAATAAATTAGTCAGAGGCTGAGAAATTTTTGAGAAGTCCTTAATGAACCTCCTACAAAAGCCGGCATGACCAAGGAAACTTCTTATACCTTTGATGTCCTTGGGACACTGCATCTTTTCAATAGCATCAACTTTAGCTTTGTCAACTTCAATGCCCCTTTCAGAAATTTTATGCCCCAAGACAATACCTTCATTAACCATAAAGTAGCACTTCTCCCAATTCAAGTTAAGGTTACTTTCTTCACATCTCTGCAAAACTCGATCAAGGTTGCTTAAGCAATCATCAAAAGAGGATCCATAAACGGAGAAATGATCCATGAAAACCTCACAAATCTTTTCACAAAAATCAGAGAATATGGCCATCATGCATCTTTGAAAGGTAGCAGGTGCATTACATAAACCAAAAGGCATACGTCTATAAGTAAAAGTACCAAAAGGGCAATTAAAAGTGGTCTTTGATTGATCATCAGCTGACACAGGTATTTGAGAGAAACCAGAATAACCATCTAGAAAGCAAAAATGTGTATGTTTGGTTAATCTTTCTAGCATTTGATCAATGAAAGGTAAGGGGTAATGATCTTTTTTAGTAGCCTTATTTAATTTGCGGAAATCAATTACCATCCTATAACCTGTAATAATTCTTTGCGGAATCAATTCATCTTTATCAGTTGGAACGACAGTAATACCTCCCTTCTTAGGAACACAATGGACAGGACTTATCCACTGACTATCATCAACGGGATAAATTATATCTGCCTCAAGGAGCTTTAGTATTTCTTTTCTTACCACATGTTTCATCTTAGGATTCAGCCGTCATTGGTGATCAATAACCGGTTTGGCATCTATCTCCAAATTTATTTTATGTTGACATAGAGTGGGGCTAATGCCCTTAAGATCATCAAGAGTATATCCAATAGCAGCACGGTGCTTCTTCAGAGTTTTCAATAATTTTTCTTCCTCCTTCTCTGAAAGGTTAGCACTAATAATAACAGGACATATCTTCTTTTCATCAAGATAAGCATATTTAAGAGTATCAGGCAATGGTTTAAGCTCAAACACGGGATCACCCTTGGGTGGACGAGGATTCCCTAAGATTTCAACAGGCAAGTTGTGTTTCAGAATAGGTCTCTGTTTAAAGAACACCTCATCTATTTCCCTTCTTTCATTCATAAACATATCATTTTCATGGTCTAGCAAATATTGTTCTAAAGGATCACTAGGAGGTACGGCAATAGAAACAACACCAATAACTTCATCTTCACTAGGCAATTCCTCTTCATGGTGTTGTCTATGAAATTTAGAAAAGTTGAACTCATGAGACATATCACCTAAACTAATAGTAACAACATCCTTTTCACAGTCTATCCTAGCATTAATAGTGTTTAAGAAGGGTCTACCAAATATAATGGGACAAAAGCTATCTTGTGGGGAACCAAGAACAAGAAAATCAGCAGGATATTTCGTTTTCCCACACAAGACTTCAACATCTCTAACAATTCCAATTGGTGAAATAGTATCTCTATTGGCAAGTTTAATTGTGACATCAATATCTTCTAACTCAGCAAGTGCAATATCATGCATAATTTCTTTGTATAAGTCAATAGGTATTGCACTAGCACTAGCACCCATATCACACAAGCCATGATAACAATGATCTCCTATTTTAATAGAAATAACAGGCATGCCTACCATAGGTCTATGTTTATCTTTAGCACAAGGTTTAGCAATTCTAGCAGTTTCATCACAGAAATAAATAACATGCCCATCAATATTATCAGCCAAGAAATCCTTAATAATAGCAATATTAGGTTCAACTTTAACTTGCTCAGGAGGTTTATAGGTTCTAATATTGCTTTTACGAACCACAGTTGAAGCTTTAGCATGATCTTTTATCCTAACAGGAAAAGGTGGTTTATCAACACAAGTAGTAGGAACAATAGGATCATTATAAGTGATAGTCTTTTCTTCAACTTTAATAGGTGCAGCTAATTTTAGTTCTATGGGAGGATAATATTTAAACCACTTCTCCTTAGGGAGATCAACATGAGTAGCAAAAGATTCACAGAAAGAAGCTACTATCTCAGAGTCAAGTCCATATTTAGTGCTAAATTTACGGAAAACATCGATACCATAAAAGATTTAACACAATCAAACTTAGGTGTCATACCTGACTCCTTACCTTCATCGAGATCCCAATCTTCAGAGTTGCGTTTAATTCTTTCCAATAAATCCCATTTGAATTCAATAGTCTACATCATAAAAGAGCCAGCACAAGATGTATCGAGCATGGTGCGATTGTTATCAGAAAGCCGAGCATAATTTTTTTGGATAATCATTTCTCTTGAGAGCTCATGATTGGGGCATGAATATAGCATTGATTTAAGCCTCCCCCAAGCTTGAGCGATGCTTTCTGCTTCGCGAGTCCAACAATTATATATATAATTGCAATCACGATGAACAAGATGCATAGGATAAAACTTCTGATGAAATTCCAATTTCAATCGTTTGTAGTTCCATGATCCCATATCATCACATAGCCTATACCATGTCAATGCATCTCCCTTCAAAGATAAAGGGAAGACCTTCTTCTTGATAACATCATTGGGCATACCTGCAAGCTTAAATAATCCACAAACTTCATCCACATATATTAGGTGCTCATCAGGATGTAATGTTCCATCTCCTGCAAAAGGATTAGCTAGCAGTTTTTCTATCATACCCAAAGGAATTTCAAAGTAGAAATTTTCATTTTCAGTAGGTTCATTAGGTTGAGTAGGTTTAGGATCAACTCTTTGCTCTACTGGTCAAGGTGAAGATACCCCGAACAAGCCCCTCAGAGGATTACTTTCCATAGTAACAAGTGGCAGTAAATTTCAGAACACTATATAAACTTTTCCTTACCAAATTCCACCTACCAAAGGCGCTTCACTCCCCGGCAACGACACCAGAAAAGAGTCTTGATGACCCACAAGTATAGGGGATCTATCATAGTCCTTTCAATAAGTAAGAGTGTCGAACCCAACGAGGAGCAGAAGGAAATGATAAGCGGTTTTCAGTAAGGTATTCTCTGCAAGCACTGAAATTATAGGTAATACATAGTTTTGTGATAAGATAATTTGTAACGAGCAACAAGTAACAAAAGTAAATAAAGTGCAGCAAGGTGGTCCAATCCTTTTTGTAGCAAAGGACAAGCCTGGACAAACTCTTATATGAAGGAAAGAGCTCTCGAGGACACATGGGAATATCGTCAAGCTAGTTTTCATCACGTTCATATGATTCGTGTTCGGTACTTTGATAATCTGATATGTGGGTGGACCGATGCTTGGGTGCTGTCCTTACTTGGATAAACATCCCACTTATGATTAACCCACATTGCAAGCATCCACAACTACAACAAAAGTATTAAGGTAAACCTAACCATAGCATGAAACATATGGATCCAAATCAGCCCCTTACGAAGCAACGCATAAACTAGGGTTTAAGCTTCTATCACTCTAGCAACCCATCATCTACTTATTACTTCCCAATGCCTTCCTCTAGGCCTAAATAATGGTGAAGTGTCATGTAGTCAATGTTCACATAACACCACTAGAGGAGAGACAACATACATCTCATCAAAATATCGAACGAATAGCAAATTCACATGACTATTAATAGCAAGACTCCCCCATGTCCTCAGGAACAAACGTAACTACTCACAAAGCATATTCATGTTCATAATCAGAGGGGTATTAATATGCATATAGGATCTGAACATATGATCTTCCACCAAATAAACCGGCTAGCATCAAATACAAGGAGTAATCAACACTACTAGCAACCTACAGGTACCAATCCCAGACTTAGAGACAAGAATTGGATACAAGAGATGAACTAGGGTTTGAGAGGAGATTGTGCTGGTGAAGATGTTGATGGAGATTGGCCCCCTCCCGATGAGAGGAGCGTTGGTGATGACGATGGTGATGATTTCCCCCTCCCGAAGGGAAGTTTCCCCGGCAGAACAGCTCCGCTAGAGCCCTAGATTGGTTCCGCCAAGGTTCCGCCTCGTGGCGGCGGAGTCTCGTCCCGAAAGCTTGCTTATGTTTTTTTCCTCAACGAAAGACTCCATATAGCAGAAGATGGGCATCGGAGGGCCACCAGGGGGCCCATGAGGCAGGGGGCGCGCCCAGGGTGGTAGGGCGTGCCCCCCCCCACCCTCGTGGCCAGGGTGTGGGCCCCCTCTGGAACTTCTTGCGCTCAGTATTTTTTATATATTCTGAAAATAGCTTCCGTGAAGTTTCAGGACTTTTGGAGCTGTGTAGAATAGGTCTCTAATATTTTCTCCTTTTCCATCCCAGAATCCCAGCTGCCGGCATTCTCCCTCTTTATGTCAACCTTGTAAAATAAGAGAGAATAGGCATAAGTATTGTGACATAATGTGTAATAACAGACCATAATGCAATAAATATCGATATAAAAGCATGATGCAAAATGGACGTATCAACCTCTGCCTCCAGATCCGTGGAGGCCACCCTTTTCTTCATTCCCCCTCGGGGGGAGAATTGCTTTCCTCCTCCTCCTCGTCGTCGTTCTCGGTGGGGGAGGAGTGGGTTTCGGCGTCTTTGGATGTTGCATCCGAAGTGCCTTTACGGCGGAGGTCGCTTCTTGTCTCCTGGCCCTTCTTCTTGGCCTTCTTATCCGGCACCTGGTAGGGCGCCAGAACCAGCATCTTCGTCAAGAGCGGGATAACTGGGTTTTCGGGCAACGGAGCCGGACACTGGATCCACCCCGCCTTCTTTATCCAACTCTGAAAAGACAAATGGAGAAACTTAGACATCTTCCTTGAATGCACAAGAAGAGATACACCTTGAAGTATGAAGAACTTACCGGACTGGCTAGATGGGTTAGGTCGTATCCGCGGTCCTCGGACGTCTGCGGCCACGTCTGGTTGGCCTTGAAAAGCACCTTCTAGATATCTTCGTGTGTGGAGCCGATGAACTGTCGCAAGGTCTGGTGCTTGGCCAGATCGAACTCCCATAAATGGCAAGTCCGGCTTTGGCACGGAAGGATCTGGCGAAAAAGCATCACCTGGATCACATTGACGAGCTTGATGTTCTTGTCCACCATGCTATTGACGCGCGCCTGCAATGCCGATATCTCGTCTGACAATGACCAGTCCAGGCCCTTTTTTAGCCAGGAGGTAAGCCGCATTGGGGGCCCGGACTTGAATTCGGGAGCCGTGGCCCAGGTGGTGTCGCATGGCTTAGTGACATAGAACCACTGCTTCTGCCACTCCTTGATGGTTTCCACAAAGGTGCCGGTGGGCCATGTGACATTGGATAGTTTGCTCACCATGGCACCTCCGCACTCTGCATGTTGACCATCCACCACTTTCGGCTTCACATTGAAGATCTTCAACCATAATCCGAAGTGGGGTGGGATGCGGAGGAAGGCCTCACACATGACAATGAATGCTAAGATGTTGAGGAAAGAATTCGAGGCTAAATCGTGGAAATCGAGCCCGTAGTAGAACATGAGTCCACGGACGAAGGGGTGGAAGGGAAATCCTAACCCGCAGATGAAGTGGGGGATGAATACCACCCTCTTGTTGGGCTCCGGAGTGGGGACGATCTGCCCCTTGGTCGGAAGCCGGTGGGCGATTCCTTGGGCCAAGTACCCCGCTTCCCGGAGCTCCGTGATGTTCCCCTCGGTGACGGAGGAGGCCATCCACTTGCCCTGCGTTCCAGATTCGGACATGGTTGAAGTGATTTTTGGAGGCGGAAAGGATGGAAGCTTGGGTGCTGGAGCTCGAGAACGGATGGGCAGAGATGAAGAAGGCGTGGGTGAAAGAATAGATCTTTATCCTCTTATAAAGGCAACGAATATCAAGCGCCTCCCCACTCGCCTCAAAACTCGCCTATTCCCCAAGGGTCGTGCAGACAGTGCGGTTGGATTACCCATGCCCGTATTGATGAGAATCCCACGATAAGGGGACACGGTCTCTGCTTCGATAAGACGTGCCAATGAAAACCGCACCTCGAAATATGGAGCGGGAAGCCAAAAATGGTTCGAAATAATGACCGGGCAGGGACGTAACGTCTCGCTACAAAAAGTTGTCAGTAGATGGGACTTGTGAAATACTCTTTGCGGCTATGTGTGGTGCCTGTCTTGCAGAGCTGGACACGTTATCTGTGTTCGAGGACTACTTTGAAGTATTCGGAGGAGGAACCCACCTTGCAATGCCGAAGACAATATGCACAACAGACACATCGTCATTGAAGCCTGGTTCAGGGGCAACTGAGAGAGTCCTGGATTAAGGGGTCCTCGGGCGTCCGGGCTATGTGTGGGCCATGAAGATACAAGACAGAAGACTTCCTGCCGTGTCCGAATGTGAGTCTTCTTGGTGTGGAAGGCAAGCAAGGCGTGCGGATGTGAATATTCCTTTCTCTGTAAACCGACTCTATACAACCCTAGTTCCCTCTGGTATCTATATAAACCGAAGGGTTCAGTCTATAGAGGCAATCATAATCATACATGCTAGACAATTAGGGTTTAGCCATTACGATCTCGTGGTAGATCAACTCTTGTAACTCCTATACTCATCAAAGTCAATCAAGCAGGACGTAGGGTATTACCTCCATCAAGAGGGCCCGAACCTGGGTAAAACATCGTGTCCCTTGTCTCTTGTTACCATCGATCCTTAGACGCATAGTTCGGGACCCCCTACCCAAGATCTGCCGGTTTTGACACCGACAGGCGCCAGCGCCAGGAAATGACGGTTGTCCGCGCCGCATATTTGATTGGGAGGAGGGAGATGATGACTGTCAACATATCATCGGGGAGGCTGCTGATGAAGTCTAGGCCTGTTGGAGTCGCTTGCGGTTCTAGGTCGCCCCGCCTCCACTTGTTGGCAGCCCTGTTCTCCACCTTCGGAGTCTCCTTGTCAGCGGCGCTTTCTGATAGAAATGGGAGTACAGGGAGTATTTAGTTAAAACAGGGCAATAGAAAAGTGTAATGGTAACTAGAAGTTATTAGGTAGGAATATAGTAAGAAAAGGGAATAGCAGTTGGTTGCTTAAATACTACATAATTCATTTTATATTGCTGGGTAAGTCAACATGCAGATAGTTGAAAAGAAAACTTACTTCGAACAAAGTCCGGACGGATGATATCATCGGGGAAGTTACCATATTTCTCATGATCAGGCCCTTTTATGTTCAGTGCAATTCCAGTGCCAGCCTTCAGTTCATAAAACTTAGCAATTCTTTCCAAAAGCCAATGCCAAAATTGGAGTCACCATGTTCATCAAGTCTTATAGTAGCAATGATTGTAAAACCATGGTTTGTGTGCACTATGACATCCCTGCATTCTTGATTTATGTAAAGGGAAAGATTGTGCACTATAGATTCTGTTGCATAGCAAGGGACACGCTGTAGAAAATGGTAGGATTGTTAAAGAAAGTATGGTAACATGCAAATATGGGCCCAAATTGAAAGAACTATACAACAGTCGAAATCGAAGGACAAAAATTTATAATTAAACAGATAGGGTAAACATGATGTCATGGAAATATAAGAGTAATTGAAAGCACAATACATCATTAATTTGCCTAATATAGAAAGAAGAGGGGGGAAAATCCCCTTTGATGTATATGGTGCATGTGGCACCTTTTATCCAAATGTAGTAATATTTAGAATATGTTCAGGAAAGTAGGCCATGCCAGCCGATTTAGGGTGAGATTGAACATAACGTGCGCATCCTCAAGTCATCTGTACGGTGAGATGGAATGTATGGCGGAGGCCGCAAGGTCTTGATGTGTTCGCGCACTTTACACTCTATGAACGGAAGAAAGCCCTCAAATTAGCTCGAATAAAAATGAATTCACGACGATTTCGGCCGGGTGATTAAAGGAGGCAGATGAACTGGGATAAGAGATGAGATAATATCTTATTAAATTAGGTACCTTGTTGTCCATGAGAAAGAACCCTCAGTATGGCAGATTCCCCAACCGAGCGGAGCTGGGTCGACCGCGAGCAGAGTCGAGAAAGTCGATGGCGATAGGCGGTGGCAAGCGGAAGTGGTGAAATGCGGTGGCCTTTGCCGGCAGCCTGGTGGTGGCGGCCGGCGTCGAGCTAAGTGTTTACCGGCGCGATAGGCGGTGCCAAGCATAGACGCGGAGGAGCTTGTGTAGGTGTGAATTGGGACCGGAGGGAGTGGCGGGTGGGGTGAGGGTTTTTGTGACATGGGGATGGTGAGGGTTTTCTTTTTTATTTTTTTGAATTGGGTGGTGAGGGTTTTCTGTCCCACAAAGAATTTTGGAGGCGGCGGTTTGCTAGAGCCAAAACCATGTGTGATAGACGCAACATGCAAAATGAAAGTCATTGCACACGGTTCCAGTTTTGGGAGCGGTGTGTGATTGGCGTACTACCTTCATCCTGGTTTATTGGTCCCCTTTGTATTTTTACCAAATTTTGACCAAATATTTAACTAAGAAATGTTTATGCATGTCACCAAAAATTATATCATTGAACACTATGCTCAAATACCCATCCAACGATATAATTTTTGCTGACCTGCACTAACATTTTGTCAGTTAAACCTTTGGTTGTAATTTAACACAAATTACAAAGGGGACCAATAAACCAAGACAGAGGTAGATTGCATCAACCGAACTGATTGCATCCATATCCCACGGTTAGACATAAGTAAACATAGATTAAACATACTCAGACATAGATAATAAGTGTATACATACACAAGCATAGTTCAACCATAAGTACATAGTTCAACCTTCATTAAGCATACTCAAGCGTACATAGTTCGATCCCACATCTCATCTCACATGCCGGCACAATCCTGACGCTTCTCCAGGTACTCTGTGTACGCGCCGTGTGCCATCCTGCGAGAATACTTCTACTTGAAGGAGCCAACGGCCCGTCCTCTTGCATGCGCCAGAACACTCAGATACGTGTCATGATGCTTGTGATTGCAAAATGGGCATCGATAGCCGTCGTTCCAGGTCCTACTACGCTTGTTATGCATTCCCGCATAAAGCTCCCTCAGGATTTGCCTCTTGTACCTCATCTGGCCATCTTCTTCCTCGTTGTCCACATCGTCTGACAACACCTATACAAATTGTAAAAAAATTGGCATCAAATCAATGATTACATGCCGTGAAGTGGGATCAGGAATTTATGGCTATTTATTTATACATATCCAGATTATGGTTCGATTTTTAAGCACAGCCGTCTATGTACAGACCAATCTTGAAGAAAATAATGGCACAAACATATGTAGGTCATTCAAAATCAATTGTCAAGTCCTGGCTAAGAATTATTAGCACGAACACTAACCCTAGTCGGGTTACTAGCAGAAATCATTTGCACAGATGAAACAACTAATCACTTGTCACTTGTACCATTCAAACAATCAATACACTACACGGATCTAACGAAACTTACTTAGATTTCATGGATTGGGAGAACATAACCATAGGATTTCTATTCCAAAAAGGGGGAGGCAGGAGTAACCAAAGAAACCCTATGATCTATTTGACACATAAATGGGTATAGATGACTAAACAGTTGTCCGTCGTCGCCGGAGAGGTCATCGGAGTTGTCACCGGGGTCGTCACCAGAGTCGGTGTGGAACTCTGCCTCCGGCTGTGGGACCTCGTCGCCGTTGACGACATCAGGGTGTAGCGATAACTCCCCGGCGGTGATGGCAACCTCTGTCTCCACCTCCACGCCGTGCTCCGATGCTTTAGCAGCCCCGGCATCTCCACCCCCTCCGATGGGGCGCTTCGACAGCATCCTCATACACTGGCGGCTTTAAGGACTGAGAGCGGCGTCGAGGATGCAAGCGAAGAGAGAGGATTGTGTGTGTGGCGAGGATGGGGGGTGCGGCCGCTCGGGCGCACCATTAATATGGAGTAGTGGGAGTTGTGGGAGAGAGGCGGGCGGCGGTCAAACCGATGGCTTGCCTCCCGGTGAGACTGCGCACCGGACTGCTAGCATGCCTACCAAAGTTTCACACAGCTACTCGCACGCCTCCTGATGACACTATGCAGCGAGCACGCCTCTGTCAATTCACACACCTGTACGCACACCTCCCGGTCTGCCTGCGCGGCGGACTGCTCGCCCGTCAACTCACGCCTGCTCGCACGGCACACGGGTCGCCCGGTGGCACGTATATTGTTTGTCTATTTGGATGATTAATGCTGCCACTTTATTGCTTAACTGAAGCATGGCACGTATCCATTGTTGGTATAACACTCATGGTTCGAATAAATAATCCGTTTGGGATATTGGTTCCCAATTATTAATTGTCGGTGTACAAAAAGAGGGGGTACACTTTTTGTACCCCTATAACTGTGCACGGGTAGTCTGAGCTGCGGATACCACCACACCAAGCAAGGCAAGGGAGGTGAGCCAGGGTAAGACCGAAGCTCAAGAGAACTAGAATGACCCCAAGGCCAAGACCACGAAGAACAAAGGGGACGAAGCGGACTCCGCCGGCAAGATGCTTGCTGGGAGACAGTTCTAGCAGCCCCGGCAAGACCCTTTCCGCGGCGACTCGTCCCGCGCCTACGGAGCAAATCACCCTTGAGTCCACTGCCCCCAAAGGGCAAGGATTTGGGAGACATCCCTGCGGCGGCATGCAGATATTTGTGAACACATTCAAGATCAGATACGCACTAAGGAGACGACAACCCTTGGCGGGATCCCAGCCGAGGAAGACCACAAGGCCCCCGGCAAGTGCCTTGTCGGGGATGACAGCAGGCGCCTCGGCAAGACCCTTGCCAGGGCCCCGGCAAGGACCTTACCGAGGACAACCGCAGGGCCACCATCAGGCCCACGCCGACTAAACCTCCTCCACCGCATGCATGCAGCTGCCGACCCAACCAGCTGGGCAGGCACCTGCATGGCGGCATGCAGATCTTCATGAAGACCCACCACTGCGCCACCTGAGCTGCCTGCCTACCTACATGGCATCGCAGGCGTCGCTGGCCAGGGCGCATGTTGACACAAGAAGGAGCGGTGATGGACGAGACGGGTTTCTCCCCCGTCCTCGATAAAGCAAGGACAGCTAAGCAAGACGCATTAAATGCATCTTGTCATGTGATGCGAGGGATAACCTCGCAGCACTGTACCCTTTCCACCTCCTGTGTGCCACTGTGGCAACCCCTTTTTTCTATAAAAGGAGGCCCGAGGCGACCAGAGGAAGGATTCGGCTTTTTGGAGCTCCTCACGCCCCATAGCTAGCTCAAGAACACAGATATACAATCCACCAAAGCAGGAGTAGGGTTTTACGCATCCTCACGACCCGAACCTGGATAAACGAACCGTGTGCTATCTATTTGATCCCCTCTTCTCACGACCCCGCGCCCCGCTAACCACAGTAGGGATTCTTGTGATCCCATAGGTGTCGTTCCCACCGACATCTTTGGCGCGCCAGGTAGGGGGCGCAGTTGCAAGAATCGGCTTTAGCAGTTAGTTCGGCGCTTCTTCATCATCATGGCGCCCAAGAAGAAGACGACGGTGGCGGTTGGCCAGTCGAAAGCCGGACAGCCCGTCCCGACGCGGGCGAGCAGCGGACCGGTCGCAGAGAGGACCCGGGGCGCTGCTCGCGAACACCAACACCATCCCAGCAGCCGGAGTTTGGGAGGCGGCGATGTTTGTGCGCCTGGTAATGGGCCACACGTAGCCAAATCCAAAGGCGGAGCCAAGCCCTTAGCGGGTGGAGTGGGGCCCTCCAAGGTCATCGCCGCCCCGCCCGAAGGCGACACAAGGGCCTCCAAGACTCCCACGCCGACGCCAACAGCGCGCTCCTCCCAGGCAGCGCGCGATGAACGGCATAATCACGCCGAAGATCCCGGGCATCACAGCGGGAAGAGCCCCGAGCGCCACTCCCGGGACGTAGAAGACATGCCCGCTCGCTGAGGCGCTGGTGAAAATGGCATGCGACCGCGGGGTCATGATAGAGCTCCTTTTGGTCAGAAGTCGAAGCGCGTCGCGATCCGTGCAGGTTTCGCCGCCACCGACGCCAGCAGAGGCCCTGGCGCGTGCGCAGTTGCTCCTCGACTTTCCTCCCACTACGGGGAAACTCGACGAATGGAGAGCCACTATCCGAAGCCTTGTTGCGGTGGCCAACAAAGACGAACCAAGTCTAGTGGGGGCCCCGGGTCGACGCTCCGATGGAGTCCCGCGGACCAGTGGCGGAAAAGCCGGCGGCGCCACGAACACAGTGCATTCACCTCTTCCCCATCCGGTACCGCGGACGCCAGCTCGTCGCGACATCGTGGGCGACGACATCTCCATAGCATCGTCTGACCCGCGGACCCACTGTGACCAGCGCCAAGTTCTTCGGGAATGAGCCCATGAAGACGTTCGAACCACTATCTAGCGTCGGCGCGGAGCGCGCCACCAGTCAGACAGGCGAGCAGGGCCTGCTGTGAACCACCCAGCCCCGGAGAGCCCTAGAGGCCTACCTTACAAGGTAGGCTGTCCGGCTTTTACCCGTGAGCTGCGGCAGTTCCAGTGGCCCACTCACCGCACCTTCAAACCTGACGTTGGCGAAAAGTACAATGGCAAGACTCACCCGTCTGAGTTCCTCAGCATCTACACCACCGCGATGCAAGCCGCCGGAGCCCGCGACGATAAGGTGCTTGCGAATTACTTTCCATTGGCTCTTAAACCCAACGCCATGTCATGGTTGATGCACTTGCCGGTAGACTCCATTTCCTCCTGGTTGGATTTGTGCCATGAGTTTGTAGGCGCCTTTACTGGAGGTCACCAAGCCCATGGCCAAGCAAGCGACCTGCATGTCATTCCTCAGAAGGGAGGCGAGAGTCGGCGCAAGTATATACAGAGGTTCAGCCGGGTACAGTACAATATCCCTGATGTTCACCCTGCCGCCATCATCAGCGCGTTCCATCGGAACGTGCGTAACCGCAAGATGCGCGAAGAACTGGCAATGAACAAGGTGAAAGATGTGGCAGAACTCTATGTTCTTGCTGACAGATGTGCCCGAGCTGAAGAGGGAAGGAAGTACCCCGGCGAAGATGCCGACATGGAAACCGACTCCTCAGATGAGGATACTGCCACCCCGACGAAGAAAGGCCGGCGCCGCAATAGGAAGCGCAAAGGTAAAGCTGTGCTTGCCGTCGAGGGATTTGACGACGCCGGCTCCGCCAAGAAAACCAAGGCAGATGACCCCGGCAAGGAAATTGCCGGATGTGTCGCCTGCCGGGCCTTGGCGGCTGCCGAGAAGCCAGGAAACTCCGACAAGCAATACTTCAAGATCCATCGCACCAAAGGCCATGATCTCCAGAACTGCCGACAGGTTGAGCTCCTTGCTGAGGAGCAGAGGGCTGAATATGAGAGGCGGGACAAGGAGAAAGGCCAGGACGGTGCTGAGGGGTCCGGCAAGAAGCGTGACGGCTAGGCTGGCCGTTGCGGCAAAGATAAACAGCAGGAGAGGCCCACCCGGGGCCATGACAAAAAGGCAGAAGATGATGATCACGAAGAGGACGATGAGTCTGGTGACCAAGAATTTCAGAAAGCTACAGAGGCCATGTGCGTCGATGGCGGCGCCCCGCTGCATACCTCTCACCGCTAGCTTAAACAGTGGGCGCGTGAGATTACAGCGGCTGCACCGTCCTTTGATGCCCAAAGGCCGCTGAAGTGGTCCAGCACACCTATCATTTTTGACACTGAGGATCACCCTGATCGCACTACTGCTGTCGGGTGCTTGCCATTGTTGGTTTCACCAACAATACGCAACCTCAAGGTGACAAAGATGCTAGTCGATGGCGGGGTTGGTCTGAACTTAATCTCGCCTGCCGTGATCGAGAAATTGCAGATTCCTGATGAAGACCTCGAAGAGACGGGCATGTTTCAGGGGGTCAACCCGGGAAGAAGTCAACCAAAGGGAAAGGTCACGTTGCCCATGACTTTTGGGAGTGATCTGAACTACAGGACAGAAAGGATTGTGTTCGACGTTGCCAAGATCCCCTTGCCTTACAACGGGATCCTTGGCCGCCCAGCGCTGGCCAAGTTCATGGCGGCGTCACATTACGCCTACAACACCCTGAATATTCCGGGGCCTGTGACGATCATCACCGTCCCATCATACAACAAGGATGCGCTAATTTGCGCTAACCAACTCTACCAACAAGCAGTTGCAGCAGCCGCCACTGCTAAGGCGCTTGCTCCTGCCGCTGGAGCCCCGGGAAGGCAAAAGAAGAAGACCGGCGAGACCTCAGGCACCCACTCCAGCAAGTGCACCTCTTCGGAGTGTAGCACTCCCATCGAGGACGTGCCAGAGAGCTCCGCCGACAGAAACAAGAAGTCCAGAGCCACACCGCCGGGAACCAAGAAGGTTTCTGTCAAGGAGGACAGCACGGGAGGAGCTTTTACCATAAGCTCCACCCTTGACGACAAATAGGAAGACGCGCTTGTCACCTTCCTGCGGGCGAATGTCGATGTGTTTGCATGGCAAGCATCCGACATCCCCGGCGTTCCCAGGGAGGTGATTGAGCACCACCTTGATGTCTGTCCTCATGTGCGGCCCGTCAAGCAGAAGGTCAGAAAGCAAGCTTTGGAACGACATGAGTTCATCACAGAGGAGATCTGGAAACTGGAAGCATCGGGTTTGGTAAGAGGAGTGCTCCATCCAACATGGTTGCCCAATCCGGTGGTAGTGCGCAAGGCAAATGGGAAGTGGAGGATGTGTATTGATTACACAGATATTAATAAGGCTTGTCCCAAAGACCCCTTCCCGTTGCCGCGCATCGACCAGATTGTTGACTCCACAGTTGGGTGTGATCTGTTGTCATTCCTCGATGCCTACTCCGGCTACCACCATATCTTCATGACAAGGGAAGATGAAGAGAAAACGACATTCATCACCCCATGTGGTACGTATTGCTTTATACAGATGCCTTTCGGGTTGAAGAGTGCTGGTTCAACGTTTGCAAGGGCGGTCCAGATTGGTTTTGAACCCCAGCTCCATAGAAATATGGAAGCTTATATGGATGATATAGTGGTCAAAACCAAGAACAGGGCAACCTTCATATCAGATTTACAAGAAACATTTGCAAACCTACGCAAGATCAATCTCAAGCTGAACCCTGAGAAGTGCGTCTTCGGCGTCCCGTCTGGCAAGCTTCTCGGGTTCTTTGTGTCACAGCGTGGGATAGAGGCCAATCCGAACAAGATCAAAGCTATAGAGCAGATTGAAGCGCCCAAGCGAGTCAAGGATGTGCGTCGGCTTGCTGGTTGCGTTGCCGCCATGAGCAAGTTCATTTCCAAGTCCGCCGAGCATGCCCTTCCCTTTTTCAAGATTTTGAAAAAGGCGGGCCCGATGGAGTGGTCGCTAGAAGCCGAAGCAGTATTGCAAGATTTGAAGAGGTACCTCTCCTCCGCGCCAATACTAGTTGCGCCTAGGCCACAGGAACCGTTGCTGCTGTACCTGGCGGCAACGAACCAGGTGGTCAGCGTCGCACTAGTGGCGCAAAGAGAAATTGATGATGAGGTAATAGCAGCGACGGAGCCCGATGCCACCGATGCCGAGACGACGCAGCCAATTGAAGTGCCGCCGAAGAAGAAAATGATGCAGCACCCGGTCTACTTTGTTAGTTCCCTCCTGCAGGGGGCTAGATCGAGGTACTCCGGTGTGCAGAAACTGCTCTTCGGCCTTCTTATGGCCTCGAGGAAGCTGCGTCACTACTTCCAGGCGCATGAAATCACTGTCGTCACTCGCCTCCCTCTGCAACGGATATTGCACAATCCAGACGCAACGGGAAGGGTTGTAGAGTGGGCACTGGAACTGTCCAGCTTTGGCCTCAAGTTTGAGAGTACCTCAATGATTCAAAGCTGAGTCCTGGCGGAGTTCATTGCAGAATGGACCGCGACGCCTGACGAAGAAACCCAAGAGACTGCTCTCCCCGGCAAGGAGGCAAGTTGCGACTAGATCATGTACTTTATGGAGCTTTCTCCTTACAGGGCGCCGGGGCTGGCGTACTGCTTGTCGCGCTCACCAGAGAGCACCTCAAGTACGTGATCCAGATGCACTTCCCCAGGGAGGTGTCAACAAACAATACGACTGAGTACGAAGGGCTGCTTGCCGGTCTTAGGATCGCGGCGGACCTCAGAATCAAGAAACTCGTCGTCAGAGGCGACTCGCAACTTGTCGTCAAGCAAGTCAACAAGGATTACCAGAGCCCGTTGATGAAGGACTACGTCGATGAAGTGAGAAAGCTGGAAGAACGTTTTGACGGTATACAGGCGGAATACGTTACCCGAGCGGAGAATGATATCGCTGATTACCTGTCAAAACGCGTTGCCCTCAAGCTACCTATGGAACCAGGTACCTTTGTGCTTCGGCTAACTCAGCCATCCGTTGATCCATCAATAGAGCAGCACAAGAGGAGAAAATCAGGGCCCGCAAGTACTTTCCCGCCGAGCTCCCCGAAGCCGCCGGCAAGGATGTTGCCGGAGACACTGAGCCCGCCACGGGACAGCTAGCTCCGACAGAGCATCAAGCTCTTTCCATGGAGACAGCTGCTCCGATAGCGGAGGAAATGCCTTTAGTCCTCGCCGTCGAGCCCCAGGCTCCAGCGTGGGCACAGCATACCGTCCGATTCCTCCAAACAGGGGAACTTCCTGAGGAGCAGGAAGAAGTGGAAAAAGTAGCCCGTCACTCTACTATGTACCAGTTCGTCGATGACGTCCTGTACAGAAAGAGGCCGAACGGCGTGAAATTGAAGTGTATCCCTCAAGAGGAAGGACTGGGGCTGTTGGCGGAGATACATGGAGGCATATGTGGATCCCACATCGGGTCAAGGGCCCTTGCCGGCAAAGCGTTTTGGCAAGGCTTCTTCTGGCCCACCGCCCTCCAGGATGTGACAACACTAGTCACCAGGTGTGAAGCGTGTCAGTTCCATTCAAAGAAGCTTCATCAGCCAGCTCAAGCCCTTCAAACCATTCCTCTCTCCTGGCCTTTCTCGGTATGGGGGCTCGACATACTGGGCCCTTTCCCCCTCGCTGTTGGGCTGTCGGGGGCTTTGAGTACTTGTACGTTGCAATCGACAAGTTCACAAAGTGGCCAGAAGTGGAAGCAGTGAGGAAGGTCACAGCACAGTCAGCCGTCAAGTTCTTCAAGGGACTGGTGTGCCATTTTGTTGTACCCAATAGGGTTATCACCGACAACGGCATGCAGTTCACAAGCCACACCTTCATGCAATATATTCAAGACCTCGGCAGCAAGGTCTGTTTCGCTTCTGTTGCTCACCCACGAAGCAATGGTCAAGCTGAGAGGGAAAATGCTGAAGTACTGCGAGGCCTGAGGACAAAGACCTTTGACAGACCGCACAAGAGTGGAAGGCCCTGTATTGATGAATTGTCGGCGGTTCTTTGGTCAATCAGAACGACACCAAATCGAGCCACCAGCCAGACACCCTTTGCCCTGGTATATGGGGCAGAAGCAGTTCTCCCCACGGAACTCATGTACGGGTCACCTCGAGTACTCGCTTATGACAAGCTTGAGCAAGAGCAATTGCGGCAAGATGACGCAATGCTCCTTGAGGAAGACTGTCTTCGGGCGGCTGTGAGAGAAGCACGCTACCAGCAAGCCTTGCACCGCTACCATAGCCGCAAGGTTCATGCCCGAAGCTTTGAGGAAGGCGACCTTATTCTTCGGCGCGTTCAATCAGCCAAGAATTCCAACAAGTTGACGCCAACGTGGGAAGGCCCTTATCGGGTAATACGACTCACTAGGCCCGGCGCAGTCCGCCTGGAGACCGAAGATGCCGTTCCGGTGAGTAACTCCTGGAACATTGAGCATCTTCGCAAGTTTTACCCGTGAGGCGCGGCTTGCCGGGCCCCCAGCAAGCCACCTTTTGTACAAAGCCTTGCCGATGACGCATGTAACCCTTTGTACAAAGCCAGGCGCAGACCCTCAGCATAAATAAATGAAGCGCTGGCGCCCTAAGTTATAGCATGCATGCTAGGTCGAGTCTCGTCCTTGGTTAGGGTTGATAGTGCTTAGCGGCGACTAACCCCTAGCTTAGAGGTTGAGTGTGCGTCTCTTTGTCTTTCTTTTGTCTTCTTTGGTTCACAGGACACACAGATATCCGTGCCGAACCACTTGGGGAGAAAAAAAGAGGAAGAGACCAGCATCTAGCCCCCGGCAAGCCAGTATTGCCGTGGGCTGCAAGAGCAAAGATTCACCCACGGCGAACCAGGGTTGCCGGGGACTGCAGCTTCAGATAAGTTCTTCATCCCTTATCATGCATTCCATTATGGACTGAGGTATGTGAAACCTCGTTTTCCCCTAAGCTACCGTGCTCCCCTAACTCTAGGCCCTAGGGCTCGTTCCTGGGGCCAAGTTTGGTCGTAGTCGCGGCAGCGAAAGGATGAAACAAGGAGCCTGAACCCGCCTCATCCCTGCCTCCGTCAAAGGCGTGAGGAAGGTCGAGCGAAGTGGGGAGACGGCAAGGCTTGTTGCCGGGCAAGGAAATGTTTATCTTGAAGATATCAAGGATTTACTCCTTGTCGTGGGTTCCACCCGCAAACAAATGACCCGGCAAGCATTCATTTTTCATTAAAAAAACATTCCACTCAGGTACAGTCCATAGGGAATGAAAAACATGAATGATGGGATTACAAGTTTTAAATTCAACAAAGGCCCGAAGGCTTACAAACTAAAAAGAGTTAAGGTGCCCGTAATCCCTTTCTTGTCCCTCTCCTCAGGAGGCAGGTCAAGGAGGCGAAAGGGACAAAAGGAGCGCCTAGGCGAGCTACGGGTGGTAGAAGACACCAAGAGAACATCTTGGTGGCCGTCCAAAGGCTGGATGGTGATGGTGGCGCCGGAAGCAGAGCTCGAAGACGAGGCGGCGGGACGTCAGCACGCGTCAAAGGCGTCGGTGCCCGCGTACTCCGACTTGACGGCCTTGTCGCCCGCCCTCTTCCTCTTCCGCAGCCTCCCAACGCCAGCCGCCCAAGGAGACGACCCCGAGAAGTTCAAGGAGTCGGCGACACAGATGATGGGGTCGCCGGTGCCGCACGGAGCGGCACCCGACACCTAGTCGGACCCGTCATCCTGCCGCCTACTACCCTCATCATTGCTACCGCTGTCCTCCTCGTCACTCCCGCCCGAGGAGGAGTCTTCACTATTAGAAGAGCTCTCCACGTAGCACCTTGCTCGGGTCCCAAAGAGCCCAACGACTTTGAGGGAGAGAAGGCCACCCTCAATCAACTTAATTTGGAGAGTGAGCCCCTCCATCAAGCGGTGGATATGAGCAAACGTCTTCCATCCCCGACGAAGATGCATCACGTGAGGGGCGGGGAAGTTGACGCGGACCCGCGTGCCACTGATCCCGCAGCCCCTCGTGTGCAGCCGCAACGACTCTGGAGGATCCAGCTCCATCTCCCACGCAAATGGAGTCAGAAGACGAAGGCGACGGCGCGGCGGCCGGCGCACCTTGACGAAGAACTCACAAGGGTCATCCCCAACATGGCCCTCCATTGGAGGAGGAGCTGCTGGCGGAGGCGAGGCCGGCGCGCCACCCCGTCCTCCTCTTTCGAGCGCCCCGGCCTCGCCCCCTCCCCCTTCTCCTCGCGGCTGGCTCTGCCACCGCAGGCGCAGGAGAAGGAGGGACGCGTTGTCGAGCGGCGACCCTCGCCGCCACTATTGAAGGACCGGGATTCCATCTCTCCATGATGGATGGAAGGGAGGAGCAGAAGCTGAAGGAAGAAGAAGATGAAAGAATGCGGGACGCCATTCCCCCTCCCGCTCTTTATAAAGGATCGGGGTTGGGGCTCGGCCGCCCCGCTCGGCCAATCAAGATACGGAAGGCGCAGGGAGCCAGGACCGACCCGCCTCCCCAACCAGCGACGGCCCGGTTTCCCGCCTCCACCGTTTGCCACCCCAGGCGCATGGGAGACACGTGGCGGATGTGCAGAACCGAGGGGACGGGTGAGACGACCACTCCCCACCCCGTGATCGTGGGGAGTGGATGCCTTGAAGACCGCGCCTCAGCCCCATTCAGTAAATGGGCCGCGCCCCAACCCTGATCCTTTACTGTGATGTGATGCATGCCCACGGGAACCAACCCCACGCATGCCACCCAGGTCACGCATGCCTCCCCATGCCGCGCCACGTGCGGGAATCGTGGGAAGCGCAGCGCGCGAAGAATCTTACCGCGGTAAAAACCGCCCCGCCTGCCCGCGCACCGTTTTTGGGCCTAGCCCAACAACGCATTGCGCTTATGCGTGGCCCAGGCCCGGGGGCTCCTGTCGGTGTACAAAAAGAGGGGGTACACTTTTTGTACCCCTATAACTGTGCACGGGCAGTCTGAGCCGCGGATACCACCACACCAAGCAAGGCAAGGGAGGTGAGCCAGGGTAAGACCGAAGCTCAAGAGAACTAGAACAACGCCAAGGCCAAGACCACGAAGAGCAAAGGGGACGAAGCGGACTCCGCCGGCAAGATCCTTGCCGGGAGACAGTTCTAGCAGCCCCGGCAAGACCCTTGCCACGGCAACTCGTCCCGCGCCTACGGAGCAAATCACCCTTGAGTCCACTGCCCCCAAAGGGCAAGGATTCGGGAGACATCCCCGCGGCGGCATGTAGATCTTTGTGAAGACATTCAAGATCAGATACGCACTGAGGGGACGACAACCCTTGGCGGGATCCCAGCCGAGGAAGACCACAAGGCCCCCGACAAGCGCCTTGCCGGGGATGACAGCAGGCGCCTCGGCAAGACCCTTGTCGGGGCCCCGCAAGGCCCTTACCGAGGACACCCGCAGGGCCGCCATTAGGCCCACACCGACTGAACCTCCACCACCGCATGCATGCAGCTGCCGACCCAACCAGCTGGGCAGGCACCTGCGTGGCGGCATGCAGATCTTCATGAAGACCCACCACTGCGCCACCTCAGATGCCTGCCTACCTACATGGCATCGCAGGCGTCGCTGGCCAGGGCGCGTGTCGACACAAGAAGGAGCGGCAACGGACGAGACAGGTTTCTCCCCCGTCCCCGATAAAGCAAGGACACCTAAGCAAGACGCATTAAATGCGCCTTGTCATGTGATGCGAGGGATAACCTCGCAGCACTATACCCTTTCCACCTCCTGTGTGCCACTGTGGCAACCCCTTTTTTCTATAAAAGGAGGCCCGAGGCGACCAGAGGAAGGATTCGGCTTTTTGGAGCTCCTCACGCCCCATAGCTAGCTCAAGAACATAGATATACAATCCACCAAAGCAGGAGTAGGGTTTTACGCATCCTCGCGGCCCGAACCTGGATAAACGAACCGTGTGCTATCTGTTTAATCCGCTCTTCTCACGACCCCGCGGCCCGCTAACCGCAATAGGGATTCTTGTGATCCCATAGGTGTCGGTCCCACTGACATTAATAATCTCCTATTTGTAATTAGATAAAGATTACATCAAAACTGGTCTCAAATTTGACAAAAAAGTACAATGCCACTTTGTATTGGTGTCCATATGACAACACGATAAGTTTCATGAACTTCAAATAAGTCTTGGATGTACTAGAATTTATAAATCAAGATTCTCAATGTTTGAAATTTGTTGCACGGGGAGTAAACATGCACCCAGTGAGACACATGTGTTTTTGCAATCCATTTAGGTGCACTATCACGTGTGCATGTAGCTCAAATTTGATTTTTGCACATCATACCTGTAGAAAATCAATCAATTAATGTATTGAAACGTCTTAATGATCTCTGTGATTTTTCAAAATTAAAACGTCCCTCCTTTGGTAACATATGTTCACCGCGGGATAATTAATTGAACATGCATCGTAGTTGCGGTGGATTCACGGTGTGTGTGTGGGTGTGCGCGTCTGGGGGTGGCGGGTGGCTCGCAGTACACTACGAGTTGTGAGCCACCGTGTGGGTTGGCCGTTTTGTTAGGCAGACCGGTGCCACATCAGAGTCGTGAATTTTTTATTTAAAACATTACACAACCCTTTCATACATACATGTTTTGGCCACATGCAGTCGATGGTTGTCCTACATGACACCCGATACTCGCGTGTGACGCTTTTTGTGGGCCCGTGAGGTCATCGTCCATCACTTTGACGAATAGTCGGCAGTGAGGTTAATTTTACCAACAAGGTAGAATCTTTTTGTTTGTGTTATGGTGGTATAAAGTATGCGTCGAAGAGGTGGGAGGGGACTAGAATATATACTATACGTACGCGTCCGTGAACAAGTACACCTCACTCAGTGTTGGGACTTTTCAATTTCCGAGGCACGTGCCACATCAAAATTGTGAAATTGGCTATTCAAACATCACACAACACCTCTTTAGGCCACATGCATGCACGCGGTGGTTATCCTAGCTAGGACACTCACGTGTGACGCTTCCATCTGTGGGCCCATGAGGCCATCGTTGATGCATGCATGAATCACTTTGACCTACAACGGGAGAGGTTAATTAATTTCACCATCGATGAGGATTCTTTTGGGTTGTACATATTATGGCAGGAGCATATAGTATGCGGTGAAGAGGGGGGAAGGGGGCCATCATATGTAGTACGCTTCATGAACCTCGCTCTGTGTGGTTGCATGGTTTATGGTTTTTGAGGCATGCAGCACATCAAAGTTGTGCATTTTTGGTATTCAACATATATATGTTTGGCCCACATGCAAATCGGTGGTGGTTGTCCTCCTACACCCACTTAAGTGGTTATCAGCAATATCGATGCTTCCCATCTGTCGGCCCGCTTGGTCCATCACTACTTTTTGCCTGACAACACAAGAGAGGTTAATTTGACTTAGGAGGGGATTTTTTTGCTTGTAATACGGTATATATAGGTCATGCTCTGGGATGACACACATGATACAGTTTGAGCACACGCACATGCATGTGTACGCATGAATCCCTCCCACCGAGTCGAAGTGGCCAGTACAACGACACGTCATAAATTGATCTAGCTTTGTGTGGGGAGCTAGTGTACGATTTTTGACCCACATGCCACATCAATGTTGTGAAATGGTATTCAAACATGCATGCACGCATCACCTCCATACATATGCATGTAGTGGTTGCCTTCGAATGGTACACTCCCTCGTGTGGTTATCGGCGACAAGCCTATATATCCGTGGGCCCGCGTGGACATCCATGATCACCTTGACCGACAACAAGATAGGTTACCATGGCGGATTCTTCATTTGGTTCGTGTTATCGTAGTATAGGTCATGGTGAAATTCAGACCTAATTATGTTTGAGCGCATATACTATGGACGCATGCATGAATCCTCGTCGTTGGCTTGAAGTGTGGTGTAACATACATATGCATCGTCAACCTAACCCTCACTCGGTGTGGGGATTTCTAGTTCGAAATCACAGTGCCACATCCAAGTTGTTCCATTGTTACTCAAAAACACACATCTCCATACATATGTTTGGGCCACACGCATCAAGTGCTTGTCTTCGGGGACTAGCTACTTGCGTGATTATTGGCGAGCTAGCCCATCTCCGGGGTCGCATGGACGGACATCACTTTGACCAACAACAAGAGAGAGGTTGTACGGCCAAGGTGGATTATTCTTGGTCCGTTTTACGATTCATCTTGGTGAGATATGCCTCTCTGGCCCGCCGACTGAAAGTGTGTGGGGGGCTGCTACTTCGCACCTTTCTAGGTGAACCTCGGTTGGGGGGGCATGCATTCATAGGTTAGGATTCCCTTCGTGGCAACACGAGGGGAGGCTGCTAGCTGCTGCTTCGCACTTTGCTAGGTGAACCTCAGTTGGGGGGCATG
>NC_041392.1:257901833-257902638 GCF_002162155.2 Triticum dicoccoides | reverse complement strand
TCGTGCTGACACGAGGGAGGGGGGCTGCTAGCTACTTCACACTTTGCTAGGTGAACCTCGGTTGGGGGCATGCATTCATAGCTTAGGATTCCCTTCGTGCTGACATGAGGGAGGGGGGTTGCTAGCTACTTCGGACTTTGCTAGGTGAACCTCGGTTGGGGGGAGGGGGCTTGCATTCATAGCTTAGGATTCACTTCATGACAACACGAGGGGGTGGGGGCAAGCAATACTGTGCGCTTTGCAAGATAGGTGCCACATCAAAGTTGCATTTGGTATTAGAAAATCAAACCACCCTTTTCAAACCTAAATTTGGTCCACATGCAAGTGTGTTCATGTTCTGACCCTCTCCCGCGTCATTTTTTGCCAAATTTATGAACATTAAACAAGTCAGATGAGGCAACAAACATAGTTCACTTAAACTAACCGTGTGCATTGGGCTCCATGAGGTTTCCCCTATCAAAAATATCTACCCACCTACATCTTTTTCTGTTTGATAACACAAGGTTATTGTGTTTCGGCCGTGTATGTTGTTTCTTGTTCCCAATCCCTCCTGCATCCCTCGAAAATATCTGCCCAACTCGAGGGTTTTTCTGTTTCATAACACACGGTTGTTATCTTCGGACCGTGTGCGATGTACCATCATCAAAATTTTCAATAGCCCCGGCATTTCACTCCCGCGTTTGACTCCCGCGTAGTAAAATTTTCAGTACCCACATCATTTCCTCAAACACCCCCGCCCCCCTCCACACACACACCAAAACCTCCTTGGGTGTGCGCACACACACCCCCTCCCTCGCTCAAAACC
>NC_041392.1:257865882-257901416 GCF_002162155.2 Triticum dicoccoides | reverse complement strand
GGGAAAGGGTGATGCAGCAGAGTAGCGTAAGTATTTCCCTCAGTTTTTTAGAACCAAGGTATCAATCTAGTAGGAGACTACATGCAAGTACCTCGTACCTACACAAACAAATAAGAACCTCACAACCAACGTGATAAAGGGGTTCTCAATCCCTTCAGGTCACTTACGAGAGTGAGATCTGATAGAGATAATAAGATAATTTTTTTGGTACTTTTATGATATATATTGAAAGTAAAGATTGCAAAATAAAATAGATTGGAAACTTATATGATAAAAGATAGACCTGGGGGCCATAGGTTTCACTAGTGGCTTCTCTCAAAATAGCATAAGTATTACGGTGGGTGAACAAATTACTTTCGAGCAATATATAGAAAAGTGCATAATTATGAGAATATCTAGGCATGATCATGTTTATAGGCACCACGCCCATGACAAGTAGACCGAAATGATTCTGCATCTACTACTATTACTCCACACATCGACCGCTATCCAGCATGCATCTAGAGTATTAAGTTCATAAGAACAGAGTAATGCATTAGGCAGGATGACATGGTGTGGAGGGATAAACTCAAGCAATATGATATAAACCCCATCCTTTTATCCTCGATGGCAACAATACAATACGTGCCTTGCTGCCCCTGCTGTCACTGGGAAAGGACACCGCAAGATTGAACCCAAAGCTAAGCACTTCTCCCATTGCAAGAAAGATCAATCTAGTAGGCCAAACCAAACTGATAATTCAAAGAGACTTGCAAAGATAACCAAGCATACATAAAGATTTCAGAGAAGAATCAAATATTGTTCATAGATAATATTGATCATAAACCCACAATTCATCAGATCTCGGCAAACACACCACAAAAAGAATTACATCGAATAGATCTCCAAGAAGATCGAGGAGAACTTTGTATTGAGATCCAAAGAGAGAGAAGAAGCCATCTAGATAATAACTATGGACCCGAAGGTCTGTGGTAAACTACTCACACATCATCAGAGAGGCTATGGTGTTGATGTAGAAGCCCTCCGTGATTGATTCCCCTCCGGCGGAGCTCCCGAAAAGGCCCCAAGATGGGATCTCTTGGGTACAAAAGGTTGCGGCAGTGGAAATAGGGTTTCGTGGTGCTCCTGGATATTTTCGGGGTATATGGATATATATATATATAGGAGGAAGAAGTAGGTCGGTGGACCCGCGAGGGGCCCACAAGGGTGGGGGGCGCGCCCAGGGGGTAGGCGCGCCTCCCTGCCTCATGGCCTCATCGCTTCTTTCTTGATGTCTACTCCAAGTCCCCTGGATCACATTTGTTCCAAAAATAACTCTCCCGAAGGTTTCATTCCGTTTGGATTCCGTTTGATATTCCTTTTCTGCGAAATACTGAAATACGCAAAAAACATCAATTTGCACTGGGCCTTGGGTTACTAGGTTAGTCCCAAAAATAATATAGAAGTGTATAATAAAGCTCATTAAACATCCAAAATAGATAATATAATAACATGGAACAATAAAAGTTTATAGATACGTTGGAGACGTATCAAGCATCCCCAAGCTTAATTCCTGCTCTTCCTCGAGTAGGTAAATGATAAAAAACAGAATTTTTGATGTGGAATGCTACCTAGCATCAATCTCAATGTAATTTTCTATTGTGGCATGAATATTCAGATCCAAAAGATTCAAGACAAAAGTTTAATATTGACATAAAAATAATAATACTTCAAGCATACTAACTAAGCAATCATGTCTTCTCAAAATAACATGGCCAAAGAAAGTTCATCCCTACAAAATCATATAGTTTGGTCATGCTCCATTTTTGTCACACAAGAATGCTCTCATCACGCACGACCCCCATGACAAGCCAAGCAATTGTTTCATACTTTAGTAATCTCAAACTTTTCTCAACTTTCACGCAATACATGAGCGTGAGCCATGGATATAGCACTATGGGTGGAATATAATATAATGATGGGGGTTATGTGGAGAAGACAAAAAAGGAGAAAGTCTCACATCAATGCGGCTAATCAATGGGCTAGGGAGATGCCCATCAATTGATGTCAATGCAAGGAGTAGGGATTATCGGATCATGGGTTCCGGGAAAACTCTCAAGGTTCGAACACTGGGGTGCGCGCGAAGATCTCCCCCCCTGCCGATCCACGTCCTAACTCAGCTAAGATCTTTTGGGCTAACTCAACAAACTCGCAACACAAAGGACACGAGATTTATACTGGTTCGGGCCACCATTGTGGTGTAATACTCTACTCCAGTGTGGTGTGGTGGATTTCCTCTTGGGCTGAGGATGAATAGTACAAGGGGAAGAACAACCTCCTGAGGAGAGGTGTTCTTGTGCTTGGTGAACTTGTGGTTGTCCTGGTCTCTCTTAGCCAGACCAATCGATCGATCCTCCTATAGCTACGGCGGTGGCTAGTCCTATTTATAGGGGACCTGCTCCTCTCCCCAAATATTGAGCAGGAAGGGAGCCAACAGTGGCTAATTTGAAAGGGGACAACTAGTACAGCTTATCCTGACAAAAGCAGTCTTCGCCTGCCAAAGGGTCTGGTGGTGACGCCGTCTTGGGCTCCATGGTGACCTCCGTCTTGTCGTCCTTATGGTCTTGGTCTTGTTGCACTGATATGGAAACATTTGCTTGACGCCTCGGTACTCCGCGCCTGCGCCTGCTTCCTTAGCACCGAAGAGGAAACAAGGACACTATGGCGCCGGCGCCCGCCTGGCCTTGGTCGTCATGGCTCATACCACTAGAACCTCGCGAGCCAGCCTGGTGAGGCCGCTCCTGAGGAGGTATTGTGTCGCTCTCCTTGTGAGGCTTGGCCCCTCGCGAGGGTCTTGAGTCCTTGCTAGTGAAGATGGGCCGTACGGGCCTGCTCGCAGAGCCACGCCATGGGCCGCAGGCAAGCAAGTCTAGGGACCCCCGTTCCCAGAACGCCGACAGTAGCCCCCAGGCCCAAGGTGCGCTCGGGCTTGGCTTTGAGGCGAAGCCAAAGGCCAAGTGCGGAGGGACGCTGGCCCCAATACCCTGCGGACTTGGTCGATGCGTGGCGGTTGATTGGACGTGGGCGTCTCTGCTTCCCTACGCTGCCTCGGAAACTACCCGACTATCAAAAAGGTTGGTGTAGACAGTGCTTGCCTTCACTGCTTCCTTTTGCCTTGCTCAGATCCCCTTTCTTTCCCCTGCCTCCGAAATCTCCAGATCTACATCCTTCCCGCGTAGGCGACCAATGGCGCCCCGGATGGTCAAGCCCGCCTCGTCGCCGGCTTGGTACGAGCCGGCTCTCGATGCGCCCAATGTTTTGGAGAAAAACCTCGCCGCCACGCGCTTGCTGATGGTGGGGGAAAGCTACGAGAATGGAAGACTGGACTCTGGGTCGGCTCTGACGTGCCTGAGCCCGAGGGAAGCACCTTCTACCCCTTCTTCATGAGCAGCATCACCGCTGGGCTGGTTCCTCCCTTCTCTGACTTCTTTTACAAGGTCCTTGATCACTTCGGGCTGCAGGCTCTGTATCATCATCCCAACACTATCCTTCTCTTCTCGATCTTCTCCTACTACTGCAAGGCGTACCTTCGCGTGATGCCGTCCGTGGCCCTTCTGTGCCACTTCTTCTTCCTCCGCGCCAAGGAGGGTCACGCCTCTGGGTGTGTCAATTTCATCGCGGCCGACAAGGCCAACTCGATCTCGAAGATGGGGAAGAAAGCCAACGGCTTTCGGAGAAAGTGGGCCATCATGGATGCTAAATGCATCCACCCACGCTTGACACTGCTGACGGAGAGGCCCCGGTCCAACAAGGGGTGCTCCTGCGCGAAGCTCACCGACGAGCGGGCGATGTTGGTGCTGGAGCAGATGAAGTCCGACCCGAAGCCTGGCAACGCGAAGGCGGCAAAGATTACAGGGGCCATGCTCCTGAGGGAATTCCTGGCGCTGCGCGTGGCCCCGCTTCAAGCCCGCACACGCCCCTTGTGGGAACTTGGGGATGAAGAGGACAAGGTTCGCTTGAGCTCGGAGGCCTTGTCCGACGAGGAGCTGACCGCAGATCTCCGTCTCTTGGTTGGGGACGATCAGGAGTATCCGCCGAAAGTCTTCACTCCCTTGTTCCACCACAAGGACGGGGCGCTGATCGTGGCCTCCAGGACGACCTTTGACGGGCGTGGACTGGTGCCGCCGGTGCTCACCGGGGCCCCTGCGCGCATCGACGCCGGTGGAGCTATCTTCTGGGTGAGTCCCGCGGGGAGGAAGAAGAGGAGGAGGAAGATTCGGAGGTGACCCCCGAAGGACAGGGAGACCTCCCCCTTGAGTAAAGCTGACATCCTCTGTGCCTTTCCTGACGACGACGAGGCCGGCGACCGTCTGGAGAGGGGGGAGCCACCCGCTGTCCCGACGAGGGACCGACCGGTGTTGATCTCCCGGGACGCTACTTCCCTTCCGACGCCGCCTGGAGCCGCTTCCGGCCCAACCGCCGCTCCTGCTTCTGCTTCCGGAGCTGGCGTGCCCGCGCCTCGGGTTGCGAAGCTCTCCGGCTTCAAGATCACCAAGCGGAGGGTGGACTACGCTGCAGTAGACCAGTAAGTGTTTGAGCTTCATCTTGTTCTTGCTTATACTGCTACCTTTTGATGTTTCACCCTTGTCTTTGCTGTTGGTGATTGTTTCTGACTCTTTTTCCTTGTTGTGCAACCAGGCCGACGCCTGTGGTGAAGAGGAGGAGGGAGAGCGAGGTGGTGCTGCTTGAGTCCGGGTTGCCTCCTGCGACCGCACCCCTCTCCATGAGCAAAGGTGGGGACGGTGCTCGTGCTTCTCCAGCGCGACCATCCTCGCGAGGCCAGGTGGAGCATCCTCGGGAGGAGTCAGCCCCCCAAAGCGCCGCTGGCTCAGGAGGTGACGGTGTCCGGCTCGGGTGCTGAGGTCTAAGAGGCTCAGGAGCCCCCTGCCTCTCAGGACATGGTGATGACGCCTCTTCCTCCTTCTGCGCCATTACTCCTAGGTTCTTCTGCCTCCTCTGTTGTCTTGGAGCGTGCCCTTTGAGAGATGAATCAGCTGCGGGAAGATCTCCTGAGCGCGGATCCGCGCCTAGTAGCCGGGCGCCTGGAGCTGGCCTCCGGCTGGCTTCAGTCTCACGCAGCAGTCCGAGCGGCGCTAAGCCAGGCCACGACGACCTCTGACAAGGAGAAGCGGGCCGTCGCCCAAGCTGCGGCCGATCGTGAGGCGGCGATGAAGGACGCCGAAGCAGCCCATGACCGCTGCCGGGCGCCGGAAGATGAGCTGAAGAGTCTGCGTGATGAGGGTGCAGAGGAAGCTCGCGGCCGTCTGGCGAGGGAGGAGGAGATGAAGGCCCGGGAGGACACCATCAAGCACCGCGACGCTGAGCTAGGGGAGTTGGCAAAGGCGCAGGCCACTGAATATAGCCAGCTGGAGGAGCTGGAGCGGAACGTGGAGGCAAAGGGGTCGATCTTGACGCCAAGGCGAAGGTTCTGGCCGAGGACCGCGCGGCCTTCGCGCTTCTGGAGAAGAGGTCTCGCGAGGCCCTGAAGTCGCTCTATGAGAAGGGCTTGGAGAAGCCATTGGCCACCAATGAGGACGGCCCCGCCCAGTTGCTTCCCTACTTGGTCGATGTGCTTGAGGAACTCATGCATGGCATCGGCCCCATGTCGGAGGCAGAGGCTCGCATCCTTTCTTCAGCCGCGCTGACGCGCGTCTTCAGCCACCTCCATCTTCGCGATCCTGCCGCCCGCCTTGATGAGCTGCTGGAGCCTGTGGACAAGGAGCGTGGCGCGGCTACCGTCGCAGCCGTGAAGGGTCAGGCGGAAGCCCTGCTGGAGAATTTTGATGCCTTCGCCCCCGCGCCTTCGACTGGTGGTGCAGGTGAAGATGACGCCACCCAGGAGGGGCACCTCTTGTAGGTGCCGGCAGCATCGAGGGATGACTGGCTTGCATCTTCTTTCCTGTTTGAAACTCCTATAGCATGTAGCATGCCTCATGGAGGCGTTCAAACTTGTGTTTGGTATTCGGAGAACAATATGTCTTGTAATATTTGCTTTGAGATTTTGCGATTTTCTTCCTATTTGCTTTTATGTTCTACGTTGGCAGAGCCTGGGCCCGCGCATACCTCAACCGCCGTTGGACCGACCGGAGACCAGGACGGACCCAAGGAGTGAGGGGCTACATGACCAGTTAGGCTCCTGAGTCGCAATGCTCAGGAGTCCCCCTTGACGCGCAAACAGCTTCTGGAAAGGAGATGCAATGGTTGGTCTTGTGTTCTACATCGGCAGGGCCCGACCCCGCGCATACCTCAACCGCCGTTGGGCCGACCTTAGACCAGGACGGACCAAGGAGTGAGGGGCTACGTGGTCAGTTAGCCTCCTGAGTCGCGGTGCTCAGGAGTCCCCCTTGACGCTCAAATGACCTTCATACCTTAGCTCCGCTAGGGAGGGCGCGCGATGACCAGGTTCGAGGGACCTAGCAGGGTGGCGTACGCTTGGGCGTGACCTGAGCGCAGTCCCCGTGCCCAGCCCCCTCGCGCGGCTCTCCCGACGGGAGGCATTGCGTTGAGGCCAGACACTGAGCCCGGAGGCTCCCTGAGGTTGATACAGCCGTGAGGCCTCCATCGGTTGTTTATCACTAGGACGGACCATGGCGCTTCCGCACTTGCACGGGCATAGCCGCTCCTCGGCAGTGTCGACTGCTAGCGCGGAGCATGGTGCTTCCACTGGTGCGTGGGAGGGGACTCCCTACTGCGGAGAGCCCCTGGGGCGTGTACAGCCCTGCCCTAACACGTGGCTTGCACGACAGGGCTAGACGAGGTGTGTCTAGGCACTCGTGAGCTAGCGCAAGACTCACAGTCCCTACCTCAAGGCGGTTTGCGCCTGGTCTTGATTCTTGTTCGCTGTCTTGGTCCTGCGAGGTGGTTAGACAACCTGCGCCGAACGAATCTCCTAAGGTTATCGTGTGCGAAAGCCAAGCACCAACGGCCCCAGGAGGTGACGTGAACGGGGCCAGCCCACCAGACAGAGTTCGACCATTGGATTTATCGACGCTGCAGGGACGGGCCTGAGCATAGATGTCGTGCCTAATCCTCTCACGCGAAGGATCCTGAAGAAAGATGACCGGCGCGCGGCTCCCGCGATGGGCGACAATTAAGCAGGTGATAGTCATAGATAGATTAAGCACGAAAGGCAACCTAGCTCAAGTAAATGCATAAACGATATGCGCCACTGGGTCCGGCCCGAGCGGCTTGGGAATGATGCAGCCCGAGGGGCGCCCCCAGCAAGGTAAGCTAAAGACATAAACAAGGAAAGATACATGCCACAGGGACGGACCCACGCGGCCTGGGAATAATGCAGCCCTGGGGGCGCTCCCAGCTAAACGAACTTGGAAAATGTCACCTGGTTCCGTTGATGAAGGGGTGTTGAGGCAGCTGAACGTACGCGGCGAAGGGGTTTCTCCTCATGAGCCACCGGGGCCCTGAGCCTCGGGAGGTTCTGGGGGTCCAGGGGGTTCCTTGAGGACTGTCGCTATCTCTGCCAGGACCACATGATGCCTGGCCTCCTGACCCGCCATGACACTCCGCAGGTTGCGCTGGAAGGCTACGGCCATGCTCGGCAAGCCAAACGACATGCGAACGTAGCTGTGAGGTGGACCTTCGCATTGCCCAATATGCGAAGGCCAGAAGCGCTCCTGAGACGCGGCTCAGTTGAGCCTTGGTATGTCGATGCAGACATGCACCTCACCACCCTCGCCTGGGTGGGGAGAAATGCCAGGTGGGCGGCGGTCGCCGCATATTGCTCTTGCTTCCTGAAGCTCATGAGATACCTTGGTGATGAACTCATGAGCACCGGGCGCTCCTTGCCCAGTGTCCTCCTAAAGAAGATGTGCCGTGAAACACACCTCCAAGTGGTGCCCGAGCGCCTCCCTCGTGACGTTGGTGAGGTCTGAGGCCCTCCTGAAGAGAGCCCTCGAGCCCTGCCCAAGGAGGGCGCCGACCACGCCTTCCTATGCGATAGAGGGAGGCGCCCCAGGTGCGGGCGCTGATCCTGATGAGGTGCCACTTGCGGTGCTGCCCTCCTGAGGTCCGGCAAGGAGTTTCTGCTTCTTCTTCTTGGGGACGACCTTAGGAGGGTACCGAGATGCATTGTTGCCAGGGTCTTTGATTGACGCTGCTTGGAAGGTGCGGTCGGGGGAGCACACCACATCTCTTTCTTCACAGGGGACTGTGATAATCCCGCCGCTTCCTGGCATCTTGAGGACATTGTAGCCGTGGTGCGTCACGGCCATGAACTTGGCCAGGGACGGATACCCGAGGATGGCATTGTATGGCAGACGGATGTGGGCGACGTCAAAGTCAATGAGCTTAGTGCAGTAGTTGTTGCGCTGTCCGAAGTTGACTGGGAGGCGGACCTGACCGATCGGCGTGGTGGAGCCGTTGGTCACTCCTGAGAAAGGCTTGGTGGGCTGAAGCTGATCATACGACACTTGGAGGTTGTCAAACGTCTCGACGAACAGGACATTGAGCCCTGCGCCGCCGTCGATGAGGGTCTTGGTGACTTGCACGTTGCTGATGACGGGTGAACAAAGCATCGAGAGGACGCCGGCAGTAGCCGCGCACTTGATCTGGTCTAGTGAGTTGAACGTGATGGCGCACTGGGACCACCTGAGTGGGTGCGTGGCCTCGAGCTTGGGGAGGACTGCGTTCACCTCGCGAGCAAACTGTTTGAAGATACACTGTGAGGCTGGGGCTTGAGCTCCGCCCAAGATGCAGGTGATGGCACGCGGCTCCTAGAAGCCCCCAGCCCCCTTGTCTTGGTGGTGGTCGTCATTCCTTCTAGGCGGTGGCGGTAGTGGAGGAAGACCAGCGTTACCCTGAGGGCGATCCTCATGAGGCTGATCCCTCCAGGCGCCCTCGCGAGGCTGATCATGCCAGTGGTCCTCACGAGGCCAATCGTGCCACTCCTGGCGCGGGCCACAGTCATCCCAGCGTCTGCCACCATGTCCTCCTCCTTGGCCGTAACCCCGGTCGTTGCGCTCGGGGCATCGACCGAAGTGTCCTTCTCGAATGGCTCTGAGCTCTTGACAGTCGCTGGTGTTGTGGCTATGCAGGTTATGGAAGGCGCAGAACGGTCCGCTGCTCTTGGATGACTCGGGCTGGTCCCTGCCGTGCTTTGTGTCCGGCTCCGCCGCGAGCACGACTGCTCCCTTGCACTTCACGTCTTTGGCCTTGGCTTTCTTCTCCTCCGGGTCCGCAGCCGGGAGCTTGAGGAGGGAGAGGCGCCCCTCCTCAGCTCTTGTGCACTTGGTCGCCAGGTTGAACAGCTCCAGAGATGTGCACAGCTCCTCGTGGATGGCGAGATCCTCCTTCATCTTGACGTCATGGACGCCATCGGAGAACGCAGAGATGATGGCCTCGTCTGTCACCTTGGGTATCTGGAGGCAAACGTTGTTGAAGCGTTGTATGTACTTCTGGAGGGTCTCTGTCGGTTGTTGCTTAACGCGGCGCAGGTCACCCGCAGCCGGTGGGTGGTTGCGAGTGCCCTGGAAGTTGGCGACGAAACGGTCGCGCATCTCGTCCCAGGAGGAGATCGAGCCTGGAGGCAGATTCAGGAGCCAGGAGCGGGCACCATCCTTGAGAGCCATGGGAAACCAGTTCGCCATGACTTTCTCGTCGCCATTGGCTGCCTTGATGCTCAGCTCATAGAGCTGAAGGAACTCCGCGGGGTCGGGGGTGCCGTCGTAGCGAGGTGGCAGATCCAGCTTGAACATGCCTGGCCAAGCGACTCTACGTAGCTCAGGGGTGAAGGCGCAGTAGCCTGCCGTGGCGACCGGGACTCTGCGCTTGTGGAGAACTTGTCTTTGATGGGGTCCGCGCGCCGCCGTCGCAGGCGGCACGCGGTTTTGCCATGGTGGTGCAGGGAGCGTGGGGGCGTTTTCTCGCGGCCGAGGGACTTCTTGGCAGCTTCCTTCTTCTTGCGCGGGCGCCGGACACGGCAGGTCGCGCCGTGGGGCCGCGCGCTTGGGCACCACGACTCCGTCTTGGGGCAGAGGTGGTGGAGGCGCTTCGTGGGCAATGCCGCCCGCGGCTGGCGGAGGGCGAGGTGGCGAGAGGGACGGGGCAGGGCGCCCCCTACGGCGCTGGCAAGCTCGGCGATGCGGTGGAGCCAGTCCTCGTAGAGGTCGTCGATTGGGCGATAGCATAGGAGCTCGCGCGCCATGCACAGAGCGGCCTGCGCGTCCACGAGAGCGCGACGAGCATGGGATGAGGAACCGGCCGAGTCAGCGATGGGGTGGCGGTGCGGCCGTCCCGCCGCACCAAGGGGTGCAGTGAGGATGTTTGCTGCTCTTTTCCCGCCTGGCCGGTGGTGGCGTTGGCGGCAGGCGACGGAGAATGATGAGGCGGCCCGCCGATGGGAGCCGTCTGAGCAACTCGGGCGGCGAGGGCAGCCCGACGCTCAGCGCGAGCGTGGCAAGCGTCCAACATGGAGACAATGAGACGACGGGGCGCGGAGTGACGAAAGGGAAGCTTTGGCGCGCCCCTACCTAGCGCGCCAAATGTCGGATCACGGGTTCCGGCAAAACCCTCAAGGTTCGAACACTGGGGTGCGTGCGAAGATCTCCCCCCTGCCGATCCACGTCCTAACTCAGCTAAGATCTTTCGGGCTAACTCGACGAACTCGCAACACAAAGGACACGATATTTATACTAGTTCAGGCCACCGTTGTGGTGTAATACCCTACTCCAGTGTGGTGTGGTGGATTGCCTCTTGGGCTGAGGATGAATAGTACAAGGGGAAGAAAAACCTCCTGAGGAGAGGTGTTCTTGTGCTTGGTGAACTTGTGGTTGTCCTGGTCTCTCTTAGCCAGACCGATCGATTGATCCTCCTCTAGCTACGGCGGTGGCTAGTCCTATTTATAGGGGCCCTGGTCCTCCCTAAATATTGAGCGGGAAGGGAGCCAACAACGGCCAATTTGAAAGGAGACAACTAGTATAGCTTATCCTGACAAAAGTAGTCTTCGCCTGCCAAAGGCTCTGGTGGTGACGCCGTCTTGGGCTCCATGGTGACCTCTGTCTTGCCGTCCTTCTGGTCTTGGTCTTGTTGCGCTGATATGGAAACCTTTGCTTGACGCCTCGGTACTCCGCGCCTGTGCCTGCTTCCTTAGCACCGAAGAGGAAACAAGGACACCGTGCGCGCTGGCGCCCGCCTGGCCTTGGTCGTCATGGCTCACATCACTAGAACCTCGCGAGGTTCGCCTGGCCTTGAACTCTCCGCCCCTCGCGAGCCAGCCTGGTGAGTCCGCTCCTGAGGAGGTCTTGTGTCGTTCGCCTCACGAGGGTCTTGAGTCCTTGCTGGTGAAGATGGGTCGTATGGGCTCGCTCGCAGAGCCACGCCGTGGGCCGCAGGCAGGCAAGTCTGGGGACCCCCATTCCCAGAACGCCGACAGGGATTGCCATGCAACGGATGCACTAGAGCTATAAATGTATGAAAGCTCAATAAAAGAAACTAAATGGGTGTGCATCCAACTTGCTTGCTCACGAAGACTTAGGGCATTTGAGGAAGCCCATTGTTGGAATATACAAGTCAAGTTCTATAATGAAAAATTCCCACTAGTATATGAAAGTGACAAAACAGGAGACTCTCTACCATAAAGATCATGGTGCTACTTTGAAGCACAAGTGTGGAAAAAGGATAGTAGCATTGTCCCTTTTTATTTCACTTTTCTTTCTTTCTTTTTCTGGGCCCTTCTTTTTTTATTTGGCCTTTATTTCTTTTTTTTTATTTGGGAAAATTCTCTATTAATGATGATCATCACACTTCTATTTATTTACAACTCAATGATTACAACTCGATACTAGAACAAAATATGACTCTATATGAATGCCTCCGGCGGTGTACCGGGAAGGGCAATGAATCAAGAGTGACCTGTATGATAAATTATGCATGGTGGCTTTGCCACAAATACGATGTTAACTACGTGATCATGCAAGGCAATATGATAATGATGAAGTGTGTCATAAATGAAACGGTGGAAAGTTGCATGGCAATATATCTCGGAATGGCTATGGAAATGCCATAATAGGTACGTATGGTGGATGTTTTGAGGAAGATATAAGTTTGCACCAACTCTAAAGGTGAGAAAGAGCAATGCATGGTACCGAAGAGGCTAGCAATGATGGAAAGGTGAGAGTGCGTATAATCCATGGACTCAACATTAGTCATAAAGAACTCACATACTTATTGCAAAAATCTACAAGTCATTAAAAACCAAGCATTATGTGCATGCTCCTAGGGGGATAGATTGGTAGGAAAAGACCATCGCTCGTCCCCGATCGCCACTCATAAGGAAGACAATCAAAGAACACCTCATGTTTCAAATTTGTTACACAACGGTTACCATACGTGCATGATACGCGACTTGCAATCTTCAACACAAGTATTTCTCAAATTCACAACTAGCACAACTTTAATATCACCATCCTCATATCTCAAAACAATTATCAAGCATCAAACTTCTCATAGTATTTAATGCACTTTTTATGATAATTTTTATTATACCAATCTTGAATGCCTATCATATTAGGACCAATTGTATAACCAAAGCAAATTACCATGCTGTTCTAAAGGACTCTCAAAATAATATAAGTGAAGCATGAGAGATCAATAATTTCTATAAAATAGAACCACCACCGTGCTCTAAAATATATAAGTGATGTACTAGAGCAAAATTATCTAGCTCAAAAGATATAAGTGAAGCACTTAGAGTATTCCAATAAATTCCAATTCATGTGTGTGTCTCCCAAAAGGTGTGTACAACAAGGATTATTATGGTAAATTAAAAAGCAAAGACTCAAATCATACAAGACGCTCCAAGAAAAACACATATCATGTGGTGAATAAAAATATAGCCTCAAGTAAAGTCACCGATGGACGAAGACGAAAGAGGGGATGCCTTCTGGGGCATCCGCAAGCTTAGACTTTTGGTTGTCCTTGAATTTTACCTTGGTGTGCCTTGGGCATCCCCAAGCTTAGGCTCTTGCCACTCCTTATTCCATAATCCATCAAATCTTTACCCAAAACTTGAAAACTTCACAACACAAAACTCAACAGAAAATCTCATGAGCTCCGTTAGTATAAGAAAACAAACCAACACTTAAGGTACTGTAATGAAATCATTATTTATTTATATTGGTGTTAAACTTATTGTATTCCAACTTCTCTATGGTTCATACCCTCCGATACTAGCCATAGATTCATCGAAATAAGCAAACAACACACGAAAAACAGAATCTGTCAAAAATAGAACAGTATGTAGTAATCTGTAGGTTTCGAGTACTTCTGTAACTCCAAAAATTCTGAGCTAAATTGGTGGACGTGAGGAATTTGTCTATTAATCATCTTCAAAAATAATTAACCTAATCGCACTCTCCAGTAAAAATGGCAGGAAATCTCGTGAGCGTAAAGTTTCTGTTTTTTACAGCAAGATCTCAAAACTTCCCCCAAGTCTTCCCAAAGGTTCTACTTGGCACAAACACTAATTAAAAGCATAAAAACACATCTAAACAGAGGCTAGATGAATTATTTATTACTAAACAAAACCAAAAAGCAAGAAACAAAAATAAAATTGGGTTGCCTCCCAACAAGCGCTATCGTTTAACGCCCCTAGCTAGGCCTTGATAATTCCAATGATGCTCACATGAAAGACGGGAATTGAAGCATCTTATAGGCATCTTATATACTTCCTATGCATAGTCATCTTATAGGCAAACAAATTATCATAGCAAGCAAAAACTAGCATATGCAAGGAAGCGGAAAGAAACATTAGCAATCTCAACATAACGAGAGGTAATTTAGTGACACAAAAATTTCTACAACCATATTTTTCTCTCTCATAATAATTACATGTAGGATCATAAGAAAATACAAAAAAATAGCTATCACATAAAATATTCTCAACATGATCCACATGCATGCGAAGTTGACACTCTTCCAAAATAGTGGGATTAATATTAGCTAAAGTCATGGCCTCTCCAATCCCACTTTTATCAAAAACTTCATAAGATTGAACATTCTCCAAATACGTGGGATCTAAAGTTGACAATCTTCCAAACCCACTTTCAATATTATTGCAAACATTATTATCAATCTCATATTCATCATGCGGCTTAAATAAATTTTCAAGATCATAAGAAGAATCACCCCAATCATGATCATTGCAACAAATAGTAGTCATAGCAAAACTAGCATACCCAAGCTTGAGGTTTTGCATATCATTAACACAATTGACATTAAGAGAATTTATGATAACACCATTGCAATCATGCTTTTCATCGAAGGAACTATCAAGTATGGGTGTGTTTAACATAAGGAACTATAGCAAATTCATTTTCATAAATATTGGCATCATGGCCACAAGAATAGCAAGCATCATGTTCATCAAGGGATATTTCAATCAAATCATCGGAATCATAATTATCTATAGACTCATGCATATCATTATCTTCCGAAGCAACGGTCATTCTTTCAATAAGTTCCTTGACATAGACATTATGAGCATAGTTTTCATAGCAATATTTAAGTATGTCAACATTTTCAGATTCGTAGAGAGTAGTATCATACTTTTCAATCAAAGAAGCAACTTCATAAGCACCCTTAAAAGCAACAAATTCATCAATTTGTTCGATATTGTAGTAACTATAAACACCCTTTGCATAAGAAGATAAGATTTCATTGTCATTAAACTCACATAGGTAGGGGAGGTGTTTTTTAGGGTTCTTAGAGCAACCAGTAAAATCATAAATTTCACAAAGATTCCAAGCATAACACAGTAATCTGTTTATTTGATCCCATGAGAGTCTCCCTTTTTCAGACAAACGGTGACCCACAATATGAGCATGCTCATCTAAAGATTTCCCATCAACTAGGCTAGTTCGGGATTCAGCACGAGCGCATAAGGATCAAAGATGTCCAAGTAGAACACTTTAAGTGGATCCATATCAATAGATTTTTAGCAAGCAAAGATGCAAGCAAATAGAAGGCACATGGAAACACAAACAAAGATACATACGGGAAGAAGGTGAAGAAAAGGCAAAGGTGAAGTGGGGGAGAGGAAAACGAGAGGCAAATGGAAAATAATGTAATGCGAGGGATAAGAGTTTGGTGATGGGTACTTGGTATGTCTTGACTTGTGAGTAGATCTCCCCGGCAACGGCGCCAGAAATGGCTTGTTGATGGGAGATCAAATCTTGACTTAACTTGGTGCAACCTCCTCGACAACGGCGCCAGAAATCCTTCTTACTACCTCTTGAGCACTGCGCTGGTTTTCCCTTGAAGAGGAAAGGGTGATGCAGCAAAGTAGCGAAAGTATTTCCCTCAGTTTTTGAGAACCAAGGTATCAATCCAGTAGGATACTACACGCAAGTCCCTTGTACCTACATAAACAAATAAGAACCTTGCAACCAACGCAATAAAGGGGTTCTCAATCCCTTCACGGTCACTTACGAGAGTGAGATCTGATAGAGATAATAAGATAAATATTTATGGTATTTTTATGATATAGATTGAAAGTAAAGATTGCAAAATAAAATATATTGGAAACTTATATGATAAAAGATAGACCCGGGGGCTATAGGTTTCACTAGTGGCTTCTCTCAAAATAGCATAAGTATTACGGTGGGTGAACAAATTACTGTCGAGCAATTGATAGAAAAGTGCATAATTATGAGAATATCCAGGCATGCTCATTTATATAGGCATCACGTCCGCGACAAGTAGACCGAAACGATTTTGCATCTACTACTACACTACTAGGAAAAGGCTAATTAGTGGCGCACATGTTTTGGCCATTAATGGCGCACTACAGGTGCGCCACTATTATCACGCCACTAGTAACAAATACTAATGGCGCACTATAGGTGCGCCATTACTAACAATTGTTTTTCAAAAAAAATTCAGAATTTTTTTTTCAATTTTTTTTCGTTATTTTCTTAATCTCAGGTCACTATGGCTTAATCTCGGTCAATATGTTTAATCTCGGGTCAAATCACACTAAGTGGGCAAACTTCCTGGAAGGTCACCCATCCTCACACTACTCCAGCCAGAGCACGCTTAACTTCGTAGTTCTATCCAACCCCAGCACCACTTCACTTAACAGGCACTTGTTGATATATCTATCATATCAATCCTAGTAAACCTTGTTGATGTCTAGGACTTTGTTCATGTTCATGAGTGTGATGAAATTTTGAAAAATATTTCAAACTTCCCGGTCATATTACGTATCATATTTTGAAAAAAATTCCAAAAAAAAATTTTGAAACCAATTTTTTTTCTGTTACTAGTGGCGCACCTAGCAAATGGTGCGCCACTAGTAAGTTTGAATTTTTTTCTATTCCCCCCCACTCTAGATCTTAAAAGCCCCGTATCTTTCGTTCTATTAGGTTTTTGGGGATTCTAAAAATCTTGAACAAGGTTCCCCAGGTTCAATTCGAATGTAACTCGAGTAGATGATTTTTCATACAAAAAACTTTTTAATCCGAGTTCGTATGCAAAAGTTATGCCCATTTTACTAAATTCCAGAAAGACTTTGCAAATAAAGTCGAAATTCATATTTGTAAATTTCCCAACAACTAGACCACATATCATATGGGAAACTTATTTTCTTTTATTTTTTGACATTTCCATCATTTTCTTTTATTTTTTCTAAAACTGAAAAGGCGGTCCACACGGGGGGGGGGGTGTGCAAAGAAAGTTAGTACTGGCGCACCACGTAAATAAAAAAATTGTTAGTAGTGGCGCACCGTTTGAACTAGTAATGACACACTATACACTGGTGCGCCATTACTAGTTTTGAAAAAAAAAAGTAAAAAAACTGTTAGTAGTGACGCACAGAGTGTGTGGTGCGCCATCTATTATATAATTAAGACAGAAGTCAAACAAGCCATTACGTTCGTCCACATATGCTAATATTATTTGCACCATTTGATCATAATAATAACGGCTGAGATTTAATAGTTTTTACGTAACACGTTAATAAGCCTGTCACGTACATATGAAAAGGTATGCATGCCTTAGCCAAAATAGAGAAAAAAAAATATGCAACCATGGGGTGTAAAGGAAAGGAAACTATAGGCTAGCAGCAGTAAAGTCATGTGGTACAAAGCATACTCCATCACGGGCTGTAAAGGTAGAAGTCCAGCAGGAGTACTAATCTAATCAGTCATGTAGATGAGTATATTAAAATAAGGTCATGTATTATCCCAGAAAAAAAAACACGGTCACATATGAAGACAATACACTAGGCTATATTACCGTAAAGATGTGAAGACTCCCTAGAAAAACCCATAAAAAGACAAGGATCGGTAAAATAGGCTAACACATAGACCCAAAGCAAACGCATCAAGCATGCACATGCAAACAAAGGCCACGTTGCCCAAATCTCTACAGAAAAATAGAGAAGCTACCAAATTAATATAGATAAATGCTTATTATGAAAACAAAAAATATACTTCGATGCTAAAGTGAAAAATTGATCGCTAACAACAGTTCTGAATTTTTCGGAAAAAACAACAACAAAATTTCTGAATAAATGACGATAGTAACAAAAATATTAAAGGAAAAATAAATTGATTTCTGCGCTCAGCAAATAAAGACAAGTAAAAATAATTATCGCCACCCGCAAACTTCTTTATCATTGTGGCATAGGACAACATATTATTCTTACGGCATAAAAATTAATACTTTTCTAGCAATATATACACAAGACGTAGCCATCCTGCCAAAAAATAGACAAATAAGATGTAGCCAATGATACATGTTGGTCACTGGGCCGATGTCCAAATACCATCTTTTTTATGAACAAGAGAGTATATTCATGAGGATGTCTCAGATCGTTCATACAAATGCATAGTGTATCTACATGCAAATTCTATTAGGTAAATAAAGAGTAACAGTTTATTGCATACAACCACTATTAGATATACAAAGGACTCTATTATTTATTCATAAAAATTCGCACACCATAGAGGGCTCCTTGATTTGAGGATTAATAAAGTAGTTTAAATATTTTTTTCTTTAAATGTTAAATTGCGGATTTGTAAATCATAAAAACATAAAGTGGGGTAAGACAGAATATGGGTATATGATCCAATATGCCTTAAATCATTGAAGTTGAATAAAAATTTACAAAGTCCGTACTTTATTTGAATTTCATATCCCGATGTATATCGCATGTAAAGTTAAGCTAGAAAAAATGATTGTCAAATGTGGTTGTAATCCATTCTTTTGAAATAATGGAGCATATGCTACATTTAAACTAACATCTGACTTTTTTTCTTATATGCTAACATAAATCTACGACATAAAAAAGGTAAAGAACAATTCGTAGAACCTTCATGTGAATTCCTTAAATAGCGACAATTTGGAAGGTATTTAACATATTGTCGTTGATTTATGCTAAAATTAGCAGTTGATAGAAATGAGATGGAAACATAAAAAGAATGAGGTATGAGGAAATTGTGTGAATCTTTTTTTAGAAAATGATTGTTGAGGAGTTTCTGAAAAAAATTATATATAGTTGAAAAACATACACATGATGAATGGTAGTAAGAAGGCAATCTAAAAATCAGTACGTATATATATATAGTTTTGCATCATGGATCATAGACGTCAGAGCCATATACCTAATTTAATCAGACTTGCTCAAGACACAATTTTGATTAGAACGTTTTCTAAATTTTTCATGATATATAAATGCTAAGGAAAATGTGCCAAATGTTGACGGACAAACACAATACTTTGTAACAACTTGAACTAATATCTTGCCAGGTTGAAGTGCGACCACGTTATGACCTATCACAATAAAATTCGCAACTACATAAATGCCATATTATTTGGAAATGTACAATGCCATTTGTATGGACTATAAAAGATTGGATATTGCTTTTTACATGCTTCAAAATTAGGTGCGATTCCTTCTGGCAATAGTTCATCACCAAGCTCAAGATTTACAGAAGGACAATAACTGGAAGACTTTCTGTGCACCATGCAACTAGGGTAGGTCGGTAAGCACATCTCTGTGAGGTATATGAAAACATGTTTAGAGTAGTACAAGTATATACAAATAACCATACCATAGATTAAAAAAACCTTTTACTCCAGAAAACTTACACAATAAAACATTCTTTACTTGACATGGAATTGTGAACATTCTCTAAAAATCTTTGAAACCAGTATGGTAGATAAAAACACGAATATTTGCCTTCTAACAAACCTAGCCGCGCAAATGCGCGGTTGGCCCTGCTAGTTACTAGTTGAAACTAGTAATGGCGCACTGTGCCTTGGTGCGCCATTACTACTTTTGGAAAAAATAATAAAAATAAAAATTTGTTAGTAATGGCGCACCGCGTGTCTGGTGCGCCATTAGTAATGAGGACACTAATGGCACACCTGTATCTGGTGCGCCATTAATGTCCATATTAGTTATGGCCCTTTTCCTAGTAGTGCTATTACTCCACACTCCGATCGCTATCCAGCATGCATCTAGAGTATTAAGTTCATAAGAACAGAGTAACACATTAGGCAAGATGACATGATGTAGAGGGATAAACTCAAACAATATGATATAAACCTCATCTTTTTATCCTCGATGACAACAATACAATACGTGCCTTGATGCCCCTGCTGTCTCTCGGAAAGGACACCACAAGATTGAACCCAAAGCTAAGAACTTCTCCCATTGCAAGAAAGATCAATCTAGTAGGCCAAACCAAACTGGTAATTCGAAGAGACTTGCAAAGATAACCAATCATACATAAAAGATTTCAGAGAAGAATCAAATATTGTTCATAGATAATCTTGATCATAAACCCACGATTCATCGGATCTCGACAAACACACTGCAAAAAGAATTAGATCGAATAGATCTCCAAGAAGATCGAGGAGAACTTTGTATTGAGATCCAAAGAGAGAGAAGAAGCCATCTAGCTAATAACTATGGACCCGAAGGTCTATAGTAAACTACTCACACATCATCGGAGAGGCTATGGTGTTGACGTAGAAGCCCTCCGTGATCGATTCCCCCTCCGGCGGAGCTTTGGAAAAGGCCCCAAGATGGGATCTCTTGGGTATAGAAGGTTGCGACAGTGGAAATAGGGTTTCGTGGTGCTCCTGGATGTTTTCGGGGTATATGGATATATATATAGGAGGAAGAAGTAGGTCGGTGGAGCTGCGAGGGGCCCACAAGGGTGGGGGCGCGCCAAGGGGGGCAGGCGCGCCTTCCTGCCTCGTGGCCTCCTTGCTTCTTTCTTGACGTCTACTCCAATTCCCCTGGACCACGTTTGTTCCAAAAATAACTCTCCCAAAGGTTTCATTCCGTTTGGATTCCGTTTGATATTCCTTTTCCGCGAAACACTAAAATAGGCAAAAAAACAACAATTTGCACTGGGCCTTGGGTTAGTAGGTTAGTCCCAAAAATAATATAAAAGTGTATAATAAAGCCCATTAAACATCCAAAACAGATAATATAATAGCAAGGAACAATCAAAAATTATAGATACGTTGGAGACGTATCAGGCCGCCCTGAGATTCTTAGATGACGCGTGCCAAACGCCCCCTTTCCCACATATCCCCATCCCCATCCCCCACTCCAGAGTGTCGCAGCCTAAGCCCGGCTATGCTTCCCGTGGAGCTCGAGGAGCGACTGGCCAAAAAGAGGTGTATCGCAATCTCTTCGACCAACATTGCCGAGGAAGTTGACGACCGTTATCGGCGGCAGGCACTCAAGCAGTGGGCTAGAGTATGCGGGCATGTCTCGGCCGCCGGCTACGACATCGAGGTCATCGACAGCGACGGCCTGAGGCGGGCTATGTCACAGGTTAAGTGGCCCACCCAACCCCTCGGGTTCAATCTCCGTCGATCTCATCCATAGCCCCGCCGCTAATCTCCTCTGGCTCGCTGTCAACAATTTGCCATCCTACATCGCCATCGAGCCCCTTTTGTCATTTCTGAAGGACACATTCTCCGATGCTGGCTTGGGATCCACAGCTTCCAAGTCAGACCTCATCGACGGCGACCACGAGGAGGGCACCCTCTCTGGCTCTTCCAAGGGGAAAGAGCCCATCTGCTCTTCCAAGGGGAAAGCACCCGTTTGCGACATCAGGGAGGGCACCCTACAACCGTGCTCTTCCAAGGGGAAGGATCCCATCTACGACAACATGGAGCGCATCCAGCGTTCGTGCTCTTCCCACGGAAATGAGCCCATTTGTGACAAGTGAAGAAACCCATGATTTGTTTTGCCGTGCCTCTTCACAGGGGGAAATCCATGATTTGTTTTGTCGAGTCCCTTTTGTAGTGTAGTGAGAATATGTCCGGTTTTAATTGCTATATCTGGTTGTTTGCAGTATGCCTTGTTTATTTCAGTTGTTCACAATGTGATGCTCTATATGTGCAATTATTTACTGTGCAGTACATTTCATCAATGCAGTTTTAAACATACCGATAGGAATGCATATATTTGCTTGTCGTTAAGCCTCTTATAGCTAGCATATGCCTTTTTTAAGTTTTTTGATTGTTCAGTTTTTGTAGTTAGCATATGTCCAGTTTCAAATGCTATGTTTGGTTGTTCGTAGTATGCCTTGTTTATTCCAGTTATTCACAACGTGATGTTCTATATGTGCAAGTATGAACTGTGCAGTTCAATTTCATCACTACCAGTTTCAACAATACCACTATGAATGACTACATTTGGTTGCTGCATCTTGTAGTTAACACGGCTTTCCATTTTTATTTAACAATAACCAATGTACTTAGACCGGCGCAATACCAGTTTGAATGACTATGTTTGCTTGTTGTTAAATGTTAGGCCTGTTGCAGTTAACACACCTTTCCACTTGTTTTGCTTTACTAGCGTGCTTAAACCTGCACACTGAAGCTATCTTTTGGAGATTATTTTGTCTGCCATGGATAATTTTGGTTGATGTTTAGCCTGTTGTGCTTAACATGCTTCTCGATGTACCTACACAGGACAATTTTGGGAACGACTATTGTTTTCCATCGAGGTTAGTTTCATCCCATGGCTTATATATGCTCACTGTTCAGGATATCAGCAGCTGGTACCATATAGGCCGTGGGCTGTGTAACACCCCGGATATGATTTACCCAATATGTACTCCAACTCTTGCCGTTTCCGGCGTTAAGTTATTTTATTTTCTCGGGTTCGGGTTTTTATCTCCGTGTGTTGTTATCGTTGTCACGCATCTCATATCATGTCATCATGTGCATTGCATTTGCATACGTGTTCATCTCATGCATTCGAGCATTTTCACCGTTGTCCGTTTTGCATTCCGGTGCTCCGTTCTCCTCCGGTGGTCATTTCTACCTTTCTTTCATGTGTGGGGATTAAACATTTCCGGATTGGACCGAGACTTGCCAAGCGGCCTTGGTTTACTACCGGTAGACCGCCTGTCAAGTTTCGTACCATTTGAACTTCGTTTGATGCTCCAATGGTTAACCGAGGGACCGAAAAGGCCTCGTGTGTGTTGCAGCCCAACACCCCTCCAAGTTGGCCCAAAACCCTCTCCATCATCTAGAGCGTTTGATCACGATTGCGTGGCCGAAAACCGCACCTCATTTGGACTCTCCTAGCTCCTCCTATGCCTATTTAAAGACCCCCCGAAAAAAAATCTCCTTCTCCTTCCCCCGAAAACCCTAGATCCATCTCCACCCGCCGCCGCCGTACAAAATCGCCGGGCCGGACATTGTCCGACCCGCGCCACCACCGCCACGTGTCGCTCGCCCGTTGGACCGTGCCGCCGCCCCACTTCGTCGTCGCCGCCGGCCCGGGAGGCCCAGGAGGGGCCCCCGAGGCCCGTCTTCACCCGCCGCCGCCCGGGGCCATCTTCCCTGAGGCCGGCTCCTCCTCTGCCGAGGCGCGCCGCCCGCCGGCCGCCCTCCTCCGCGCCGGTCCGCCACGCCACCGCGCCAGCGCGTGCCTCCCCGCCGCCCATCGCCGCCCCGGCGAGCTCCGCCGACGCTGGTGAGCTCCGGCCACCACCCCAAGACCGGCAAGTTCGACCACCGCCGCGGCCATCTCCGGTGAACCTCGGGAAGCGCGCGTGAACAGTAACCGGATCTAGATCTGGAATTTGGATCGGTTAACTTTTTGCCCGAAACCCTAATTATTTTAGCTATATTCATCGCATCGTAACTCCTCATCCGTAGCTCGTTTTGGGCATATAGCATATCAAAATGTTCATCTCAGAGAGCACATCATTTCATCTCATTGCATCATTTTCATTTGAGTTCATCTTGATACCCGAAATGCTTTTAGAAGAATACTATTTGAGATAATTGTCAGATCTGCTGCTCCAATTAGATATTTGTCATTTTTGCCATGATTGTTGTGTGCATGATATGCCCCTGAGCTCTACATGTGTTTTGTTATATGTTTTGCCATCTATCCAGAGGTGCAACCCATGTATTTTTGTGATGTGTGTGGTGACTAGCACCAGCTTGCAAAGTGGGGCATTCGTTAATGCTGATTTCAGGGACTTAGCATTTCCACTAAGTCCTTGATCTGTTTATCTCATTATGCCATATGTTCATGTTGTTTCCTAGTGATCCGTGCCTCTTTTGAGGATGACCAGTAAGGATGTTTTGTTAATCTTGTAGTGCTCTATCCATCCATGTCTTTGTTTGCAATTATGGAGCAGCCTATCTTAAGTCAATCAAGCTCCACTTTTGCTATTTCGTGAATCTGGGCAGATTGTCTACTTGTTAGCGATTTTGCCGAGGATGTTGGAGTTGATCCGTGCATGCTATGCTATTGTTCTTGCCATGTCTAGCCTTTATTATGTGTATTCTTGATGGGTGTATGCTTAGATTGTCATGACTTGCTCTGTAGTGAGTGCATCGAGCTCGTAAATATGCCTACTTGATATCTGATTTTGCATGCTCCAGTTTTCACTAAGTGTGAGAACTAATTATGTTTTTTGCCATGTTCACATGCTTGCAAATGTATTTTCTGATCCCTTTTGGCTCAAGATCACTAAGGGACTTTTGTTAAGCTCTTTGAGTAGCTCCATGCCATGCTTTACTTTGCCATGTTCAGGTCCTGTAGCATATAGTTTTCATGCTCCAAAGTGTGCTACCTGATCTGAAATTCTAGACAAGTGTTAATTTCACGAAGTCTGAAATATGTTTACCAAATGCATTTTTCCATGCTTGTTTGAACCTGTTATTGGATGAATTGGCCGTAGCTCAGTGCTAGTCTTTTATTAAGCTTCATGAGTGGATCCCTGCCATGTATTTTGTTGCCATGTTTGGGTGCTCTAGCATGTTCATCCTGTTGCATTTAGATGGCTACTTGCTGTAAATCGCAGAACGTGGTCATATTTGAATTGCTTGCCATTTCCAAACCGTAACTCCGATTCCGGTGATCTTTATATTGTTTTCAAGCGATTGCATCTCCCCTTTCCAGTGGCACACTTGGATTTCCAAGTTGAGGCCAGGTTCATGCATTCCTTGTCAAATCTTGCATATGCATTGCATATCGCACCCTGCATAGCATACCATGTTGCATCATGTTTGTTTGAGCTTTGCACGTGGTTGATTGTGTTCTTGTTGCTTGTTTGTCTTGTTTGGGTAGAGCCGGGAGACGAGTTCGCTAACAAGGAGCCCGTTGAGTTTGCTTTCGAGGATCCAGTCAACTCTGACAACTTTGCAGGCAAGATGATCATACCCTCGAAATCACTACTATCTTTGCTTTGCTAGATGCTCGCTCTTTTGCTATGCCTATGCTACGATGCCTACCACTTGCTTATCATGCCTCCCAAATTGCCATGTCAAACCTCTAACCCACCATGTCCTAGCAAACCTTTGATTGGCTATGTTACCGCTTTGCTCAGCCCCTCTTATAGTGTTGCTAGTTGCAGGTGAAGATTGGAGACCGTTCCTTGTTGGAACATTATTTACTTGTTGGGATATCATTAATTATCTTGTTATCTTAATGCATCTATATACTTGGTAAAGGGTGGAAGGATCGGCCTCTCATCTAGTGTTTTGTTCCACTCTTGCCGCCCTAGTTTCCGTCATATCGGTGTTATGTTCCCGGATTTTTGCATTCCTTACGCGGTTGGGTGATAATGGGAACCTCTTAATAGTTCGCCTTGATTAAAGCTTTTCCAGCAATGCCCAACCTTGGTTTTACCATTTGCCACCTAGCCTCTTTTTCCCTTGGGTTTCCGGAGCCCGAGGGTCATCTTATTTTAAACCCCCCCGGGCCAGTGCTCCTATGAGTGTTGGTCCACCTGTCAGCTGCCGGTGGCCACCAGGGGCAACTCTGGACTGGCCTACCCGTACCTAGGATAATCTGAGTGTGCCCTGAGAACGAGATATGTGCAGCTCCTATCGGGATTTGTCGGCACATTCGGGCGGTGTTGCTGGATTTGTTTTAACATGTCGAAGTGTCTTGTAGAACCGGGATACCGAGCCTGATCGGAATGTCTCGGGAGAAGGTCTATTCCTTTGTTGACCGTGAGAGCTTGTCATGGGCTAAGGTGGAACTCCCTGCAGGGATTTGAACTTTCGAAAGCCGTGCCCGCGGTTATGGGCAGATGGGAATTTGTTAATGTCCGGTTGTAGATAATTTGAACCTTAACTTAATTAAAATGAATCAATTGTGTGAGTTACCATGATGGTCTCTTCTCGGTGGAGTCCGGGAAGTGAACACGGTGTTGGAGTAATGCTTGCCACAGGTTGTTCTCTAGTTATTCGTTCGCGCTTTGCCTTCTCTCCTCGCTCTCTTTTGTGAACAGGTTAGCCACCATATATGCTAGTCGCTTGCTGCAGCTCCACATATTTACCTTGTCTTACCTATTAAGCTTAAATAGTCTTGATTGCGAGGGTGCGAGATTGCTGAGTCCTTGTGGCTCACAGATTACTTCCAAACCAGATGCAGGGCCTGATGATCCCGTTCCAGATGACGCGCTTGAGCTCAAGTGGGAGTTCGACGAGGACTCACGCCGTTACTATGTGTCTTTCCCTGATGATCAGTAGTGGTGCCCAGTTGGGGCGATCGGGACCGTGTCGCATGTTGGGTTTATCTTTTATTTTGGCGCCGTAGTCGGGCCATGAGTGTTTGATTGATGTAATGCTATTTATGTACTTTGATTGACGTGGTGAGTGTAAGCCAACTATGTATCTCCCCTTTTATTATTTATATTACATGGGATGTTGTGAAGATTGCCTAACTTGCGACTTTGCTTTCAGTGCGGTTATGCCTCTAAGTCGTGCCTCGACACGTGGGAGATATAGCCGCATCGAGGGCGTTACAGGCTGATAAGGGACTAATCGGTGAATCAGACTTTTAACTAAATATATATGCAACCCATTTATCGTTAGGTTAACTATGTAATATATCTGAGGCAACATAGAAACATGCACTGTACTTAATGTCTAAATATGCAATCCTAGGCTACATAGCAACAAGGAAGAGTGTTACATTAATGTTCTGATGATGTCTAGATATGCGTAGAAGAGCAACAGCAGCAGCAACAACAACAACACAACCATGTTTGGATACTCAACTTAGCTAGAGGTCAGAGTTAGTTTCTAGCTCATGACTAACCCTGAACTAACTCCATCCAAAGAGTTGTTTGGATGGCAGGCTTAGATTGACAATAAATGCACTAGGAGAACTAGCTCCAATTAGCACCTCTTGGGTTGGATAGTTTTTTGGGGTGGATTATAGATGCAACTAGCTCAAACTAGCCCTCATGTTTAGATATACTTTAGGGATATTTGAGCGTGAACTATCTCAAACTAACTGTAACTCATGGATACAGCAGCAGTTAATCAACCGATAATTTGTAAGAATGCACTAAACTCCTTCCGACCCTTAATATAAGATGTTAATTCAGCTAATATGTGAGTATATTGGATGTTATAAGATACTATAAAAGAGTGTTGTACTACATCATTGTGCAATTGCTGTTTAGCTTCTAATATTAACTTGGTGCTTTTAGGTACATATGTTATTGGTAAAGATCCGTGCTTCGACCATTTCTGTGTAAGGGGGAATGAGATATCGATGAACCAGCATCAAGTGAGGAAGCTGATAAATATTGTTAGTAAAATGGGTCCAAAGATGGCAATTAAAATATTTGTTTACACTTTATCCAAGACAACAACGAACTACAGGATGGTAAGTAACAACTCTGCAGCCTTCTTTTTACTTCCCATAATGATTGTGTTAGATGACAATGTCTGAATCTTTTTCCTTTGTAGTGGTTGCCAAAGCAGTTTACTCAAGATTACCTCTCAAACTACATGATTGGTGGGCATGCAAAGGTTAACGTATTTCTACCAGAACACGATGATTATCTAGATGTTTTCATGAAGACCGTGAAGGATGGGCGGTTGGCCATCACAAGGGGTTGGACTAGAGTCGTGCGTGCCTTCTGCATGGAGGAGGGCACAATATGGGCATTCCGCTTCACCTTGTTCAGCAACCAGAATGTATTTCACCTCTTTTTACCGTCTTTAATAGTACAAGTATACAACTGTGGTTCATCATTCTTTATTTGGTTCTTATGTAATTCTTGAACATATGTACCTATGAATCGAATAATGCATTGGTTGTTTGAACCTGATGGATATGAATAAAGCTGTAGCATACATTCAAATTCAAATTCAAATCTGGTACAATTTGAAATAGCAGCAATTAAATTATGGTGAAATTACGCTCTTCAGGTCGTTACGGCACACACGGTTGGTAAAACACAAACGTTTGTGATATACACCATAATCCGAGATGGTTCACAGAGAGGAAATGTGTGCAAGCATGCACATAGTTGCCGTTTGCAAAGCGTGTGCGATGTCAGACAATATCACAAAAAGTGCGGGCGAACTAAACGTTTGTGTTTGTTGCCTTATCGTACACGATTCACAGCCATGAACTATTTCTAATGAAGTATGCATCGTAAACGTTGCGCCATAGAATAGCGTGTGCGATAGTTATTGTGTACGACGATGTTATGACGGTTCGACGTTTCGTAGTCCTGTCCGACACTCGTACGATGATTAGCTAATCTATACCTATACTAATTCTAGACTCCCCAGAAATTCCTACGTTAATCAGTAATTAGGAGCCGTTAATCTGGTGGGTCCGGATTATTACGGTGTAGATCTATCTATAGTCCTTTAGTGTTTTTCTCAACTTAAAAAAAAGAGCTAAAAGGCCCACAATTCCTTCTCCCGGTTGTAAAGATAACTATCCTTTAGTGTTTTTCTCAACTTCAAAAAAAGCTAAAAGGCCCACAATTCCATCTCTCCCAGTTAATTCTCTCTCTAAATATCTCATGTCTCTCTCCCTTTCACGTCTCCCTCTCTTCCAATTAATTCTCTCTCTTAATATCTCACGTCTCTCTCCCTTTCACGTCTCCCTTCATATTCTGATGGAAAGAGATCCATGTATCTCTCAAATTGGAGCAAGGAAATTGTGCATGTGGATACCTCTCTCAATCTCTAACATCTCTATCTTCTTCTCCACGTGGAAACTGATCCATGCATCTCCCAATTTGCAACAAGGAAGTTGGGGCAGGGATCTCCAGCGATCAAGATCGTCTTCTCAAACAGATGCTTCTCCACGTGTAAACTGATTCGTGTCTCTCCCAAATTGCAACAAGAAAGTTGGGGCATGGATCTCTGGCGCTCTTGGATCACCTCCGATCAGGTTCGTCTTATCAAACATATTTCTTTTTCCAGTTTGGATTCAAGTTTTCTCATCATGTCCTCTGATAGTTATATCCAGGGATTCAATTTCCTACGGCTTCTTGAAGCAGATGATAGCAATGGCAAAATAAAATAAGTGTTTCTATCCCTCGGAAAGTAAGAAATAGATCTCCCTGTAGCATACAGAAAAAAACCTAACTCCTTCCTTCTGTACTGGTAGATCTCTATTTTCTCTACTTATTAACCCTAACTCAATTAGCAACTCTCTACTGTGATTTGGCTTCCCCAATGATAGTTTTATCAATCCCTCAACAAAGAGAGGCAGGGGGTGTGGGGGATATGGAGAAGGACAGAGTTGCTGTGGTTGGTGCAGTCGCAAATGGTCGATGACGTCCTTGCTGAGCCGTGGAGGGAAGGTGATCTTGAAGAAAAATTATCTCGCAACACATCGATCATCCACGTTCCTCGCTGACAGCATGTCCAAGACCTCGCCCCCGTTGGTGACTTCAATAAGGACGATTTTGATATCGGGTCAGTTAAAGTAAACCCCTCAACGCAACAGCAGGGTAAGCAGACCAATATGATGTGTCTAAAACTAATAAAAGAATCATGTTATGCTAGATATATAACAACCTGATTAAGTGTTCCCGAATTATAGTACGTATTAGTTTTCTCAAAGTTCTAGGCCACGACGTTTGACAGATCCAAGGAGTAGATGCACTGACTGAATTTTGAAGCCAATGACTCAAAAATTTCCAAGTAACACCATCTTTGTTTTGTTTATTTTATAAGTTCAAAATTTGATAGCACTTACCGTCATAGACATGTGGTTGTTGATATTTTTCCTTAAAATCAGACTAATCGTAAGTCTGCTTCTATGGCTGAGGTAACTGAACATTACTATCTTCCAGATTTCATATGTTTATTGTAACTAGGTGAATTCAGGTCCGACGGGGTCTTCCCTTTTGACATGTGTGCAAATTCAGGTCCGACGGGGTCTTCCCTTTTGACATGTGTGCATTTTTCTAAGTTAGCGTCTAATTGCTGCAATTAATCACAAATGGAAGTGCAGTTTGAAAGTTGAAGGAGGACATGTTCTCTACGGTCAGCAATAATTGATAAAGGTAGTGGTAACAGAGGTAATAATTGAGAATTCATCCATCATGTGATTTCTACTTTTTTCTGATGCTCTCTCCATTTTCTTCTAGATCTCATGATAAATTAGTTACCTCAGTGTCATGTAAACTATATTCAGTTTTGGTACTTGATTTGGAAACACCATAAAAAACCGTATCATGCTCAAACTTAAAGCATCTTCTAATTTCCAAGTTTTACTTATTGAACGATGCACTTCAAAATTTTCATGCTATAGACACATGCAGGAACTGGAGTATAATTCTATCATCTATACCTAAGAAAGACAATCCAACATCGATGCTCTGAAGAGTACAATAATGTATCCTTTAGATTTCTATAACATGCACGCATTACTACCTGCTTTTATGCACCCGATCTGATGTTTCAAGATGTACACATGTGTATGCTCGGTTTGAGTTATTCATGTCTTCACTAATTCGCCAATGAGGCTAAATAACTATGGTTATTTTATGCCTATTGCCATGTGAGATTGTTAAAAGAAATTCCCTGAGATGTGTAACGCTGATGCTCTTGCTACTTTTGGCCATTATGTAATTTAGATTATTCACATTTCTATAAATGCATTTCCAACTGCGTAATTGCTTAGCTTATTGGTTTTATTTCTTCTAGCTTTATAAATTCACAAGGATTATATAAGTCTGCGGAGTTGTTGGTTTTAGTAGGTCTATTTCATGCATGTAAGCTACGACCCATAGCTTTTCAAGACTATTTGTTCCCTCTTTTACTCCTCTAATAATACCCATTATGTTGGATAACCAATTCTCTTTTGTGCTCATTTTCTCGAGACAGCGAAGATTTGTTTTGCTACTCATGTATATATTTGAACTTTTATTGGTCTTCACAATTCCATCAATCAATATACACTTGAAGAAAATCCGGTCAATATAATATATACATTTTGGCCCATACATGTTGCGAGAGTAATTTTTAAAGTATATTTAAATAGTCTTTTTTATTTTTATGCGTGGTCAATATATATTAATATTAGGACACAATACATGCTCATCACTGTAATTCCCAACTTTGTTGAGCACCAAATGCACTCGGCAAAGGCCAAAAAAGATCCCAGTGAAGTATTTGCTGAGTGAAACACTCGAAAAACGCGAGTATGCTGGACGCCTGCCAGTAATGTTAATTTTGCTGGGGTTTTCCACGGGAACTCAGTAGACATCTGAAAATACCTTCGCCGAGTGCAGAACACCGGGAACACGACAAGCAAATGACATAGACGACGGAATAACGAGTTAGTCAGTCATGCCACATGGCACCATACTTTTGTTGTTTTCTGCAGTCGGCGAAACTATGCCCAGATGGTGCCATGTGTCATGTTTGCCGAGTATAACATTAGGCAAAAGGGTCTTAGACACGAGACATCTAGCCTAATGAAGGTAACTCTGAATGTCCATGTTGTTTGATTTCTAGATCGATGCTAATATTTGATTTCCTTTCTAGCATTATAAGTCAACATACAAGATGTTTCTAAAATTTGTGTATTAACATCACGTACATTTGAAGTTTCTGTAGCGTTCGAGGATGAGCAAATGGTGTATATGGTGCTGAAGGAAGCTTAGGAAGAAGCTTCTTGACGAAATACATAGAGAAGATGATGTCCAGGAAAGGTAAAAGCAGGGAAATAAAAAATGATCAGTTTAGAATTGTTAATGTGAAAGCAGATTTAGTTTCAGCAAGAGGTGGATTCTGAAGATAACAGCAGGTCAACAGCGCAAGTGCTATGATAAGTCGTAACATGATTGCTGGAAGATATATTCGTACAATAAGAGTTACGTGCATGCAGCTGTAGTCTCACTGAATTATATCGAAGATATACTGTGTATTACTATATTTGACTGCTTTTGTCACAAAGTTTGCTTGATTTGAACCATCTCAGAACACTCGCTAGACATACCAGTTTGAAATTATTAAGGGTCTCTTTGATTCAAAGGATTTTCATAGGATCTTTGAAGGATTAGAATCCTTAGGAATTTTTCCTACGTTGGTTGTTTGATTCGTAGGATTGAATCTTGTAGGATTTTTTCCTAAGGATTCATTTGTACTATATTTTACAGGAATTCCAACATCCACTCCAACCTCTTGGAAGAAATCCTTTGTTTTTCCCGTGACACAATCAAACAAACTCAAATCCTATAGGGATCTAATGGACATGTCATTCCAATCCTACGTTTTCCCTATTCCTGTGTTTTTGCAATCCTATGAATCAAAGAGGCCCTAAAGTTTATTACTTAAGATAAATCAAAGCAGAAAATTGTAACAGAAAAAACCCTACCTGGGTTATTCTAAAAGTTGACCGACAAGACATAGTTAATTTGTAACCACACATGACTTCAAGCTACAAGATGTTACCTTTGAAAATTTAAATAGTATAAAAAGTAAAAAATGTGAACTTAATTAGTTTCAGTATTTAAAAATATAACTAAAACATGTAATTAGACCTTTTAAAACAAATGTGGAACAATATAGGTTTCTCATGAAATTCGGGCAAGCAAATAGCATGAAATATTTATATAAATGAAATTTAAATACATTATTGCAATTTACTATCTGCATTATGGAAATTAATCATCGATAATATTATCACAATTACATAGATTACAAAAAAAATATTGAGATAATATTGCATTACAAACAACTATTTTAAAAAATATTATAGATTCTCATACCGTATAAAGTATTATTGCATGCTAGCCCGTGCGAATGCACGGGTTGGCGACTAGTCTTCTTAATTCGTTATCGCATACGGTTTGGGAAAAGCGAATGTGTGTGATTGTATGCTTATCATACACATTCTATAACAATGAACTGTTTGTGATGGGCCGCGCATCGTAAACGTAGCACCACAGAATACCGACTACGGTGGCAATGCGAGCACAAACGAGTAGGAGTACTGTATATGCATCTTGGCTCCCTATCCCCGACGGTTTCTGGGTCGTGTGGAAAGGACCCCCTATCGCCGTCACTCACTAGGCGACGGTTCCAAATGCCGTCGCGGAAAGGGGTTAAAAACCGTTTGTATAGCACTGACGCGTACCCGTGCATTCCAACCGATCTAGGGTGAGATTGAACATACCGTGTGCATCCCGAAGTCAACTGGTACAGTGAGATGGAACTCCACGGATGTCTCGCCGAGGCCGCAAAGTCCTTATGTGCCTGCGCACTGTACACTCTATGAATGAAAGAAAACCCTCAAATCAGCTCGAATAAAAATGAATTCACGACGATTTCGGTTGGGTGATTAAAGGAGATAGATGAACTAGGATAAGAAATGAGACCTTGGTAAATTAGTTACCTTGTTGTCCATGAGAAAAAACCCTCAATACCACAGATTACTCAATCGGGCGGAGCTGGGTCAACGGCGAGAAGCATCAAGAAAGTCGATGGCGATAGGCGGCGGAAAGCGAAAGTGGCGAAATGCGGTGGGGTTTGCCGGCAGCGGCAACATGCGTCATGCTAAGTGGTTGCCGCGGTGATAGGCGGTGTCATACAGAGTCATAGAGGAGCTTGTGTAGGTGTGAATGGGGACCGGAGGGGGTGGCGGGCTGGGTGAGGGTTTTTGTGATGTGGGGATGGTGAGGGTTTTCTTTTTTCCTTTTTGAGTTGGGTGGTGAGGGTTTTTTGTCCCACAAAGAGTTTCGGAGGCAACGGTTTGCTAGAGCCAACTATGTGTGATTGCCGTAACTGGGAAAATGAAAGTCATTGCACATGGTTCCAATTTGGGAACCGTGTGTGATTGAGTAACTGGGAAAATAACCATGTTTTAGGGTTTTTCCAGTTTTCCTTCGTCGTTTCAATCTAGAAAATTTACGCAGGCTAAACATTCACCCTAATATGCATGACATTCCATCAAGTGAACTGATTGCATCCATATCCCACATTTAGACATAAGTAAACACAGATTCACTACTAGGGAAAAGCCTACCAGCAGCGAGGGTTTTGGGCCTCTCAGTAGCGCGGGCACCGGCGCTACTAATAAGGCGCTACAGCTAACGTATAGCAGTAGCGCCGGTTGTCCCACGCTACTGCTATACATGAATAGTTGTAGCGCTCTTTGGGAAAGGGCGCTACTGATATTATCTGCAGCGCTGTTTGCTGGGACGCGCTACTGACAATGCAGCGCTACTGCTAAATTTCCCCCTCGCTACTACTAGTTTATTTATTAGTTTTTTCCTGCATATTTGTTTTGTATTTGTTTTGTATTTGAATAGGCTTTATACAATAATCTTTAGCATATCATACATATACAAATGTAATAATAGCATATACATACAATTAGTCTCATCAAATCAAGTCATCATCATAATCATCATCCAACACAAAGTGGTCTCTCGTCATCATCTCGAAAATAGCGATACAAGTCTCGAATGATATGCAAATACATCGTCATCCATCTAAACAATGATATACGCGAGAAGAGCTATCACTTTGAGAACATGAGTTCGTATCCCTCTTTCACATTAGCGTGAACCTCTAAACTAACTACTGCCTGTCGCTCGGAAACCGGAAGGGCCGGACACTCCGGTCACTTGTCGTATATATACTCCTGGCATAGCACTTCTTCGCCATCTATGATCTATGCACCTGTCTCAGTCTCAGTCTCAGCACCGGTCTCAGTCTCAGCGCCGGTCTCGATGCCGGTCTGAGTCCGAGTGTCGGTCTCAGTCTCAGCACCGGTCTGCGTGTCGGTCTCAGTCCCCGATGCCACCGGTGGGCCCAGCAATAACATCGGTTGATCATCGGTAAGGCTAAAAAATTCGTCTGCCGCCCGGTAGGCGTCGTCGCAATCACCAGAACCCTGTCCTTCATCGTTGCTAGCCATGTTTCCTATGATTAAATCTAGTCAATTAATTCTAGACCTAATAAAATGAATAATGACATAAAAAAGGCCTATTGTTTTGCAGGAATGTTGACTACTTCCTGGTGCGGCAAATCACGGGCACTCGATATGTCCTAGTTTGTAGCACAAGTCATGCCAAAATTCATGGAAAATTTCGGCATGAGCTTTGCTAAAAAGTGGACAAATCGAGAACCTGGAATTTGCCGGAAAAGAAATGAATCAACATTCCGACAAAACATAGGCCACTAAGCATCATTCCTTGCAAACAGTGTACAAATATACACGAGCAACCACATGTGCAAACAGTGTAGAAGAAAATTCATTTAACTACTAATAGAACAAAATTCAGTTAACTTTAGTGCTCTATAATGATGCAAGGAAAAAATTCAGTTAACTACTAATTTCATTCGTTTAGGTTATTCATTTAACATCACCTAATTAACCTACTGTACCAATACTACTAGCAGCACTACTAACCTAATTAACCTAGCAAAACTCTAGTGCCCTAACTGAAAAACATCTAATTAACATCTACTAGTACCACTATTGCCCTAACCTAACTAACATCTACTGGTATCACTATATACTATACAAGCAGCATCTACCCTAATTAAACCCTACTGCCCTAACTAACTTTTGTTGTAAACCAAATTTTTTGCTTTAAACTAATTTTTGCTCTAACATCTACTACTTAACATCCTTTGCTCTAAACTAAATTTTTTGCTATAAACAAACTTTTGCTCTACTAATTTTTTCTCTAGAATGCAGAGAGAGATGAGTGGGGGGAGGGGTGGGGGACTTACAGAGAGGGGAGAGACGGTGG
>NC_041392.1:257835561-257865333 GCF_002162155.2 Triticum dicoccoides | reverse complement strand
CTCGGGCGGCGGCGGTGAGGCTGAGGGCGGCCTCGGGCGGCGGCGGTGAGGCTGAGGGCGGCCTCGGGCGGCGGCGGTGAGGATGGCGGCGGCCTCGGGGGGAGACGGTGAGGTTGCGGGCGTCCACGCCGCCAGGAGACGGCGGCGAAGTGGGGCGACGGCGAATTGGGGAGACGGCGGCGAGGGCGAGGGATTTGGGGAAGAAGTGGTGGCCGGGGGGGCGGGGGGAACCGCTGTTTAAGTGAAACGTAACGGTAGCGCGTTTCCAAAAACGCGCTATAGCTAAGTTAGCTATAGCGCGTTTCCTGAAACCCGCTACTGCCATTCCTTTCTCCTTTTTCCCTTTTTCTTTTATTTTTCTTTACATTTTATTTTTTCCTTTCTCCTTTTTCTATTTCTTCCATTTTCATTTACTTTTCTACTTGTTTTTCACTTTATTTTATTTCCGGTAGCAGCAGCGCCTTACACGTAAGCGCGCTACAGCTAAGGAGAGTAGCAGTAGCGCTGGGCCAGTATACGCTGCTAGGTTGGGCTAGCCATGCGTGCCCAGTTCAAACCATAGCAGCAACGCTTTTCGCCAGTACGCGCTACTGCAAAAGTCATAGCAGTAGCGCAGTTTATTTACGCGCGCTGCTACTAAGTAGCAGTAGCGTTTGATTTTGTACAACGCTACTGGTAAGATTCTGTGTATAGGCTTTTCCCTAGTAGTGATTAAACATACCTAGGCACATTTAATAAGCATACACAAGCATAGTTCAACCATATATAGTTCAACCGTCATTAAGCACACTCAAGCACATTTATAATTAAGACACTACATAGCCATACATAGTTCAATCCCACATGTCATCTCATCTGCCGGCACGATCGTGAAGCTTCTCCAGGTACTCAGCATACTCGGTGTGTGCCACCCTACGAGAATACTTCTGCCTGAAGGATCCAACGACTCGTCCTCTTGCATCTGCCAGAACACTATCATATGCGCCATGAAGCTTTTTGTTGCAAAATGGGCATCGAAAGCCATGGTTCTAGGTCCTAATACACTTGTTATGAATTCCCGCATAATGCTCCCTGAGGACTTGCCACTTGTACCTCCTCTGGGCATCTTCATCCTCGCTGTCGGCATCGTCAGATAGGACCTATACATATAGTAAAAAAATGTGGCGTCAAATTTGGAATACAAACTAATATCTAGCGAACATTTGGCAGTTGCCAAAATTTGGCATCAAATCATTTTTTACATGTCATAAAGTAGGATTAGGAATTTACGGGTTTTATGGCTATTTTTTAGGCATGTCCAAAGATTATGGTTCAATTTTTAAGAACAATCATCTATGTACTGACCAATCTTGAAAAAATGGCACAAACATATATGTAGGTCATTCAAAAATCAATTGTCAAGACATGGCTCGGAATTATTAGCACAAAACACTAACCCTAGTCAGATTATTAGCAAAAATCATTTGTACAGATGAAATAACTAATCAATTATCATTTCTACCATTCAAACAATCAATACACTACATGGATCTAACGAAACTTACTCAGATTTCATGGATTGAGAGAACATAACTATAGGATTTCTATTTCAAAAAGGGGGGGGAAGGAGTAACCAGAGAAACCCTAGGTTATATTTGACACATAAATGAGTATAGATGACTAACCTGTTGTCTGTCGTCGTTGGAGTCATCACCAGAGTGGTCGTCGGAGTCGGTGTGCACCTCTGGCTCCGGCTGTGGAAGCACGACGCCACCGACAACGTCAAGGTGCAGCGAGACCTCGTCGGCGGCGGCGATAACCTCTGTCTCCATCTTCATGCCATGCTCCGGTGCTTCAGCAGCCCCGGCATCGCCACTCCCTCTGATGGGGCGCTTCGGCGGCATCCTCATACACTGACGGTGGTGAGGACTGAGAGCGGCATCGAGGATGCAGGCGGAGAGAGAGGATTGTGTGTGCGGTGAGGATGGGGGTGCGACCGCTTGGGCGTGCGATTAATATGGAGTAGTGGGTGAGAGGCGGGTGGTGGTCAAACTACTCTCTCACCTATGAGTGAGCCTGCGCAGCGGACTGCTGGCATGCCTACCGTCATTTCACATAGCTACTCGCGCGCCTCCTGATGACATTGCACAATGAGCATGCCTCCCGTCAATTCACACACCTGCACGCACGCCTTCCGATCTGCCTATGCGACAGACTGCTCGCATGCATCCCGTCAACTCATGCCTGCTCGCACGACACACGGGTCACGTGGCGGCATGTATATTATTTTTCTATTTTGATGATTAATGTTGCCGCTTTATTGCTTAATCGAAGCATGTCATGTATCTATTGTTGGTCAAATGCCCACGGTTTGAATAAATAATCCGTTTGTGATGTTGGTTCCCAATTATTAATGATCTCCGTTTGTAAGAAGATAAAAATTTACATCAAAACTTGTCTTAAATTTGACAAAAAAGTACAATACCACTGCGTATTGGTGTCCATATGAAAACATGATAAGTTTCATGAATTTCAAATAAGTTTTGGATGTACTAGATTTTAAAAATCAAGATTCTCAATGTTTGATTTTTCTTGCACGGGAAGTAAACATGCATCCAGTGAGACACATGTGTTTTCCAATCCATTTAGGTGCACTGTCATGTGTGCATGTAGCTCAAATTTGATTTTTGCACATTATACCCCTCGCAAATCAATCAATGTACTAAAACGTCATAATGATCTCTGTTTTTTTGATTAAAACGTCCCTCCTTTGGTAACATATGTTCGCCACGGAAAATTTTAACATGCCTCATAGTTGAATTGGATGTGTGGTGTGTGTGCGTCTGGGGTGGGGGGGCTGGCAGTACACTATGAGTCGTGAGCCACCATATGGGTTGGCCGTTTTGTGAGGCAGGTGCCACATCAAAGTCGTGAATTTGCTATTTAAAACATTACACAACCCTATCATACATACATGTTTGGTACACCTGCAGTCGGTGGTTGTCCTACACGACACTCACTCGCGTGTGACGCTTTCTGTGGGCCCGTGAGGTCGTCGTCCATCACTTCGACCAACAGCCGGCAGAGAGGTTAATTTGACCTGCAAGGTTGATTCTTTTTTGTTTGTGTTACGATGGGAGTATATATTACACGTCGAAGAGGTGGGAGGGGACCAGCATATATACTACGTACTTGTCCGTGAACACACCTCACTCAGTGTCAGGAGTTTTCGATTTCCAAGGCACGTGGCACATCAAAGTTGTGCATTGGCTATTCAAACATCACACAACACCTATTTGGGCCACATGCATGCAGGCGGTTGTTATCCTAGGACACTCATGTGTGACACTTCCATCTGTGGGCCCACGAGGTCGTCATCCATGCATGCATCACTTTGACCTACATCGGGAGAGGTTAATTAATTTCACCATCAAGGAGGATTCTTTTTGGTTTGTATCACGGTAGGAGCATATAGTATGCGTCGAAGAGGGGGAAGGGGGCCAACATATGTAGTACGCTTCATGAACCTCGCTCTATGTGGGGACTTTACGGTTTTCGAGTCATGTGCCACATCAAAGTTGTGCATTTGGGGTATTTGATGGTAGCTGGAACTACGTCGGTATTTCCCTGGAGAGGGAGGGATGATGTAGCACATCCACGATAGGTATTTCCCTCAGTTATGAAACCAACGTATCGAACCAGTAGGAGAACCAAGCAACACAATGTAAGCAACACCTGCACACAAATAACAACACCTCGCAACCCGACGTGTTAAAGGGGTTGTCAATCCCTTCCGGGGTACGGTGCCTCAAGATAGGCAAACAAACTTGAGGTAAATTGTAGTAGATTGATAGATCAAACGCCAAATAAAATAAGTTGCAGCAAGGTATTTTTGGATTTTTGGTTTAATAGATCTGAATAAAAATGCAAAGGAAAAGTAGATCGCAAGGCCAATATATGATAAAGAAGACCCGGGGGCCATAGGTTTCACTAGTGGCTTCTCTCAAGAAAAATAGCAAACGATGGGTGAACAAATTACTATTGGGCAATTTATAGAACTTCAAATAATTATGACGATATCCAGGCAATGACCATTACATAGGCATCATGTCCAAGATTAGTAGACCGGCTCCTGCCTGCATCTACTACTATTAATCCACACATCGACCACTATCCAACATGCATCTCATGTATTAAGTTCATGGAAAAACAAAGTAATGCAATAAGAATGATGACATGATGTAGACAAGATCCATTTATCTATATGGTGGTAGATATAGATCTTGTCTTTTTATCCTTAGTGGCAACGATACATACGTGGCGGTTCCCTTTCTGTCACTGGGATCAAGCACCATAAGATCAAACCCACTACCGGGCACCTCTTTCCATTGCAAGATAAATAGATCAAGTTGGCCAGACAAAACACAAATATCGGAGAAGGAATACGAGGCTATAAGAGATCATGCATAAAAGAGATCAAAAAAACTCAAATACTTTCATGGATATAAAAACATAGATTTGATCATAAACTCAAAGTTCATCGATTCCAACAAACACACCGCAAAAAGAGTTACATCATATGGATCTCCAAGAGACCATTGTGTTGAGGATCAAGAGAGAGAGAGAGAGAGATGAAGCCATCTTGCTACTAACTACGGACCCGAAGGTCTACAAAGAACTGCTCACGCATCATCGGAGAGGCGCCAATGGAAGTGGTGAACCCCTCCGTGATGGTGTCTAGATTGGATCTAGTGAATCTGGACTTTACAACGGCTGGATGAATATTTCGTCGACTCCCCTAGGGTTCTGGTATTTTGGGGGTATTTATAGAGCAAAGAGGCGGCCCGGGTGGCACCCGAGGTGGGCACAACCCACCGGGGCACGCCAGGGCCTCCTGACGCGCCCTGGTGGGTTGTGCCCCCTCGGGGCACCCCCCAGGTGCAACCAAGGCCCATTGCCTTCCTTCTGGCCCATAAAAAATCTTTGTAAAGTTTCGTGGCATTTGGACTCCGTTTGATATTGATTTTCTGCGATGTAAAAAACATGGAAAAAACAACAACTGGCACTTGGCACTATGTCAATAGGTTAGTACCAAAAAATGATATAAAATGACTATAAAATGATTATAAACATCCAAGATTGATAATAAAACAACATGGAACTATAAAAATTATAGATACGTTGGAGACGTATCAGAATCCCCAAGCTTAAGTCCTACTCGTCCAAGAGTAGGTAAGTGATAAAAACAATTTTTTTGATGTGGGTTGTTGTTCATCAAGTCATATCATATTATTTTCTTTATAGCATGAACATTTGGACTTTTATGTGATTCAAAGCAATAGTCTAGTTTTAACATAATAATTTAAAAACTCAAGCATATCAACAAGCAACCATGTCTTTCAAAATATCAATGCTAAAATAAGTTATCCCTAGCCCAGCATGCTCAAACATTGATCCATTCATGAAACACACTCGAATATTAACTACACCCAATACTTGAGCACAATCATATTGCCTCCTGGTTGGTGCTTTTATGAGAGAAGATGGAGACTCAAGTTTCAAAAAAAAAAATTGCATAAAGTAAAAAATAGGCCCTTCGCAGAGGGGAGTAGGGATTTGTAGAGGTGCCAGAGCTCAAAGCAAAAAATTGAGATAAAAACATTTTGGGAGGTGTATCCATCACACCAACAAAAAAAACTTAGAGTTCCCAATACTTTCCATGCATAGATATATCATAGGCGGTTCCCAAACAGAAAATAAAGTTTATTCCCTTTTCCACCATAACTTGCACTTTCCATGGCTAACTGTATCCACGGGTGCCCTCCATACCAACACTTCCCGAGGAATTTATTATTTGACAACATAAAGTAAATTCATTTATTTTTGCATTTCGGGACTGGGCATCTCTAATACCTTTGTCTTACTCTCGTGCAATGACAAGTGAATAAACACTCATCTTGAGAATAACACATCTAGCATGGAAAATATTAGCCACCCCTCACCGCTCCGCGAGGGGAACAAACACACAAAAGAGAAGTTTATTTTGAAAATTAGAGATGGCACATGCAAATTTTCTTAGACCGGCAAAAGAATACCGCATATAGGTAGATATGGTGGACTCATGTGGCAAAACTGGTTTAAAGGATTTTGGATGCACAAGTAGAGGTCATACTTAGTGCAAAAATGAAGGCTAGCAAAAATATTGGTAAGCGACAAACCAAGAAATGAATAATCTCATAAGCAAGCATTAAGCATAATTAACACCGAATAATGCACCACAAGTAGGATATAATTTTCATTACATGATTATTGACTTTCGTGCATGCATAGGGAATCACAAACCTTAACACCAATATTCCTACTAAAGCATAATTACTCATCAAGATGACTCACATATCACATCATCATATCTCAAAACTATTACTAAGAATCAAGTTCATTTTGTCCAATGATCTTCATGAAATTTTCTTTTACTTTATCCTTCTTGGATATCTATCACTTTGGCACTAATTTTCATGTGTTGCTTTTCATAAGCTCAAACAAATATAAGTGAAGATCATGAGCATAATAATTTTTCTTTCTCTCAAAATAATTTAAGTGAAGCAAGAGAGAATTTCTTCAAAATTTTACTAAATCTCAAACAAATCTAAGTGAAGCAAGAGAGAATTTCTTCAAAAATTACAAAGCACACCGTGCTCAAAAAGGTATAAGTGAAGCACTAGAGCAAGTCCTAGCTCATAAAATATTTAAGTGAAGCATAGAGAGCAATTCTAACAAGTCATGACATAATTTTGGCTCTCTCAAAAAGGTGTGTCCAGCAAGGATTGATGACTTAAAACACAAAATAAAACAAGCAAAGACACATATCATACAAGACGCTCCAAGCAAAGCACATATCATGTGACGAATAAAAATATAGTCTCGAGTAAAATACCGATAGTTGTTGGAAGAAAGCGGGGATGCCACTCAGGGGCATCCCCAAGCTTAGTTGGTTTCTCATTCTTGGATAATAGCTTGGGATGCCGGGGCATCCCCAAGCTTAGGCTCTTACATCCTTCCTTCATCCATCGTAAGATAACCCATAGGGATGGCAATGGGTAGGGTATGGGCGGGTATAACCTCCTTCTGCCCAAACCCATACCCATAGAAACTTTCTATACACACCCACTTCAATACGCATGGGCATAAATTGAGACCCATGCCCATACCCATCGGGTATCCTGTACCCAATGGGTATCCATTGGGTACCATATATAGCATTTAAATTTTGAATTTTTTTTGAGAAATGAGTCTAAAATTCAAGTGATATGGGCAGACACTATAGCACCAACATAGCCTCCTCCGATGGGTGGATTCTTCGAGGCATCAAGGGAGTATGAGCATCGCTTGGTGGAAGCCCGACGTAGTGGGAATGAGTAGTTGGAATTGGGGTTCACTGGATCGAGAGTTCAGAGGAGTTCGATGGTGATCAGTCGAGATTTCATCGTTTCAAGAAGTTACATAGGACGTCGGAGGAGTGTCGAGCAGGTGATTGCGGGCCTATGACCTATGGCTGATTTAGAGAATGCAATATTTAGGGTTAGGTCATAGGAGCAAGATGCTTACCCCACATGTCATAGGTATAATTTTTATTTATTAATTTTTTGGGATATCCATTGGGTTACCCATGGACGCAATTTATTACCTATGCCCTACCCATAGATTTTGCAGGTATGGATACCCATTACCCGTGGGTACAAAATCTTTCCAAGTCATGCCCATGCCCATTATTTTCGGGTAGGGTACCCGCGGGTACCCATACCCATGGGCAAAACTGCCATCACCCCAATTCCAACTATTCATTCCCACTACGCCGGGCTTCCACCAAGCGATGCTCATACTCCCTTGATGCCTCCAAGAATCCACCCATCGGAGGAGGCTATGTTGGTGCTATAGTGCCTGCCCATATCACTTGAATTTTAGACTCATTTTAAAAAAAATCAAAATTTAAATGCTATATATGGTACCCAATGGATACCCATTGGGTACAGGATACCCGATGGGTATGGGCATGGGTCTCAATTTATGCCCATGGGTATTGGAGTGGGTGGGTATAGAAAGTTTCTATGGGTATGGGTTTGGGCAAAAGGAGGTTGTACCCGCCCATATCCTACCCATTGCCTAACCCAAAACTTGAAAACTTCAATCACACAGAACTCAACAAAGCCTTCGTGAGATCCGTTAGTATAAGAATAATATACCACTACTGTAAGTATTGTATCAAACCAATTCATATTTTGTTTTTGTAATATATCTAATGTATTCTAACTTTTCTATGGCAAAAACTCATCAAATAAAACCATAGAGCCATCAAAATAAGCACACAACGCAAAGAAAACAGAATCTGTCAAAACAGAACACTCTGTAGAAATCTGGCTATTTCGAATACTTCTATAACTAAAAAAACTCTGAAAAATTAGGATGACCTGAGAAATTTGTATGTTGATCTACTGCAATAGGAATGGGTATTTTATCGCTCTCTGGTAAAAAATGAAAATTCATTTCGTGAGCGCAAACTTTCTGTTTTTTCAGCAAGATCAAACAACTATTGCCCAAGAAGATCCTAAAGGCTTTACTTGGCACAAATACTAATTAAAACATAAAAAACACAATCATAACAGTAGCATAATTGTGCTAACACTCAAGAACAGAAATCAAAAAGCAAAAATAAATTCTATTCATTGGGTTGCCTCCCAACAAGCGCTATAGTTTTACGCCCTTGGCTAGGCATATAGCAAGGATCTAAGTTTTGTCATCTTTGGTTCGAGATCCATAAGATGCCCTCATGATTGATTCATAGGGTGGCTTAATTCTAGTTCTAGGAAAGTGTTCCATACCCTTCCTCAAAGGAAATCAGAACTTAATATTGCCTTCTTTCATATCAATCACGACACCAATAGTGCGTAAAACAGTCTACCGAGAATAATAGGACAAGACGGATTGCAATCAATATCAAGAACAATAAAATCTATGGGCACATAATTCCTATTTGCAATAATAATAATATCATTAATTCTTCCAATAGGCTTTTTAATAGTAGAATCCGCCAAGTGCAAATTCAATGAAGATTCTTCAAGCTTGGTAAGACCAAGCACATCACATAAAGATTTCGGAATTGTGGAAACACTAGCACCCAAGTCACACAAAGCAGAACATTCATAATTTTTAATCTTGACTTTGATAGTAGGTTCCCACTCATCATACAATTTTCTAGGAATTGTAACCTCTAATTCCAATTTTTCTTCAAAAGCTTTCATCATAGCATCAACAATATGTTTAGTAAAAGCTTTATTTTGTTCATAAGCATGGGGTGAATTTATCATGGATTGCAACAAAGAAATACAATCAATCAAAGAGCAACTATCATAATTAAAGTCTTTGTAATCCAAAATAGTGGGTGCATCACTAGCTAAAGTTTTGACATCTCCAAACCCACTTTCATCAATTTTCTCAACAAGATTTTCACCCTCCGAAATATTGGGACGCCTTCTACCAAAAGTTGACTCTTCTCCAGTCCCCTTTTCGCCATTATTAACTTTACTAAACAAGGAATCAATAGAAGAAACACCAATCATTTTAAGATCTTCATTACTTTTGCAAGAATAATCACTGGAAAAAGCTTTGTACAAAAATTCTCTTTTAGCTCTAAGCATAGTAGTTATTTTCTTACTTTCATCCATAGAAACATAAAGAGCTTTAATTAATTCATCTACTTTAGGCAAAAAATCATCTTAAGATTTTCCACATCCTGAGCAATTTTATCAACACTTCTAGAAAAATCATCAATCTTATTCAACTTTTCTTCTATGGAAGCGTTGAAAACTTTTTGTGTGTTGATAAATTCTTTAATATTATTCTCAAGACCAGAGGTGTTCCTATTATTATAAGATATATTTCCATAGGAATTACCATAATTGTCAGAGGAATTACTAGGAAAAGGCCTAGGATTAAAATTTCCTCTATAAGCATTGTTGTTGAAATTATTGCGAGAAATAAAATTCACATCAATGGCAGCACTATTTTGCTCAATCAAAGTAGACAAAGGCATATCATTAAGATCAATAGGAGCACTTTTACTAGCAACCAATTTCATAAGAGCATCAACTTTATCACTCAAAGAAGAAATTTCTTCAACCGAATTAACTTTTTTACTAGTAGGAGCTCTTTCGGTATGCCATTGCAAATAATTTGCCATGATATTATCAAGCAATTTGGTGGCTTCACCCAAAGTGATTTCCATAAAAGTACCACCCACGGCGGAATCTAAAAGATTACGAGAAACAAAATCCAATCCTGCATAAAAAATTTGTATGATCATCCAGAGATTTAACCCATGAGTTGGGCAATTCATTAGCATCATTTTCATCCTTTCCCAAGATTGAGCAACATGCTCATGTTCAATTTGCTTGAAATTCATGATCTGGGTTCTAAGGGAACTATTTTTGCAGGAGGAAAATACCTAGTGATAAAAGCATCTTTGCACTTATTCCAAGAATTGATACTATTGCGAGGCAAAGAAGAGAATCAAATTTTTGCATAATCACGCAAGGAAAACGGAAATAATTTCATCTTAACCACATCATTGTCCACATCTTTTTTCTTTTGAATATCGCATAATTCCACGAAGGTATTAAGATGGGACATGGCATCCTCATTAGGAGTACCGGAAAATTGGTCTTTCATAATAAGATTCAGCAAAGCAGTATTAATATCACAAGTCTCCGCACTAGTGGCGGGAGGAGCAAGCGGAGTGCCAATAAAACCATTGTTGTTGGTATTTGAGAAATCACATAACTTGGTGTTCTCTTGAGTCATGATGACCACACAACAAGATTGCACTCAAAAACAGATCCGGCAAGAAAACGGTGAACAGAAAAGAGAGGCGAATAAAACGGCAAATTTTTGTGAAGTGGGGGAGAGGAAAATGAGAGGCAAATGGAAAATAATGTAAATTGCAAGGAGATGAGATTTGTGATTAGGAACCTGGTATATGTTGAAGATCCTCCCCAGCAACGGTGCTAGAAATTCTCCTTGATGGTAGCTGGAACTACGTCGGTATTTCCCTGGAGAGGGAGGGATGATGTAGCACAGCGACGGTAGGTATTTCCCTTAGTTATGAAACCAAGGTGTCGAACTAGTAGGAGAACCAAGCAACACAACGTAAGCAGCACCTGCACACAAATAACAATACCTCACAACCCGACGTGTTAAAGGGGTTGTCAATCCCTTCCGAGGTATGGCGCCTCAAGATAGGCAAACAGACGTGAGGTAAATTGTAGTAGATTGATAGATCGAACGCCAAATAAAATAAATTGCAGCAAGGTATTTTTGGATTTTTGGTTTAATAGATCTGAATAAAAATGCAAAGGAAAAGTAGATCGCCAGGCAAATATATGAGAAAGAAGACCCGGGGCCGTAGGTTTCACTAGTGGTTTCTCTTGAGAAAAATAGCAAACGGTGGGTGAAAAAATTACTGTTGGGAAATTGATAGAACTTCAAATAATTATGATGATATCCAGGCAATGATCATTACATAAGCATCACATCCAAGATTAGTAGACCGACTCCTGCCTGCATCTACTATTATTACTCCACACATCGACCACTATCCAGCATGCATCTCATGTATTAAGTTCATGGAAAAACGGAGTAATGCAATAAGAACGATGACATGATGTAGAAAAGATCCGTTTATCTATATGGCGGTAGATACATATCTTGTCTTTTTATCCTTAGTGGCAACAATACATATATGTCAGTTCCCTTTCTGTCACTGGGATCAAGCATCATAAGATTGAACCCACTACCGCGCACCTCTTCCCATTGCAAGATAAATAGATCAAGTTGGCCAGACAAAACCCAAATATCGGAGAAGAAATACGAGGTTATAAGAGATCATGCATAAATAGATCAAAGAAACTCAAATACTTTCATGGATATAAAAACATAGATCTAATCATAAAATCGAAGTTCATTGCTCCCAACAAACACACCGCAAAAAGAGTTACATCATATGGATCTCCAAGAGACCATTGTATTGAGGATCAAGAGAGAGAGATGAAACCATCTAGCTACTAACTACGGACCCGAAGGTCTACAAAGAACTACTCACGCATCATCGGAGAGGCACCAATGGAAGTGGTGAACCCCTCTGTGATGGTGTCTAGATTGGATCTGGTGATTCTGGACTCTGTGGTGGCTGGATGAATATTTTGTCGACCCACCTAGGGTTCTGGTATTTTTGGGGTATTTATAGAGCAAAAAGGCGGTCCGGGGGGCACCCGAGGTGGGCACAACCCACCGGGGTGTGGCTCCCTCGATGGCCTGGTATGGCCCTGTGGCCCATGGCGTGGCTCCCTTGATGGCCTGGTATGGCCCAGCGGCGAGGCCACCAAAACAAGACCCTCACGAGGGCCCTGGCCTCGCAAGGCGGATGAAACCAAGACCTCTAGAGGGAGCGGCCTCCCCAGGCTATCTCCCGAGGAGCGTAGATTTCTATGCTGGTACCCAGCCTCCTAATGCTGCGATAACCTGAGCCATGATGACCAAGGCTAGGCGGGTGCAGAGAGGTAGTCTCCCTTTCGGTGCTAAGGGATCAAAGACAGGCGTGGGTTCCCGAGGAGTCTTCCAAAGGTTTCCATTCTGGTGCAACAAGACCAAGACCACGAGCTCGGCAGGACGGATGTCATCGCTGAGCCCACCGCTGCATCATGACCAGAAGCTTTGCACGCGAAGACCACCTTTTATGAGGATAAGATGTACTACTTGTCCCCTTTCAAATTGGCCATTGTGGGATCCCTTCCCGCCTACATTTTCGGGGAAGAGGACCGAGGCCACTATAAGTATAGGTTAGCCACCACCATAGAAGGGGACACGAGTTCCACCCTCACCACTTGATCCCTCGCAAGGACGCTCAACCCACTTTACTAGTTCATCCTCAGCCCCTCGTGAGGCCAATCCACCACAAAGCAGGAGTAGGGTTTTACACCGCAAGGTGGCCCGAACCTGGGTAAACTATCGTGTTCATCTTCTTCCCTGCTCATGCGGATCTGGTGAGGCTAGGCTATAGGGTGGCGAGCTAGAAGCTTGAGTGGTTCAGATCTTCACACATGCCCCAGAGTTCGAACCTTTGTGGGTCCACGGAGCACTGAATCCGGCATTTGGCACGCCATGTAGGGGTGTGTCGAAGTCCTCCTTCCACCTCCGCTTCTCTTCCGCTCCATCGCTCCCATGGCCGACGCGCGCCGTGTCCGCGCCGAGCGCCGGCCCGCTCATGTCGCCTAGATGGCCCCCATGGGCAACGGCGCCCCACGCCGCTCTGCCTCTCCCGTGGCTAACGCTGCCACTGACCCTGATGCTCACGAGCAGTAGGATTCATTGATGTCGCCTTCCATGCGGCGTGATGGTCGCACCGCCACTCCGTCACCTACTTCCGCCATGGCGTCGTCTTCCTACATCCTCCGCGGGCCCGCGAATGCATAGGCTGCGCTGCTCATGGCGTGTGAGCTCCTGCGTTATCATCCCGCCAACGACTAGCTTGGCCGCATTGCTGAGCTCATCAATGCCGCCGGCGAGGCCCCTGCGCCATCCCGCTCGCCCTGTCCCCCGCCATCCCAGGCGGGTGACGTGGCCCACAGTCCGCCTCCTCCACCTCCTCAGCGCGGTGCTGACCTAGAGCTCAGGCGCAATGTGCTCCCGCGTGACCTGCAGCATCGAGCACCGGCACGAGATGAAGCAAGCTGCCAGGTGGTGCAGTGATATGTCTCCAACGTATCTACTTTTCCTAATGCTTTTCCTCTTGTTTTGGACTCTAGTTTGAATGATTTGAATGAAACTAACCCCGGACTGACGTTGTTTGTAGCAGAACTACCATGGTGTTGTTTTTGTGTAGAAATAAAAGTTCTCGGAATGGAACGAAACTTCGCGAGGATGTTTTATACAATAAATAAGAATTTTTGGAGCCAAGATCCACCGGAGGGGGCACCTGGGTGGGCACAACCCACCAGGGCACGCCCCCCTCCTGGCGCGCCCTGGTGGGTTGTCCCCACCTAGTGGCCCCGCAGACCCTAAAACCGACGCTATAAAATCCTATTTTTCCAGAAAAAATCAGGAAGAAAGAATTATCATGATCCACGAGACGAAGCCACCGTCACCTCCTGTTCTTCATCGGGAGGCCAGATCAGAAGTCCGTTTGGGGCTCCGGAGAGGGGGGTCTTCATTCTTTGTCATCACCAACCCTTCTCCATCGCAAATTCCATGATGCTTCCCACCGGGAGTGAGCAATTCCTTCATAGGCTTGCTGATCGATGAGGAGTTGGATGAGATTCATCATGTAATCGAGTTAGTTTTGTTAGGGCTTGATCCCTAGTATCCACTATGTTCAAAGATTGATGTTGCTATGACTTTGCCATGCTTAATGCTTGTCACTTTGGGCCCGGGTGCCATGATTTCAGATCTGAACCGTTTATGTTATCACAATTATATCCATGTTCTAGATCCAATCTTGCAAGTTATAGTCACCTACTACATCTTACGATCCGGCAACCCCTGAGTAAAAATAGTCGGGACCACTCCCGGTGATGACCGTAGTTTGAGGAGTTCATATATTCACCATATGTTAATGCTTTGTTTTGGTTCTCTATTAAAAGGATGCCTTAATATCCCTTAGTTTCCAATAGGACCCCACTGCCATGGGAGGGTAGGACAAAAGATGTCATGCAAGTTCTTTCCATAAGCATGTATGACTATTTACGGAATACATGCCTACATTATATTGATGAACTGGAGCTAGTGCCGTATCGCCCTAGGTTATAATTGTCTCATGATGAATATCATCCAACAAGTCACTAATCCAGTGCCTATGAATTTATCTTATATTGTTCTTGCTAAGTTACTACTGCTATCATCACTGTTACACTTGCTACAAAATTACTGCTATCACTGTTACCGTTGCTATTGCTGCTGCCATTACAATCAAAACTATCATATTACTTTGCTATTGATCACATTGCTGCAGATAATTAATCTCCAGGTGTGGTTGAATTGACAACTCAGCTGCTAATACCTTCAAATATTCTTTGGCTCCCCTTGTGTTGAATCTATAAATTTGGGTTGAATACTCTGCCCTCGAAAACTGTTGCGATCTCCTATACTTGTGGGTTATCAAGACCTTTTTCTGGCACCATTACCGGGGAGCATATCTATATTTGTTGAGTCACTTGGGATTATTATCAATTTATCACTATGAAGAATCTGAAGGATTCTAAGACTAAGATTTATCCCTCTAGGACGAGGGGAGGTAAGGAACTGTCATCCAGTTCTGCTTTAGATTCACCTTCTGTTATAAGTAAACTTGCAACACCACCACATGCTATTAATCCTGATATGTCGCAAGTTATTGATGATGCTACTTCTACTATGAATGATGCTTATGATGATGCTAGTACCTTGCTTAATGATAATGATGTGCCACTTGGTGAATTTCTTGATGAACAATTTGCTAGAGTAATACAACATGATGTTGTTGAAACTGATGATGAGCCTGAAACTGAAACTCCTGAAACACGTGCTAGAACTAGCCTTCCTAGATATGAATTGCCTAAGGTACCGGAAGGTTATATTATGAATGAGGAGACAACTATAGACATTCTTGCTTGTAGGGATAGAGATGATTTAGAGAAATTATTATGCAAGTATAAAGAAAAATCTCTAAATGCTAGAATGAAATACGATCCTAAGTTTGCTACTTCACCGATCTTTATTGATGATAAGGATTATGAATTCTCTGTCGACCCAGAGTTAATTACTTTGGTTGAATCTGATCCTTTCCTTGGTTAGGAAACTAAAACTGTTGTGGCACATCTTACTAAGTTGAATGACATAGCCACCCTTTTTCCTCATGATGAGAAAACTCGCTATTACTTTATTCTCAAATTATTTCCATTCTCATTAAAGGGTGATGCTAAAGTTTGGTACAATACTCTAGCTCCTGGTTGTGTGCGTAGTCCCCAGGATATGATTTATTACTTCTTTGGAAAATATTTCCCTGCTCATAAGAAACAAATTGCTTTACAGGAAATATTTAACCGTGTGCAAATTAAAGAAGAGAGTCTCCCACAAGCTTGGGGGAGGCTTTGCTAGTTACTTAATGCTTTGCCTGATCAACCTCTTAAGAAAAATGAAATACTTGGTATCTTTGTTGGGGAACGCAGTATTTCAAATTTTTTGCCTACGATCACGCAAGATCTATCTAGGAGAAGCATAGAAACGAGCGGAGAGAGTGTGTCCATGTACCCTCGTAGACCGAAAGCGGAAGCGTTTTAGTAATGTGGTTGATGTAGTCGAACGTCCTCGCGATCCAACCGATCAAGTACCGAACGCATGGCACCTCCACGATCTGCACACATTCAGCTCAGTGACGTCCCTCGTACTCTTGATCCAGCTGAGGCCGAGGGTGAGTTCCGTCAGCACGACGTTGTGTTGACGGTGATGATGAAGTTACCAACACAGGGCTTCGCCTAAGCACTACGACAATATGACCGAGGTGTAAAACTGTGGAGAGGGGCACCGCACACGGCTAAAGATTAACTTGTGTGTCTTTGGGGTGCCCCCTGCCCACGTATATAAAGGGGGGGAAGAGGAGGACGGCCTAGGAGGGGCGCGCCTATAGGGGGAGTACAACTAGGATTCCCAATCCTTGTTGGAGTCCCCTTCCTTTTCCAAGAGGGGAGAGAGGGAAGGAGTAGGAGAGGGAGAAGGAAAGAGGGGAGCACCGCCCACTCCCTAGTCCAATTCGGACCAGCCCATGGGGGGACGCGCGGTCTCCCCTTGTGGCCCTTCTCTCCTTTCCACTAAGGCCCATGAAGGCCCAATACTTCCCTCGACAAATTCCCGTAACTCTGTAGTACTCCGAAAAATTCCTGAATCACTTGGAACCTTTCCGATGTCCGAATATAGCCTTCCAATAGATCGATCTTTACGTTTCAACCATTTCGAGAATCCTCGTCATGTCCGTGATCTCATCCGGGACTCTGAACAACCTTCGGTACATCAAATCACATAACTCATAATACAAATCGTCATCGAACGTTAAGCGTGCAGACCCTACGGGTTCGAGAACTATGTAGACATGACCGAGACACATCTCCGGTCAATAACCAATAGCGGAACCGGGATGCTCATATTGTGTAACGCCCACGATGCGGCTATATCTCCCATGTGTTGGAGCACGACTTAGAGGCATAACCGCATTGTAAGCAATGTCGCAAGTGGGGTAATCTTTACACAACCCATGTACTGAATAAGGAAAGAGATACATAGTTGGCTTACAATCGCGACGTCACACAATAGAATAAATATATCATTACAATCATCCAAATACAATCAAGGCCCAACTATGGAACCAAAATAAAGACAACCCCAAATGCATAATGTCCTCGATCGACCCAACTGGGCTCCACTACTGATCATCTGGAAAGGAAATGTAGTATTGTCCTGAGTCCTCATCGAACTCCCACTTGAGCTCAGTCGAATCTCCTGTAGCAGTATCATCGGTCACTGGATCTGGTTTTGAAGTAATCCATGAGTCACGGGGACTCAGCAATCTCACACCCTCGCGGTCAAGACTATTTAAGCTTATAGGAAGGGTAAAAGGTATGAGGTGGAGCTGCAGCAAGCACTAGCATATATGGTGGCTATCATACGCAGAGAGCGAGAAGAGAAAGCAAAGGCACGGTCGATAAACTATGATCAAGAAGTGATCCTAGAACAACCTATGCTCAAGGATAACTCGAGACCGTGTTCTCTTCCCGGACTCCACCGAAAATAGACCATCACGGCCACACACTCTGTTGATTCATTTTAATTAAGTTAAGATTCAGGTTATCTACAACCGGACATTAACAAATTCCCATCTGCCCATAACCGTGGGCACAGCTTTCGAAAGTTCAAATCCCTGCAGGGGTGTCCCAACTTAGCCCATCACAACCTCTCACGGCCAACGAAGGATATTCCTTCTCCCAAGACAGCCCGATCAGACTCGGAATCCCGGTTACAGGACATCTCGACAATGGTAAAACAAGTCCAGCAAGACCACCCGCTGTGCCGACAAATCCCGATAGGAGCTCCACATATCTCGTTCTCAGGGCACACCGGATGAACACTATGTACAACTAAAACCAACCCTCAAGTTTCCCCGAGGTGGCGCTGCAAGTGGCTCTGTTTTGGACCAACACTCAGAGGAGCACTGGCCCGGGGGTTTAAAATAAAGATGACCCTCGAGTCAGCGGAACCCAAGGGAAAAAGAGGCTAGGTGGCGAATGGTAAAACCAAGGTTGGGCCTTGCTGGAGGAGTTTTATTCAAGGAGAATTGTCAAGGGGTTCCCATTATAACCCAACCGTGTAAGGAACGCAAAATCAAGGAACATAACACCGGTATGACAAAAACTAGGGCAGTAAGAGTGGAACAAAACACCAGGCATAAGGCCGAGCCTTCCACCCTTTACCAAGTGTATAGATGCATTAAAGTAGACAAGATATAGTAATGATATCCCAACAATAAACGTGTTCCAACAAGGAACAAACTCCAATCTTCACCTGCAACTAGCAACGCTATAAGAGGGGCTGAGCAAAGCGGTAACGTAGCCAAACAACGGTTTGCTAGGACAAGGTGGGTTAGCGGTTTGACATGGCAATATGGGAGGCATGATAAGCAAGTGGTAGGTATCATAGCATAGGCATAGCAATAGAGCGAGCATCTAGCAAGCAAAGATAGAAGTGATTTCGAGGGTATGGTCATCTTGCCTGCAAAGTTCTCCGAGTTGACGTAAGCTTGATCCTCGTAAAAGTTCTCAACGGGCTCCTCGATCACGTACTCGTCTCCTGGCTCTACCCAAAGCAAGAACACAAGCAAAGGGAGACACACTCAACCACGATGCAATGCGCAAGCAACATGATGCAAAACATGGCATGATATTTGGGATGTGATATGCGATGCATATGCATGTCTTGGAAAGGAAAGATTTAACCTGGCCTCAAGTTGGAAAACCAAGAGTTCCACTGGAAAGAGGAGTTGATTTCGGTCGAAATCGATATAAAGATCACCAGAATCGGATGCACGGTTTGCAAAAGGCAAGCAAAACAATAATGGCACAAAGCTGCGATTAACAACACGAGGCCATCTAAATGCATCAAGAACAACAAGCTACTGCCCTCTAACATAACAACAAAGCACATAGCAGGGATCCACCCAAGATGCTTGACAAAAGATGAACACTGAGCTACGGGTAATTCACTCAATAGCAGGTTCAAATAAGCATGGCAGAAGTGCAAAAGATATCAGGTTACGGACTTAGTGAAAATAACATGTCAGGAATTTAACATCAGGAAGCAATGTTTAGAGCAAGATAATGTCGGGGTAATGGGCCACGGGTAGGCTAACCCAGGCCCAGGACCTTTCAAGACATTGAGGCAGACTGCGCCCCCCGAGATCCCAGGACGAAGAGCCGCCTTCTGAGAGTCGGCGGCGAGGCGGCCGGCTGCCCACTCGCGGCCGAGTCCTAGGGACGACTTCAGGATGAGCTGACTCCTGACTGGCGACTTCCAGAGAAGCCGGCCTTGGGGAGTCGGCCGGCGATGCCAACAACCCCCATGCCCTCATAAAGAGGGACGGGACGGGGAGTGGCCATAGTAAGGTCCACTCCCACCCCTTTTCCAAGGGTAGGCATGGCTACAGTACGTCGTACCCGCGGAGATCTCCGCGCGGCGCGACATTGTTGCCATGCCGGCCCTGACATCAGCCCCAGGGGGCGGAGCCCTGTGCCCACGACGGCCTGCTGGTACGGCCCATGATGGGTCCCACCAGTCGGCGGGCGTACGAAAGACGGCGAAAGCACCGCCAGTCGGCCCGGATGGGAGTCGGCCACTAGAAGTCGACCGGCCCCTCCCACGGGCCCCACGCGCCATTAATTAGACACGACAAGTAGTGGCCATAGTGATCGCTCGCCAGACGGCGGGGCTGTCGCCACGACCTCACGACCGAGCCGGTGTCATTAAAGGCATGGCTACAGTAATCTGCAGCCGGCAAGACCCGCCCACGGCGGACGCGCCCTATCAGCTCCACACCAAGCCAGTCGGCGGGGCCCACCAGTCGGCAGGCCCCAAGAGTCGGCGGATAAGACGGCGGCCAGAGAGACTGACGGCTGGGCCCATGCCCAGCCGGATTACCATTGTACCCCTGGGGGGTAGGCCTATATAAACCCCCCAGGGCATCCATGCAAAGGGTTGGAATCCATTAGCACTTGACCAGATGATATAGGAAGGAGAGAGCTAGCCCTGCCTTCTCCTACCTCCAGGAAACAGCTCAAGGAGCAACCGTGTAAACACTTTGCCATAGTGATCATGCGGAGACCCCGTAGAGCAGCAGTAGAGGTATTATCTCCCCGGAGAGCCCTGAAGCTGGGTAAGATTCGCCGGCGTGCATGTCTTCGCCTTATCCCGTTTCCAGGCACCGGCGACATTCTACTCGCCCCCACCATGATAAGCCATCCTTTGGCATATGTCGCACCCCACCCCCGACATTTGGCGCCCACCGTGGGGCCTGGTGCACCATCGTCCGGAGACCTGCTCTGGACGGGAACCCTTTTTCTCCCTGGCGAGCGCAGCTAGCCCGGCACGCCAGACGGAGTTTGTGCTGACACGCTGCACGGCGCTGAGATCGCCTGCGTAGCCAGCTGCCTCGCCGATCTTGTCGGCGAGGTTTGCCTCTCCGACGAACCTGCATCCAACGCAGGTGCGGGCGGCCCCGAGAGCCTCCTCGCGGGCCTCCTCTACCAACTCCACGTCGCCGGCGAGCCTACCGTACACTTGGAGTCTGTAGGCTCCACCGACCCGATGCTAGTCGACTCCGACACCGCGTCGCTCGACGCGTTCCCCACCAACATGGTGGTCTATGACGAGCCTCTCCCTCGCACGGAGAGCGACGGAAACACCATCACCGAGGTGCTCGTCATCGGTCATGACGAGCCTCCCGGCGGGGGAGCGCATGACCCACTTGGTGCGGCACTACAAGACCTGACTGCACCCATTTCGGAAGACGCTGACGCAGAGACGTTGGAGGTGCGCCGCCTTCAGCTCGTCGAAGGCGCGAAGAAGCTGGCTAGCTTGAGACGCTTGTCAGAAGCCTACCAGCGTGAGATGGATCGCACTGTGGGTGGCTCGCCAGCCCCAGCTGGGCCCAGCCGTCCTTGGCGTGGTCCAGCAGCGCGGTGTTGCCATCACCAACCTGTTCGGGGCTAATCGCCTTGTGTATGCCACGCCTGCGGAGAACATTCGAGCCGCCCAGGCGGCGGCGGACGAGCTGGACAACTTCGAGGGCGAAGAGCGCCACCTGATGACGGAGCAAGTGCAGCGGCTCCTCAACGCGGCTGCCGCGCAGAACGAGGCCGGCTGCCGCAGGGAGGCGCCGCAGCGACAAAACGATGACCCGGCTCCACGCCGAGATTAAGGCGCGACGTCTTGGACGCCAACTGGCGGCGACCGAGGAAGGAAAGACAAGGGTCCGGCAGTCAGCCACAGTCGGACTCACATTACCATAGAGCGCGACCAAGATGGCCGCCCGAGAGCAGTGGAACGACGGGGCGACTGTCTGCCTCCTCCTCCTCGCAAGGAAAGGCGAGTCTCCCTGCCGCCTGTCGACCATCTGACTCTCGGCGACCGCCTTGGCCGCCGAGAGGGAGTCGGAGAAAACAACGCCCGCCACCGGATCGACCGACTTCATCGATCCCTGGCGTTGGAAGAAGAAGACGAGTTGGGTCCGCCTTGTTTCGGGCCCCGCATTCGAGACGAGCCCTTTCCCAAAGGGTTCACGCTCCCAAGAGACACACCCAAGTACACCGGCTCTGTGAAGCCGGAGGACTGGCTGGTTGACTACTCCAGGGCTGTTAACATAGCTAACGGCAACAAGCGTGTCGCCATAAAATACGTTCCGCTCATGCTCCAGGGCACCGCCCGGTCATGGCAGAACAACCTGAAGCCCCGCAGCATCAATAGCTGGGTCGACCTCACCGAAGCATTCGTCCGCAACTTCACAAGCACGTACAAGCATCCTCCCAAGCCTCGTCAGCTTTCCTTGTGCGTGCAAGGCCCCAACGAGTCAACTCGCGACTACCTCACGCGTTGGGCCGAGCTTCGGAACTCCTGCGAGGGCATGCACGAGGTGCAGGCTATCGAGTACTTCACCGCCCGGGTGCAGAGAAGGAACCCTCCTCAAGCACAAGCTCCTCTGCGACGAGCCAGAAACCCTCGACGAGGTGCTGATCATAGCAGATAAGTATGCCACGGCTGACTCCTCCATGAAGGCGGAGATTCAAGTTAGCGCGACTGGCAAAGTGGCCCCTCGGGCTCCAAGAACTCCAGCAGGAGACGCCAGTCGGCAGCAACAGCAGAACGACCACAAACACAAGGCCCCGCAGCCGGCTTCCAGCAGCCAGCAGGTGGCGACAGTTGAAGACCAGCAGCCGGATGGGCAGCCTCCACCCAAGCGACAGAAAGGTGGCAAGCCCAACTGGTTGCCGGCTTTCTCATACGAGCAGACTCTGGATGGTCCTTGCAAGTTCCATAGCGGCGCAAAGCCGTCGAATCACACCACCCGGAAGTGCCACTGCCTCACCAGGATCGCCAAAGGAGACGGCCTCCTACCTCCCCCGCCTGCTGGGCAGCAACCTCCGCCTTCGCCCCAGCAGCCAACTGTCAGGCCAGTCGGTGCAGTACAAGACGAGTACCCCAAAGAGCATGGAGCCTACGTGATATTTACCAGCGTGGCTGATGATCGACGCAGCAGGCGGCTGCAGTGACAAGAGGTGAATGCAGTAGCATCAGAGGCGCCAGAGTTCATGCACTGGTCCGAGAAGCCTATCAGCTGGAGCAGGGCTGATCACCCAGAGGTGATGCCGAGTCCGGGCTCTTATGCCTTGGTCTTGGATGCCACCTTTGCCACGGATAGACGAGCTGCTCGTTTCTCGCGTGTTCTGATAGAAGGAGGCAGCAACATCAACATCCTGTACAAGGACACCATGGAGAAGTTAGGAATCAAGCAAAGACAGCTTCAGAACAGCTGGACTGTGTTCCACGGCGTTGTTCCTGGTCTTTCCTGCTCACCAATCGGCAAGATCCTGATGGACGTCCTCTTTGGAGACAAAGATCACTTCCGCCGAGAGTCAGTTTGGTTTGAGGTGGTGGACCTCGAGAGCCCATACCATGCATTACTTGGCCGACCCGCCCTGGCCAAGTTCATGGCGGTCCCCCACTACGCCTACCTCAAAATGAAGATGCCCAGTTCCAGGGGGATTCTGACCGTAGCCGGCGACTACCGGAAGTCGTCTGCCTGTGCGGCTGAGAGTAGTTAGCTGGCCGAGTCCCTGGTGATCGCAGCCGAGAAGCGGCTCCTTGACCGGGTTGGGGCAATGGCCGGCAAGCAGCTAGAGGTGTCGCCTAACCCGAAGGAGTCGGAGGCTGAGGGTTCGTTCAAGCCGACCAAAGAGACAAAGAAGATACCGTTCGATCCGGAGCACCCAGAGAGGTACGCTGTCATAGGCGCAAACCTCGACAGCAAATAGGAAGGCGAGCTCATCGATTTCCTCCGTGACAATCGGGATATCTTCACATGGTCCCCCAAAGACATGCCAGGTGTACCGACGGAATTCGCTGAGCACAAGTTACATGTCCGATCTGATGCAAAGCCGGTCAGGCAGCCCTTGCGCCGCCTATCAGAAGAAAAGAGAAGAGTTGTCGGAGAAGAGATAGCCCGACTCCTAGCAGCCGGCTTCATTATGGAAGTATTCTTTCCAGAGTGGCTAGCCAACCCGGTCCTGGTACTGAAGAAGAACAAGCAGTGGCAAATGTGTATTGACTACACAAGCCTCAACAAGGCTTGCCCCAAGGACCCGTTTGCTTTACCAAGAATTGATCGGGTGATAGACTCCATAGCCAGATGCGAGCTATTGAGCTTTTTGGATGCATATTCAAGATATCACCAGATCAAGCTGAACCCGGCTGACAGACTGAAGACCGCCTTCATCACGCCGTTTGGAGCCTTCTGCTACCTCACCATGACGTTCGGCTTGAGGAATGCTGGCGCCACCTTTCAGCGTTGCATGCAGAAGTGCCTGGTTCAGCGAGAACGCCCACGTCTACATGGACGATGTGGTGGTGAAGACAGAAAAGCGTTGAACACTGCTAGAAGACCTCAAGGAGACCTTTGAGAACCTGCGCCGATTCCAGATCAAGCTCAACCCTGAGAAGTGCGTCTTCGGAGTACCAGCCGGCCAACTCCTTGGCTTCCTGGTCTCTGAACGCGGCATAGAGTGCAACCCTGTAAAGATCAAGGCCATTGAGAGGATGGAGGTACCCAGCCGACTGCTGGACGTGCGAAAGTTCACCGGCTGCTTGGCGTCCATCAGCCGATTCATCAGTCGGCTGGGCGAGAAAGCTCTCCCCTTATACCAGCTCATGAAGAAAACCACTTTTTTCGAGTGGAACCACAAGGCGGACGAAGCTTTTCTCTAGTTGAAGAAGATGCTAACTACTCCACCCGTTCTAGCGGCTCCGACTCCTAAGGAACCTATGCTCCTGTACATCGCCACCACCAGCCGGGTAGTCAGCATAGTCATTGTAGTGGAACGCAAGGAGGAAGGCATGGCATTACCTGTCCAGAGACTGGTATATTACCTGAGCGAAGTACTGTCGGCCTCCAAGCATAACTACCCCCACTACCAGAAGATGTGCTATGGCGTGCACTTTGCCGCCAAGAAATTGAAGCCTTACTTTCAAGAGCATCCAATCACTATGGTCTGCACGGCCCCACTTGCCGAGATCATCGGAAGCCGAGATGCTTCTGGCCGAGTGGCCAAATGGGCCATAGACCTGGCTCCCTACACCATCCACTACCAGCCCCGCACCGCCATCAAGTCACAAGCACTGGCCGACTTCCTCGTCGGCTGGGCCGAGACCCAGTACCTACCTCCAGCGCCCGATTCCACCCATTGACAGATGCATTTCGACGGCTCCAAGATGCACACCGGCTTGGGAGCCGGCGTTGTCCTCACTTCTCCTAAAGGCGACAAGCTCAAATACGCACTGCAAATCCATTTTGCCGCCTCCAACAACATCACCGAGTACAAGGCGGTCATTCACGGGCTCCGGCTTGCCAAGGAACTTGGCATTCGCCGGATCCTGTGTTATGGCGACTCGGACTTAGTGGTCCAGCAGTCGTCTGGCGACTGGGACGCCAAAGATGCAAACATGGCGAGTTACCATTTCCTCGTGCAGCAACTCAGTGGATATTTCGAGGGGTGCGAGTTCCTCCATGTGCCAAGAAATGACAACGACCAAGCAGACGCCTTGGCACGAATCGGCTCTACCCGCCAAGAAATACCATCCGGCGTCGCCCTTCAACGCCTCCTCAAGCCGTCTGTCAAGCCTTCACCGGAATCAGACTCCATCTTCGTGTCGGCTCCTCCCAAAGAAGTTGGATCCGACTCCAGAGCCCCGGTGGATGGTACGGGGACTTTGGCAGATGGCTCCAAAGCCGCCACAGTCGAGGCCGGCCCAGGGACTGCAGAACCCAGCCCGAGGACTGCGGCGGCCGGCCAGAAGACTCCAGAACCCGGCCCAAGAGCTGCGCCAGTCGGGCCGGGGACTTCATTAATCCAGCAAGCGGTTGTTGACTCCAGCCCGCCGCCTCCCAGCCCAGCCACCCTCGTCCAAGTCGCAGTTCTGGCAGTCGAAGAAATAGAAGCACCCTCATGGGCCCAGCCCATCCTCAAATTTCTGGTGAGCAAAGAGCTGCCGACTGATAAGACCTTAGCTCGACAAGTACAACGCCGAGCGGCAGCCTACACCATAGTCAATAGAGAGCTGGTCAGGCGCAGCGTCACTGGTGTCTACCAGCGCTGCGTAGAGCCAGAGCAAGGCCAAGCAATTCTCAAAGACATCCATCAAGGCGAGTGCGGCCACCATGCGGATTCAAGAGCACTCGTCGCCAAAGCTTTCTGACACAGTTTCTTTTGGCCAACGGCCTTAGAAGAGGCCAAGGAATTGGTCCAAAAATGCAAAGGGTGCCAGAAGTTCCGCTCCAAGCCGCATCATCCGGCTTCTGCACTCAAGACCATCCCCATTGCCTGGCCTTTCGCAGTTTGGGGTCTAGACATGGTGGGACCATTCAAGACGGCACGAGGTGGCTTAACTCACTTACTTGTCGCGGTGGACAAATTCACCAAGTGGAAGAAGCGAAGCCAATCAAGAAACTGAACGGTCCGACTGCCATCACTTTCATCTCCGACATCACAATTCGGTACGGCATACCACACAGCATCATCACCGACAACGGCATGAATTTTGCCAAAGGCGCCTTGGCCCGTTTCTGTGCGACACAGGGCATCCGACTGGACCTAGTATTCGTCGCCCATCCATAGTCAAACGGCCAAGTGGAGCGAGCAAACGGCCTCATCCTGTCCGGCATCAAGCCCCGACTGATCGAGCCTCTGGAGCGCTCGGCTGGCTGCTGGCTCGACGAGTTGCCAGCCGTCCTCTAGAGTCTGCGCACGATGCCAAACAAGTCAACCGGCTTCACGCCTTTCTTCCTCGTCTACGGTGCTGAAGCCGTCATCCCAACGGACATAGAGTTTGATTCCCCGCGAGTCACCATGTACACCGAGGAGAAGCAGAAGAAGCACGACAAGACGGCGTCGACCTGCTATAAGAGGGCCGGCTGTTGGCACTCAGCCAGTCCAGCATCTACCAGCAGAGCCTACGCAGATACTACAATAGGAAGGTCAGGCCGAGATCTTTCCAGGAGGGCGACCTCGTGCTCCGATTAATCCAGCGAATAGCCGGCCAGCACAAGCTGTCGGCACCTTGGGAAGGCCCCTTCATCATCAGCAAAGTGCTGGGCAATGACTCCTACTATCTGATTGACGCTCAGAAGTCCCGAGAATGCAAGAGGGATGACTCCGGCAAAGAGACAGAGCGGCCATGGAATGCAAATCTCCTCCAAAAAATTTATAGTTAAACGCAGTATGTATCACGCTACCTTTTGTATTAAAAGTACCAAGACTTTGGGCCCCCCGAGAAGAGCTCGAGACTGCCCTCTTTTATCTATATGATAAGAAATATGCCTTCGAGTATATTACTCTTTGTTATGCCGCTTGGCACCGGGTTCGACTAGTCAGCCCGGGGATTTGCCGACCTGCGCTATGAAGTGCTTCCTGCAGCCGGACAAGTAGTGTGTGGCGTCTAAACCGTCTCCCGCCAGAAGCTGCAGCTCGCAGAGCGACTGGCTGGTGGGCAGGAGTAAGGAAGAATGGGCGTCCACATGAAAAATGGCTAAGGACTCAAAGCACAAACATAGCTTAAGGCCGGCTTCCAGCCTTTTTTCGCAAACCGACTCTTGAATAGTCGGCTTGCCGCCTTCTATCCGACTTGTTAAACAACCCTAAAAACAGCCAAGTACTTGCCTTCCCAAAGTGACCAAGAATTTGATCCAGCAGCAGTCTGCGGAGCGGCTGTATGACTGAAAAAGACGGCAACTGAGGGAAGACGGCAAAGGAAAAAGCCAAAAGAACAAATGAGCAAGAAAGATAGAAGTCGGACGAATATTTACATAACAAAGGCCCTTGGACGAATCTCTGAGCAGAATTAAAAAATACACCCCGCGGGTGGAATTGTGCGGATTAATGAGTTCTTCAAAAACTATTAGAACAGATAAAACAAAGACAAGGTGGCAGCCTAGGGGGCGGCAGACGGGTTTGGAGGATCAGAGGAGACGGCGGTGTTGGATGTTGGGGCGGCCGGCTAGGCGGTCTCGGCTTGATCACCTCCAGCAGCAGTCGGCTCGGGCGGACACGGCTCGTTGCTGGAGGCACGGTCGAGCTGAGGCTGGCCGTCCGCTCCGTCTTCCGTTGCCTCCGTCTCGCTCCCGTCCTCCGCCTCGTCTTCCTCCTCGACGCTGGAGCCGATCACCTCTGCCGAGTCCTCGCCGTAGTCGGGGTTCAGCCCAAACCACTCCGGCAGCACCTCCTCGCCGTCTTCAGCCCGCTCAGGGACAAAGACGCTGGTGTCGGTGTACTCGGCGATCGCCGCCGCACGCTTGACAAGGGCATCTTTCGCGGCTGCCAGCTCCGGCTGGGCCTCTGACCGGAGTGTGGCCAGCCGGTCTAGGTCCAGCCCCGGATACCATGCCTTGATGAATTCCAAGGCTCGGCGCATTCCGGCCCGGGCCGAGGAACCCTTCCAGGCCTCAAGACGGCCAGCCGCGAGCTCCAGCCGGTCGGCAGTCCGACTGGGGGTGCGTGGAGCCTGCACGTCTGGCCAGAGGGCGGCGATTGCTTAGGCGCCGACACATTGAAGCCGGCGCAGCATCTGGTGGGCCGGCCACAGGCGAGCCCAAATGCTCAGAATATGCTCATCAAGGGTCCGAGGGGCATCAGCGGCGATCTCCACGCCATCCGCCCTCCTCTCCTCGCGATCGGCCTCGATAGCTTGAATGGCGGCCTGCGAGTGGCCGGGGAAGAAGTCTGCCAAGACGAAAAGAATGAAGAACAAGTCAAAAAACCAGGAGTCGGCTCGACATATAGTTGGCGGATCGAAGAAGGAAAGCAAAGAAGCTCACCGTCGACGAGGTCCTCGATCTCGTGGAAGCCGGAGACCAGCATTGCCTCCTTGTCGGTCCAGGAGGAGCGCTCGCTCGCGAACTCTGCCAGGAGGGTGGCTTCCGCCTCTTCCGCCTCCTTCTGCGTCTCCATAAGCAGCTCCTTCTGCTCTGCCAATTGTGCGGCCAGCAGATCGCGCTCTGCGGTGAGCTTGCTGCACTCCTCCCCCTTGGCGCGCAACGCGGAGTTGGCTTCGCTCAGCTGCTGTTGAAGAGCGGTGTTGGCCTCTGAAGAGAAAGAAGAAAGAAGGTGTTAAGTCATCAACGAAGAAGGTCGCCGGGGAGATCCGACCCGACTGCTCAGCAGTCAGCCCGAATCTCGGGGACTACAGCCCGCGGGTGCGCCAGCGCGCCCCCACAAAGAAGGAAAATGACTCACTCCGGCTCTCCGACAAGTCGACAGTCCGCTTGCCCAGCTCTTCAACGTTGCGGGTGAAGGCGGTGACACGGAGGTTGTGATAGTCCTGCAACAAGTATTTCAGAACAAAGGTTAGTACCCGGAACTTACCAATTGGAGTTCCGGGACGCCTGCGCAGCAGCCGCCCCAGTACTCGGGGACTAAACCCAGTGGGTGCACTGGCGCGCCCCCATAGAGAGGAACAAGAAAACAGGGACAAAAGGAGAAAGTGTACTCGGATGGCTACCCGCGACGCCAGCAGTTTTGGATGGCGTCGCTCTCGGCACGCAGCTTCGTCTGGACATCTAGAAGTGCCTGGTTCAGCAGGCCCGTCGCCTCCTTGTACCCACCCAATGGGCGCGGCACTCGTCGCCTCGGCGTCTGGAATCGTCGAGCTGGCGGTGCCGGTCTCCAAGGGGCGTGGCGCCGAAGTCGCCTTCTCAAGACAGCGGTGCATTGGCAAGCCGACTTGAAGGAGTAGCCTTGCCACGGCCTCGTCTTCAGTCGGCGGCAAGGGCGGATCCGCCGGCTGTTTGCCCTACATGCTTCTAGACGGCGGCGGGGGCGGCTGGGGCGGTGTGACCGCGTGCAGCATGGGGGCATCGCCGCCGCCCCTCTCCACGATCGGGAACTTGCCGCTGGCTTCCCCTGACTG
>NC_041392.1:257830610-257835306 GCF_002162155.2 Triticum dicoccoides | reverse complement strand
GGTGACGAACACCGCCGAACACCGGGGCGCGACTTCCTTGGCCGGCCGCTTTGCCGCAGCGGCGGCCTCGGCCGCCTCCAGTTTCTTCAGGGCGGAGGCGTCCGCCTTCTCAGCCTCCGCTTTCTCCCGGCGGGCGGCCTCGTCCTCCTCGTGCTTCTCCCGCGCGTTCCGCTCAGTCGCCTCCAGAAGGTCGGCGGCGGGGTCAATCCGCTGAGTGGTGGCAGACGTCTCCACCGACCCCATAACGGAGGTAGCGGTAACCCTCTCAAGAGTGAGGGGAGCCCTGAGATGAGAAAAGCATATGAAAAACTTAGACAAGATCGACAAAGAGAAAATAAAGATAAGGGATGGAGGCGCTTACGCGGAGACCAGCGGCGGCTTCTTCACTTCCTTGCGGAAGCGGTTGGCTTTCGCGGCCGCCTCTTCCCGCATGGTCGCGGCGGCCGCTCCCTTCAACTTCTTCGACCGGCCACCAAGCGTACTCGGCCTGACCCGACGCTTCTTCGCACTGCCTTGAGCGTCCAAGCTGGCAGGGGAACTCGCGCTTGGCTGGCCGGCTTTTGGCTGGCGACGGGGGGCGACTTCTCCCTCGGCCTCGTCGTCGGGCCAGTCGGCGAAAGTGGTAGAAGGCTTGGAGCCGCCTGCTTCTCCTCCTCCTCCCTCGGCGTCGGCTTCCATGGCTGCTGCCCCCAAGTCGGGTCGTCGATGTCGCTCTCCGCCCGATCGGGGACAAACTGATGAGACGGCCCCGCGGTGCCGGCCGAAGGAGGGATGAGAGGATTCTGATTCAAAACAAAAATGGCCAGACTTGACAAGTCGGACTCGGCAGCAAAAGAAACAGAAGAAGAAGGAAGACGACTTACAATAGGCGGGGGGTTGGCGCGCGAATACGGCTCCTTGCCGAACCGCCAGTCCACCGAGAGACCGCAGTTCGCGATGTAGTTCACCGTGTTCGCCACCTCCGCGTGAGGCATGTCCTTGGAGCACATCCGACTTGGGTCCCAATGACCGCTCATCTGGCAGATCAGGTGAGGTCGGCCTTGGAGTGGGAGGACTCAGCGCGCCATGAAGGCTGCCAGCAAGTCGGCCCCGGTCAGGCCCTCCGACTGCGGCAGCACTCTGAGTCGCGCGACGGTGGCGGCACCAGCGGGAGACAGCGTCCTGGCTTGGTGTGACCAGCTGGGGAGCCTTCCAGCCGGCGCGCCGGCTTCGTAAGCCAGCAGGTTGACCCAGTCGCCTTCTGGGGCGACGTTCTTCACATAAAAATATGACCGCTGCCACATCTTCACCGACTTAATCAATGCGATGGTGGGAAACTGAGTGTGGCCCACTGATCTCCGCATCACGATGAATGCACCGCACTAGGCCGGCACGCCAGCAATGTGTGTGCCGAGCTTGGATTGGAAGAACTCACCCCAGAGCTCGATGGTGGGGAGAACACCGAGAAAGCCTTCGCACAGGGTGGCGAAGGCAGCCAGCAGCACCACCGTGTTCGGAGTATGGTGGTGCGGCTGGAGCCCGTGGAACTCCAAGAAGGAGCAGAAGAAGCCGCTCGCCGGTAGTCCCAGGCCGCGCATAAGGTGCGAGCGGAATATGACCCGCTCGCCCTCCTCCGGCGCCGGCGATATCTCTCCCTCCGGCGCGAGGCGGACCCGCACTAAGTCCCTGCCAGGCAGCCACCGTGTCTGGCGTATGATCTCGATGTCGTCGTCGTCAACCTCGGATCCATCCCACACTCCGGAGCGAACAACAGGAGGCGCGGCGGCGGAGGAGGAGCTCATCGCTACGGGCACGGCGCAGTTCGGAGCAGCAGCAACAAGAAGAAGAAGAAGAAGCAAGAAGGAGCGAAAGGAAGTGGGGAGAATGGGCGTGCGTGCTTCGTCGCCCCCTCCCCCCGCCTACTTGTAGGCTTGTGGGCTGAGAAGTCGAGGGGGCGGACGTGGGATTAACTGCGCCCGGGACCCCACGACCCCCACGATTTACCACACGAGGTTACCACACGCAATAACCGCGCGGGAACCCCAACCGTCCACGCGGCCGCAACGGATCTGTTCGCATGCCGAGGCGCGGTAGTGGCGGGCCCCACCTGTAGGCCTGTCCTGTCGCGCGCGTGGGTGATTAGACTAGCTCCGCCACGTGGCGCCTCGCGACGGGTGGACCACGGGCGGCAACCCGGAAGCTTATCAGGCACAGCGCCTGAACTCCGCCGCAACGTTCAAACTTTTTTAGGGGCAAGTCGGCCTTGAGCAAGCCCGACTCCAACTAGTCGGCTTGATAGAAGACGGCTAGCGAAGCCCAGGCCCAACCGCCGGAGAGAAGAAACTGTTGAGGCTCCATGACATGTCGCCCTCGGAGCCTCACCAGCTTCGGGGACTACTGTCGGGGTAATGGGCCACGGGTAGGCTAACCCAGGCCTAGAACCTTTCAAGACATTGAGGCAGACTGCGCCCCTCGAGATCCCAGGACGAAGAGCCGCCTTCTGAGAGTCGGCAGCGAGGCATCCGGCTGCCCACTCGCAGCCGAGTCCTAGGGACGACTTCAGGATGAGCCGACTCCTGACTGGCGACTTCCAGAAAAGCCGGCCTTGGGGAGTCGGCCCGCGACGCCAACAACCCCCATGCCCTCATAAAGAGGGACGGGACGGGGAGTGGCCACAGTAAGGTCCACTCCCACCCCTTTTCCAAGGGCAGGCGTGGCTACAGTACGCCGTACCCGTGGAGATCCCCGCGCGGCACAACACTGTTGCCATGCCGGCCCTGACATCAGCCCCAGGGGGCGGAGCCCTGTGCCCACGACGGCCTGCTGGTACGGCCCAGGGATGATGGGTCCCACCAGTCGACGGGCGTACGAAAGACGGCGAAAGCACCGCCAGTCGGCCCGGATGGGAGTCGGCCACTAGAAGTCGACCGGCCCCTCCCACGGGCCCCACGCGCCATTAATCAGACACGACAAGTAGTGGCCACAGTGATCGCCCTCCAGACGGCGGGGCTGTCGCCACAACCTCATGACCGAGCCGGCGTCATTAAAGGCATGGCTACAGTAATCTGCAGCCGGCAAGACCCGCCCACGGCGGATGCGGCCTGTCAGCTCCACACCAAGCCAGTTGGCGGGGCCCACTAGTCGGCGGGCCCCAGGAGTCGGCGGATAAGACGGCAGCCAGAGAGACTGACGGCTGGGCCCGCGCCCAGCCGGATTACCATTGTACCCCTGGGGGTAGGCCTATATAAACCCCCCAGGGCATCCATGCAAAGGGTTGGAATCAATTAGCACTAGACCAGATGATATAGGAAGGAGAGAGCTAGCCCTGCCTTCTCCTACCTCTAGGAAACAGCTCAAGGAGCAACCGTGTAAACACTTTGCCATAGTGATCATGCGGAGACCCCGTAGAGCAGCAGTAGGGGTATTATCTCCCCGGAGAGCCCTGAAGCTGGGTAAGATTCGTCGGCGTGCATGTCTTCGCCTTATCCCGTTTCCAGGCACCGATGACGTTCTACTCGCCCCCACCATGATAGGCCATCCTTTTGCATATGCCGCACCCAACCCCCGACAGATAACAACATGCTACAGGAACATATCATGGCAAAGCAAGGCATGGCATGAAGCTACTCAAAGCATACAACAAAAGTCCCTTACTGACCATAAGCCAAAAGGGATCGGAAAATACAATGGCAACCATGTGAACATAGCAAGTTTCGTTAACAGATTCAGACTTAGTAGAAAACTGGAACATGGCAAAACAGATTCACGTAGGCATGTTTACAAGCTCGATGCACTCACCACAAGGCATTGTATGACAAACTAAGCATACACCCAGCAAGTAGACATGGCATAGAAGCCAAACATGGCAAGAACAACCTCATAGCATGCATGGATCAACTACAACAACCTCGGCAAAATAGCTTAACACATAAACCATGTGCCAGGAACATTTTATAGCAAAAGTAGAGCTCGATTGAGTCAAGCTAGGGTGCTCCATAAATGCAAACAAAGACATGGATGGATAGAGCACCACAATATCTCAAAATTATCCTTACAGAACATGCTCAAAAGAGGCATGGATCACTCTGTAGCAACAAGAATACATGGCATAAAAATATTATCAGGGAAAAGACTTAGAAGATTTTAAGTCCCTGAAATCAGCAACATTACAAGAGCTACTTTGCATGCTTGTGATAGTCACCACAGAGGTCACAAAAATACATGGCATACACCCCTGTAAAGATGGCATGGCATACTTCAAAACACATGTAGAGCTCAAGTTCATAGGAGGCACACATTAAACATGGCAAAAAATGACAAATGTCCAATCTCTGCTAAGAAACTGAAACTAACATTGCATAGCACTCTTGCAACAGCATTTCGGGCATCAATATGAACTCAAATGAACATGGTGCAATGGAATGAAAGGAAGTACTCGTCGAGACGAACAATTTGATATGCTACACGCCCAAAACGGAGCCACGGATGCAGAGTTATGGCATGATGAAAAATGCTAAAATTACTGGAACTTCGGAGAAAAAGTCAACCTCCCAGATTTGGATCTAGGGTTCGTGCATGCGTTTCGAGGTTCGATGGAAACACTGTAGACGGCGGGATCCGGCGATGCGGGGCTTGCCGGTGGCCGGACTTGGCGAGGACGACGACGAGACATGGCGAGGCGGCAGCTGGGGCGCGGTCGGCGAGGAGGGGCGACGCC
>NC_041392.1:257805978-257830048 GCF_002162155.2 Triticum dicoccoides | reverse complement strand
GGCCGCGGCGGAGCTCTGCTCCGGCCGGCGAGGGACGCGGTTGGCGGCGATCTCGCGTGAGGAGGGGGCGACCCTCGGGCAGCGGCGGCTTCGGGCCGGGAGGGCCCCGCCTGGGCCCCTTCAAGCCGGCGCGGCGAAGTGGGTGCATGGGCGGCGGCGAATCGGATGATGACACGTGGCGGCGGCGGGCGGTCCAGACACGTCCGGCCTGGCAGATTTCGTCCGGCGGCGCGAGGAGAGGGAGAGGGTTAGGGTTTGACCCGTGATTTTCGGGGGAGATGCCTTTTTATAGGTAGAGGGAGCTAGGAGGCTCCAAATTGAGCACGGTTTGCGGCCACACGATCGTGATCGAACGACCGAGATGATGGAGGGGGTTTAGGTGGGTTTTGGGCCACTTTGGAGGGGTGTTGAGCTGCAACACACACGAGGCCTTTTTGGTTCCTCGGTTAACCGTTGGAGTATCAAACGAAGTCCAAATGGCACGAAACTTGACAGGCGGTCTACCGGTAGTAAACCAAGGCCGCTTGGCAAGTCTCGGTCCAATCCGAGAACTTTAACACCTTCCCACGAAAAGAGGTAGAAAGGGTCACCGGAGGACATAGGAGCGCCGAAATGCAAAACGGACAACGGGGAAAATGCTCGGATGAATGAGACAAACACATATGCAAATACGATGCACATGATGACATGATATGAGATGCATGACAAAGACAAAAACAACACTGAGGGAGTCCTGGATTAGGGGGTCTCCGGACAGCCGGACTATATCCTTTGGCCGGACTGTTGGGCTATGAAGATACAAGATTGAATACTTCGTCCCGTGTCTGGATGGGACTCTACTTGGCGTGGAAGGCAAGCTAGGAAATACAGATATGTATATCTCCTCCTTTGTAACCGACCTTGTGTAACCCTAGCCCCCTCCGGTGTCTATATAAACTGGAGGGTTTTAGTCCGTAGGACAACGCACAATCATACCATAGGCTAGCTTCTAGGGTTTAGCCTTCCCGATCTCGTGGTAGATCAACTCTTGTACTACTCATATCATCAAGAATAAATCAAGCAGGACGTAGGGTTTTACCTCCATCAAGAGGGCCCGAACCTGGGTAAAACATCGTGTCCCTTGCCTCCTGTTACCATCCGCCTAGACGCACAGTTCGGGACCCCCTACCTGAGATCCGCCGGTTTTGACACCGACATTGGTGCTTTCATTGAGAGTTCCTCTGTGTCGTCGCCATTAGGCTTGATGGCTCCTTCAATCATCGATAGCGATGCAGTCCAGGGTGAGACTTTTCTCCCTGGACAGATCTTTGTATTCAGCGGCTTCGCACTACGGGCCAACTCGCTTGGCCATCTGGAGCAGATCGAAAGTTACGCCCCTGGCCACCAGGTTAGGTTTGGAAGCTTAAACTACATGGCGGATATCCGCGGAGACTTGATCTTTGACGGATTCGAGCCCCTGCTGAGTGCGCTACACGGTCTCGATGAGCATGATTTAGCTCTACCGTCAGACAGTGTTCAGGAGATCGCACCGGCGACTGCTCCGACCCTCAATTCGGAGCCAATCTCGCCATCCATGTACGGGTGGATAGACCCCGCCATGGAGGCTGTACTCTCAGCGGCGATCGATCCGAGGATCAACCTTACCCTCCACGGGAGCCGTGACACCGAACTACTGGATTCTTCCCCGGCCACGGACTCCGAACCGCCTGCGCTCGTGCCTATCGAATCCGACTAGGCGCCGATCATGGAGTTTACCTCTGCGGATATATTTCAGCACTCGCCCTTCGGTGACATACCGAACTCATTAAGGTCTCTCTCCTTGCCAGGAGAGTCCTGGCCGAACCATGTCCGGCAGGATTGGGATGCGGATGACGAAGAAATTCGCCGCCCACCCACCACCCACTTAGTAGCCACTGTCGACGATTTAACTGACATGCTCGACTTCGACTCCGAAGACATCGACGGCATGGACGATGATGTCGGAGGCAAACAAGAACCACTGCCCATAGGGCACTGGACAACCACCTCATCATATGACATATATATGGTGGACACACCCAAAGAAGGCAATGGCAACGGGACAACGGAGGATGACCCCTCCAAGAAGCAACCCAAGCGCCGACGTCAGCGGCGCCGCTCTAAGTCCCGCCAAGGCAAAAGTGGTGATACCGGCACCGGAGATAATAGCACTCCAGACAGTGCCGAAGACAACAACAATCCCCTCCAGCAAGATTTAGAGCAGGAGGATGGAGAAGCCAGCCCTCTCGAGAGAGAGGCAGACAGAGAGGCGGAGGATGATAATTACATGCCCCTCCGAAGATGAGGCAAGCCTCAATGATGACGAATTCATCGTGCCTGAGGATCCCACCGAACAAGAGCGCTTCAAGCGCCGGCTTATAGCCACGGCAAATAGCCTTAAGAAAAAGTAGCAGCAGCTTCCAGCTGATCAAGATTTGCTAGCTGACAGATGGACTGAAGTCCTTGCGGCCGAGGAATATAAACTCGAACGCCCCTCCAAGAGTTACCCAAAGTGCAGGTTGCTATCCTGACTGGAGGAGGAAGCACCAAAACCTACATCTTCAGCGTATGACGCGGCTGATCGGCCACCTCGTGGCTGCGACAGAGAGGCACTTTAGCCAAAAGCTCAGCCCGCACCCCGATGCCACTCAAATAAAAATGTCAGGGCATGGGGAAATATGCCAGATCTACGAGACGTATTGGAGGACAAAGCAAAACACGCAAGATCGATCTACGGATCAAGAGGGCGCGCCACTATACGAGACGATAATCGTCACGCCGGATACAGTAAAAGTAAATCCGGCCGGGCCGAACACAGTGGACAAGACTCATTTGAGCTGCATCGCGATATAGCCCAGTACAGAGGCGCCACACACCCCCTATGCTTCACAGACGAAGTAATGGATCATTAGATCCCAGAGGGTTTCAAACCCGTAAATATTGAATCATACGACGGCACAACAGATCCTGCGGTATGGATCGAGGACTTCCTCCTGCACATCCACATGGCCCACGGTGACGATCTACACGCCATCAAATACCTCCCACTCAAACTCAAAGGACCAGCTCGGCATTGGCTCAACAGCCTGCCAGCAGAGTCCATTGGTTGTTGGGAAGATCTGGAAGCCGCATTCCTCGACAACTTCTAGGGAACTTATGTGCGACCACCAGATGCCGATGACTTGAGTCACATAATTTAGCATCCAGAGGAATCGGCAGGCAATTCTGGACACGATTCCTAACAAAGAAAAATCAAATCGTCGACTATCCGGATGCAGAGGCCCTAGCAGCTTTTAAGCACAACATCCGCGACGAGTGGCTCGCCCGGCACCTTAGCCAGGAAAAGCCAAAATCTATGGCAGCCCTCACGACACTCATGACCCGCTTTTGCGCAGGAGAAGACAGCTGGCTGGCTCGCAGCAATAACATATCAAAGAACCATGGTACTTCGGATACCAAGGACAGCAATGGCAGGTCACATCGCAACAAACATAAGCGCCGCATCAACAATGACAATACCGAGGATATGGCAGTCAATGCCGGATTCAAAGGCTCTAAACCCGGTCAGCGGAAAAAGCCATTCAAAAGAAGCACTACGGGCCCGTCCAGTTTGGACCGTATACTCGATCGCTCGTGTTAAATACACAGCACCCCGACAAGCTAGCCAACCACACCAACAGGGATTGTTGGGTGTTCAAGAAGGCCGGCAAGTTAAATGCCGAAAACAAAGATAAGGGGTGACATAGCGATGACGAGGAGGAGCCCCGGCAGCTGAACACCGGAGGACAGAAGAGGTTCCCCCCACAAGTGCGGACGGTGAACATGATATACGCAACCCACATCCCCAAGAGGGAGCGGAAGCGTGCGCTCAGGGACGTATATGCGTTGGAGCCAGTCGCCCCAAAGTTCAACCCATGGTCCTCCTGTCCGATCACCTTCGATCGCAGGGACCACCCCACTAGTATCCGTCATGGCGGATTCGCCGCACTGGTCCTAGACCCAATCATTGACGGATTTCACCTCACTCGAGTCCTTATGGATGGCGGCAACATCCTGAACCTGCTTTATCAGGACACAGTGCGCAAAATGGGCATAGATCCCTCAAGGATCAAACCCAAAAAACGACCTTCAAAGGCATCATACCAGGAGTAGAGGCCCATTGCACAGGCTCAGTCACACTAGAAGTGGTCTTCGGATCCACGGATAACTTCCGAAGCGAGGAGTTAATCTTTGATATAGTCCCATTCCGCAGTGGCTATCATGCATTGCTCGGGCGAACCGCATTTGTGAGATTCAATGCGGTACCACACTATGCATATCTCAAGCTCAAGATGCCAGGACCGCGGGGGGTCATCACAGTCAATGGAAACACAGAGCGCTCTCTCCGCACGGAGGAGCACACTGCGGCCCTCGAAGCAGAAGCGCAAAGTAGCCTCTTCAGGCAATCCACCAGTTCGGCGATTCAAGAATCGGACACCTTCAAGCGCGCCCGGAGTAATCAGCAACAAGACCGCCTGGCACGTTCCGAGCTCGCATACCAATGCGGCCCCCACCCCAGTCCTAGCCAAACGGCTAAATCTGTGTCCCGTGTACATAATTACGCATTGAAAATACCATGGGCACAGGTGGGGAGGGGGCACGACTACGGCACGCCCCAAGACGCAGCTCAACCGCACTAGGGGCTTCCCGCCTTATTATGTTTCCTCTCTTTCAGGACTTTACTCTCTGGAAACACCGTCCGGCAGTATGTTTGCCAGACACACGATACTACAACCAAGGAGGCAGAAAGCTACGTCGCATCATGGAATTCCCAGGTGGTCTCTGATAATGAGTGAAATACCTGCTTTCAATAACATTCCTCAGCTTGCCCTTGGAGGGGACATGTCAAATAGTCCCACTTTTTTCTTATCGCACTACTTGTATCATTTTGCTTTAATGCACCTTCTTGAATAAACAATGCATAGCACTAGACTATTATTGCATTCTTCTTTATATATATATATATATATATATATATATATATATATATGTATATGTTCATTCATGACATCCAACACCCGTACACTCTGGTATGGCCAATATGCTAGGGGCTTAAAACATACCCCATAATACGGCATGAGAAGTCCGAACACTTCGATAGTGCGGCACCCCAAACTTATAGCATTATATGCATCAGCTCTGAATCATGTCTTGGGTCAATAGTTGGGTTTGCCCGGCTCCCATGTTTTGGTACCTTACGTTCCGCTATATCGGCTAAGGTAGCACTGGGAGAACTACTGCGATTATGCCCCAGTTCTGCTGGGCTAAGCACCTCAGTAGAGAAAGCTAAAACTGACTGTCATTATAAGGCGAGAGACTGGTTGCTGTTCGAGAGGTTTCGGGTCCCTAAAGACTTATGCCTCTTAGAGTGAGGAGTCGGCTCTGTCCGGCTTAAGGCGTGTATAGCGCCCCGAATTCGGCCTTCCGAATACTAGGGGCTTCGCGGAAATTTAAAATTATAGAATTCTATGGCTAAGTGAGAGTGATAAAGCATTATAGTCCGATTGCCTTGTTCGTTGTGCTGAGCACCTCCCCCAAAGGACCCAAAAATGGGAACAAGAGTGCTCAGGTTTATCCCGAACACCCCAGCACTCGTGGCATGGGGGCAGAAGTCGACGACTAGCCATCTCTCAGATTTGATAAACAGCCAAACAAAAGGTAATATTTTCAATTCAAACAAGCGTTGCATAGCGCATATGAAGAAGTTTTCATCATACAGGATTACACGAGCAAGTTCATTCAAATATTACATCTTTCGCACACTCGTCCGCTACAAGACGGGCACCCTTCAAGACACCCTCATAATACATCTCGGGGTGGCGATACTCCTTGCCCTGCGGCGCCAGGCCACATCCGGACTATAAAGCCCTTCATGGCCTTATCGGCCGCCTTGTGCAGCTCGAACAGTTGCTTCAGCTGGTCGCTCATAGGCATCGGGTGTTCGGTCCTAGTATACTGAGACCAGAACAGCTTCTCCGTTGAGCTTCCCTCCTCGGCCTGGTAAAACTTTGCGGCATCCGACACGCTGCGTGGAAAATCTGCGATTGCTCCTGGAGAGCTCCGGACTCGAGTAAGTAACAAGTAATTTACTTTCACATGCTTGCTTTGCATATTGAAAGCCTTACCCGCCGCTATCTTCCTCATCGCCTCAATCTCCTGGAGGGCCTTTTGGGCTTCAGCCTTGGCATTCTTTGCGCTCTCAAGGGCCGCGGCAAGCTCAGACTCTCGCGTCTTCGAGTCAAGCTCCAACGCCTCGTGCTTCTTCACGAGAGCTTGGAGCTCTTGCTGCACCTCGCCCACCCGAGCCACTTTCTTTTCCTGCTCGGTGTGCTCCTGGGCCACTTTGTTTTCGGCCTCGGACAACGCTTGCTTTAGGGTCGCAACTTCGGTCGTGGCCCCTGGCAAATTCATGATGATCCTGTCATTTTGCAATCACATCTTATATATATATATATATATATATATATATATATATATATATATATATATATATATATATATCGACTAGGTATTACTTACCTTTGTTCTCCTCGAGCTGCCTCTTATCAAGGCCGAGCTCTTTCTCGGACCCCTCGAGGTCCTGCTTCAGTGGGCGACCTCCGCAGTCAGTGCGGCAGAGGTCAGCAGCGAAGCCTGCATACGCATATAGACATACTTATATTAGACTCCTGCAGATATTATTTGATCCTCTATTCGGCTTTTCTTTGTGAACACCAAACAAAGCATCAGGGGCTACTATCTATGTGGTAATATTTTTCCTATATTTTAAATACTTACCTCAAAGCCTGTTAGACGGCTGGCACAGGCTTCAGTCAGTCCGCTCTTGGCAGACTGAACCTTCTTGATCACCGCACTCATAATAGCGCGGTGCTCTTCATCGAGGGAAGCGCCGCGAAGCGCTCCCAGCAGGTTGTCCGGTGCCTCTGGATGGACAGAGGTCACCGGCACGGGCGTCTTGCCCCTTTTGGAAGGAGGCCGCCTGCCCGAGTCCGGAACCACTAGAGGTTCCGGCGCGGTGTTTGGCTGAAGGCCGAACTCGGAGCCCTCGGGAGCCTTGCTCCCTTTGCTCCCGCTGTCCGGAAGGTCGCCTTGAGGCGCCTCCGGGACTGTCTCCCCTCGATCTGGCGCCTCTTGAGACAATACCTCGGCATTGACCGTAGGGCAAGGGGAGGAGGCGGTCGGAAGTGGATCGCTATCCATATTCGACGAGTCCAAGGGGTCGTCCGACGAGGATACGTCGATACGGGCTTGGGGCGGTCTGCATGATCATATTCGGCGTTAGGAGAAGCAGCACGACAAAGGTATGCTATGAGTTACTCTGGTATCTGAATACTTACGACTTCGCCAGGGGCTTGGCCCTGAGCAGCCACTCATCTTCGCCTTCGGTAGCGGTGGTGGAGCAGTCCGGAAGGAGAGTCCTTCCCTTCTTGGACCCTTCGCCCCCCCCCCCCCGGTTGGGGCGGCCTTCCTTTTCTTGTCTCCCCTGGCTAGAGGGGGAGCATCTTGATCTTCCTCCTCGTCTTCGCGGGAGGAGTGCGCGGCGGAGTCATCAGACGATGAGTCCGATACCACCTGGCGCTGGGAACTCTTTCGGGTTCCCTTGGCCTTCTTCTTGGTCTTCTCCGGCACCTTGTAAGGAGCCAGAGTCAGCATCTCCGTCAGGAGAGCGTCCGCATTATCTTCGGGCAGAGGGGCCGGACAGTTAATCCACCTCGACATCTCCACACAGTCCTGTCAAAGGCATGGAGCTCAGACCCCGCACATGGTTAAGCTATGGGAAATAAATATCCTACTGGATGTATAGAACTCACCGAATTCGCAGGGCGATTCGCGCTTAGCCCGCGGTCCTCGGTTAGAGAAGGAGGGACCTCGATGCCCTTGAACAACACCCTCCAGACGTCCTTGTGCGTCGTGTCGAAGAGCTCTCTTAGAGTCTGGTGCTGGGCCGGGTCGAACTCCCATAAGTTGAAATCCCGTTGCTGACACGGGAGGATCCGGCAGAAGAGCATGATCTGGACTATGTTGACAAGCTTAAGCTTCTTGCTTATCATATTCCAGATACATTTCTGGAGTCCGTCCAGCTCCATCGATGAACCCCAGGATAGGCCCTTCTCTTTCCAGGAAGTGAGCCATGTAGGGAATCTGGATCAAAACTTGGGGGCCGCCACCCAGTTGGTGTCGCGCAGCTCGGTGATGTAGAACCACGCCGATTGCCACCCCTTTATGGTCACCATGAAGGAGCCCTCGAGCCATATAACATTGGGCATCTTGCCCACCATGGCTCCGCCGCATTCCGCTTGTTGGCCGCCCACCACCTTCGGCTTGATATTGAAGGTCTTCAGCCACAGACCGAAGTGGGGCCGGATGCGGAGGAAAGCCTCGCACACGATGATGAACGCCGAGATGTTGAGGATGAAATTCGGGGCCAGATCATGAAAGTCTAGCCCGTAGTAGAACATAAGGCCGCGGACGAATGGATGGAGGGGAAACCCCAGTCCGCGGAGGAAGTGATGGAGGAAAACCACCCTCTCGTGAGGTTCCGGGGTAGGGACGATCTGCCCCGCAGCTGGCAGCCGATGCGCGATATCCGCGGCTAAGTGATATGTCTCCAACGTATCTATAATTTTTGATTGCTCCATGCTATATTATCTACCGTTTTGAATGTTTATGGGCTTTATTATACACTTTTATATCATTTTTGGGACTAACCTATTAACCAGAGCCCAGTGCCAGTTTCTGTTTTTACCCTGTTTTAGGGTTTTGAAGAAAAGGAAAATCAAACGGAGTCCAATTGACCTGAAACTTCACAGAACTCATTTTTGGAAGGAAAGAAGCCCAGAAGACTTGGAGTGCACGTCGGGGGATCTGCAAGGAGGTCACGAGGCAGGGGGGCGCGCCCTCCACCCTCGTGAGGCCCTCGTGGCCCCCCTGACGTACTTCTTCCGCCTATATATCTCCATATACCCTAAAAATATCCGAGAGCACAATAGATCGGGAGTTCCGCCGCCAGAAGCCTCCGTAGCCACCGAAAGCCAATCTAGACCCGTTCCGGTACCCTGCCGGAGGGGGCAATCTCTCTCCGGTGGCCATCTTCATCATCCCGGTGCTCTCCATGACAAGGAGGGAGTAGTTCTCCCTCGGGGCTGAGGGTATGTACTAGTAGCTATGTGTTTGATCTCTCTCTCTCTCGTGTTCTTGATTTGGCACGATCTTGATGTATCACGAGCTTTGCTATTATAGTTGGATCTTATGTTTCTCCTCCCCCTCTACTCTCTTGTAATGAATTGAGTTTCCCCTTTGAAGTAATCTTATCGGATTGAGTCTTTAAAGATTTGAGAACACTTGATGTATGTCTTGCGTGGGATACCTGTGGTGACAATGGGGTATTCTATTGATCCACTTGATGTATGTTTTGGTGATCAACTTGCGGATTCCGCCCATGAACCTATGCATAGGGGTTGGCACACGTTTTCGTCGTGATTCTCCGGTAGGAACTTTGGGGCACTCTTTGAGGTCCTTTGTGTTGGTTGAATAGATGAATCTGAGATTGTGTGACGCATATCGTATAATCATACCCACGGATACTTGAGGTGACATTGGAGTATCTAGGTGACATTAGGGTTTTGGTTGATTTGTGACTTAAGGTGTTATTCTAGTATGAACTCTAGGGCTGTTTGTGACACTTATAGGAATAGCCCAACGGATTGATTGGAAAGAATAACTTTGAGGTGGTTTCGTACCCTACCATAATCTCTACGTTTGTTCTCCGCTATTAGTGACTTTGGAGTGACTCCTTGTTGCATGTTGAGGGACAGTTATGTGATCCAATTGTGTTAGTATTGTTGAGGGAACTTACACTAGCGAAAGTATGAACCCTAGGCCTTGTTTCCTAGCATTGCAATACCGTTTACGCTCACTTTTATCATTCGTTACCTTGCTGTTTTTATAATTTCAGATTAAAAATACCTTTATCTACTATCCATATACCACTTGTATCACCATCTCTTCGCCGAACTAGTGCACCTATACAATTTACCATTGTATTGGGTGTGTTGGGGACACAAGAGACTCTTTGTTATTTGGTTGCAGGGTTGCTTGAGAGAGACCATCTTCATCCTACGCCTCCTACGGATTGATAAACCTTAGGTCATCCACTTGAGGGAAATTTGCTACTGTCCTACAAACCTCTGCACTTGGAGGCCCAACAACATCTACAAGAAGAAGGTTGTGTAGTAGACATCACTAAGTATCCAGCTCCGCGTAGCTTTTTGATGTGTCCCTCCATAATGGAGGAAGCCATCCACTTGCCTCCCGCTCCGGACATGTTTGGAGAAGGTTGAGGAGAAGGATGTGTACTTGGGCGTTGGAGCTCGAGTGCGCAAGAATGGATGAGCAAGGAGGAAGGAGGCATGGGTAGAAAAAGGTGAGACCTTATCCCTTTATAAGGGCGGACGGAACTATGCGCCCCCACTAGCCTGGTAAAACTCGCTTACCCCCCCCCAAGCGCCGTAATTGGTGGTGCGGTTGGGTTACCCACATCCATATTGATGAGAATCACGTAATAAGGGGAACACGATCTCTTCTTTGACAAGACGTGTCAAGAAACTGCCTCGCGTTATGTGCGAGGCTGGTTAAAGAAAAACGGTTCGAATAATTACCGGGCCATGGCATGATATCATGCTGCCAAAACGTGTCAGCAGATTAGATTTGTGGAAATATTATTCTCTCTATGGTGGTACCAGGAACTTATTTTGTAGGGTCGGACACTATTCTTGTATTCAAATTCTTCCATGGTGTATTCGGAGGAGGAACCCGCCTTGCAATGCCGAAGATAACACTGTGCGTTGGACTCATCGTCATTGAAGCCTGGTTTTGGGGCTACTGAGGGAGTCCTGGATTAGGGGGTCTCCGGACAGCCGGACTATATCCTTTGGCCGGACTATTGGACTATGAAGATACAAGATTGAAGACTTCGTCGCGTGTCCGGATGGGACTCTACTTAGCGTGGAAGGCAAGCTAGGCAATACGGATATGTATATCTCCTCCTTTGTAACCGACCTTGTGTAACCCTAGCCCCCTCCAGTGTCTATATAAACTGGAGGGTTTTAGTCCGTAGGACAACACACAATCATACCATAGGCTAGCTTCTAGGGTTTAGCCTCTCCAATCTCGTGGTAGATCAACTCTTGTACTACTCATATCATCAAGAATAAATCAAGAAGGACGTAGGGTTTTACCTACATCAAGAGGGCCCGAACCTGGGTAAAACATCGTGTCCCTTGCCTCCTGTTACCATCCACCTAGAAGCACAGTTCGGGACCCCCTACCCGAGATCCGTCGGTTTTGACACCAACAAACACGAAGACAAAAACCCGAGAACAAGGAAATATCATAACTTAGTACCGGAAATGACAAGAGTCGGAATACAAATATGGCAAGTTACATACGGGGTGTTACAACACTCCACCACTACGAAAGGATCTCGTCCCGAGATCTAGGACTGGAAAAACTCTGGGTATTCAGAACGGAGGTGGTCCTCGTGTTCCCAGGTGGCTTCACGGTCGGAATGATGTGACCACTTGACTTTCAGGAATTTGATAGACTTGTTGTAAGTCTTGCGCTCAGTTTCTTGAAGAATAGCAACTAGGTGCTCATGATAAGACAGGTCTTCTTGGAGATCAATCTCTTCGAAGTTGATGGTGCGGTCAGGAGTCTTGAAACACTTGCGAAGTTGAGACACGTGAAACACGCCGTGCATGTTTGCAAAGTTGGATGGAAGCTCAAGTTGATAGGCGAGATCGCCTCTTTTGCCAATGATCTTGAAACGACCCACATATCTAGGGGCAAGCTTCCCTTTGATACCGAAGCGACGAGTACCTTCCATTGGAGAGACGCGGAGGTAGACATGGTCTCCGATCTCGAAAGCCAAGTCATGATGCTTGCTATCATAGTAACTCTTCTAGCGCGACTGCGCGGCTTTGAGATTTTCACGAATGACTTCGCAAATTTCTTTGGCCTCTATGATCAAGTCATTTCCAAGAAGTTGGCGTTCACCAGTCTCTGACCAGTTAAGAGGAGTACGGCACTTCCTGCCATAGAGAATCTCGAATGGGGCCTTGCCCGAACTCGCTTGGAAGCTATTGTTGTAGTAGAACTCAGCATATGGAAGACAATCTTCCCACTTCATACCGAAAGCAATGACGCAAGCCCTGAGCATATCTTCAAGAATTTGATTGAGTCGCTCGACTTGGCCACTAGTTTGAGGATGAAAGGCTGTGCTGAAGCGAATGTTGGTGCTCATGGCCTTCCAAAAAGAATCCCAGAACTTAGAAGTGAAGATGATTCCACGATCTGAAGATATCAACTATGGAATGTCGTGCAGAGAGACAATCCGGGAGGTATATAGCTCTGCCAACTGAGCTGCTGTGATAGATTCTTTGATAGGAAGAAAATGAGCCACTTTAGTGAGCTTGTCGATGACAACGAAGATAGCATCATTGCCATGCTTGGACTTTGGAAATCCAGTCACGAAGTCCATCTCAATATGGTCAAACTTCCATTCTGGAATGGCAAGAGGTTGGAGGAGACCAGCTGGTCGTTGGTGTTCTGCCTTCACTCTTCTACAGACATCACATTCGTTCACGAACTGTGCAATCTCGCTCTTCATTCGAGTCCACCAATACGACTGCTTGAGATCATGGTACATCTTTGTGCTTCCAGGGTGAATAGAGGAGTGAATTGTGAGCTTCGTTCATAATGACTTTACGAAGGTCACCTTTAGGAACAACAATGCGATCCTCGAAGAATAGAGTATCCTTGTCATCAAGGCAATAGCACTTGTACTTGGGTTGACTCTTGGCAATCCCAATCTTCATCTTCTTCACCATAGCATCAAGAAGTTGAGCCTCATGAATCAGATCTTCCAAAGTAGGAGAGACTTGGAGGTTGGCAAGGAATCCTTGAGGAACAACTTGGAGTTTAAGTTTGCAGAAAGCTTCACAAAGCTCTGGTTGGTAGGGCTTGAGAATCAAACTATTGCAGTAAGCCTTCCTGCTCAATGCGTCAGCAATTACATTGGCCTTGCCTAGAGTATATTCGATACTCGGATTATACTCTTGAATCATCTTGACCCAACGAGTCTGCCTGAGGTTGAGGTTTGGCTGAGTGAAGATGTACTTGAGACTCTTATGATCAGTGAAGATGTCCACTTTTCTTCCCAATAAGAGATGTCTCCATGTTAAAAGAGCATGGACAACTGCCGCCAACTCGAGGTCATATGTGGGGTAGTTCTTTTCATTGGGCTTCAACTGGCGAGAGGTATAGGCCACAACTTTCTTCTCTTGCATCAACACTGCACCGAGACCTTGAAGGGAAGCATCACAGAAAACCTCGAACAGTTTGGATTCATCAGGAGGAGTCAGAACTGGAGCAGTGACTAACTTCTCTTTTAGGGTGTTGAAAGCGATGCCACATTCAGGTGACCAGACATACTTCACATGCTTCTGGAGGAGGTTGGAAAGAGGCTTCACGGTCTTAGAGAAGTTCTCAACGAACCTTCAACAATAGCTCGCGAGCCCAAGGAAGTTGTGGAGTTGCTTCACATTCTAAGGCGGTTCCCAATTCACAATTGCAGACACCTTCTCAGGATTAACAGCTATGCCTTTGGCAGAAATGATATGCCCAAGGTAGAGAACCTCATCGAGCCAAAAATCGCACTTTGAAAACTTCTCATAGAACTGATGTTCTCTGAGTTTGTCCAGCACCAATCTCAAATGCTTGGCATGATCCTCCTTGTTCTTGGAAAAGACCAAAATGTCATCGAGGTAGACCAAGACGAAGTCATTTGTGTAGGCGTTGAAGATAAATTTCATCATGCGAGAGAATGTTGGAGGAGCGTTGACAAGGCCGAAAGACATGACAGTGTATTCATATGAACCATAGCTTGTTCTAAATGCTGTCTTGGGGATATCTTCTTCACGAATGCGAATCTGATGATAGCCCATACGGAGGTCAAGTTTGGAGAATACTTGAGCACCTTTGAGTTGTTCGAAAAGCTCATTGATGTTGGGAAGTGGGTGCTTGTTCTTTATGGTCTTCTTGTTCAATGGACGGTAGTCGACACAAAGCCAGTCCGTTCCATCCTTCTTCTTGATGAAAAGAACACCACAACCCCATGGTGAAGAACTTAGTCGGATGAGACCCATACGCTCTTGAATATCGAGTTGTTTCTTTAGCTCCTTCAACTCTTCAGGTCCAAGCTTGTAAGGACGTTTGCAAACAGGTTCTGTGCCAAGCTCAAGATTGATGACAATTCAACTGGCCGGTGTGGAGGCATTCCTGGAAGCTCTTCTGGAAAGACGTCTTGATATTCACAAACGACTGGAATCTGAGAGATGGCATCCATCTCGCCCTTCTCGTTGAGAGAAAACAGTCGAATGGTATCATCACGAGCAGCAAAGACGATTACATACTCAGACGAATGTGTCAATTGAATCTGCATGGCAGCACAATCAAGCTGAGCCTTGTCCTTAGAAAGCCAGTCCATTCCAAGAATAAGGTCAATATCCGAGTTACCAAGGACCACTGGAGAGGACAGAAACTTATATTCGCCCAACGTGATAGTAACATCCGGGATGCAATTGTTAGAAGTCATTTGCTTGCCCGGGGACACAATCTTCAACGAGAAAGGAATCTTTTCGGTCATAAATTCATGCTTGGCAACAAAAGGTCTTGAAATGAAAGAAAGCGATGCACCAGTATCAAAAAGAACTTTTGCAGGAACATCGTTAACAGAAAGGTTACCCATGATAACTTCTGACGAGTCCTCTGCCTGAGCTGCGTTCATCATGTTGACCTTTGCATGCTTGGGATTATGCTTGACCACTGCGGTGCTGGCAGATCTCACAGGAGGAGGAGGAGGAAGACGCCTCTGATTGAAGCATTTGTTTGCATAGTGACCCTTTTGCTAACACTTGTTGCACGTGACCTCCGAGAGCGGACGGTGATACGGAGCACTTGATCTTGGAGCATGAGACGAAGTCTTGTTCTGAAAGCCTGGGTTGGGTGGGTGGGAAGATCCATTGCCACCTTTGCTCTTCTGCTGATAAGGCTGACAGAACGGAGGAGGAGGAGGCAACCAATACTTTTGCTGCTTAGTTGCCACTTGAGTTGAGGAAGAAGGAGTTGCATCCCTGACTCGCTTCTTGGAAGCATAGCACTTGAGCTGAGCAGTCTCTTGTTTTAGTGCCATGTTGTAAAACTCATCATACTTCTTCAGCTCAAAAAGCACGAGAGCTAGTTGGAGATCTTCTTTGAGGCCACCTCTGAACTGATAAATCATGCTCTTCTCGTCAGGGACATCTTGCTTAGCAAAGCGAGCAAGATTCTGGAACATGATGTTGTACTGGTAAACAGACAAGCTGCCTTGCTTCAGATTGCGGAACTCCTCACGCTTGCTCTCAACAACACTATGAGGAATATGGTGAGCTTTGAAGTCTTGACAGAATTCATCCCAGGTAATCACACGACATCCTTTGGAATCTTTGTATTGCTGATACCACTCAGCAGCTTGGTCTTTGAGTTGGAACGAAGCAAACTTGACAAAGTCCTCAGGCCTAACATTGCTGCACTCGAAATGCTTGCAGGTATCCACGAGCCAATCATCAGCGTCTGTTGCCTCAACACAGTTACTGAAGGTCTTTGGCTAGTTAGCAAGGAACTGGTTGACTGTAGCAAACTGATTCTAAAAGTTGCCATGGCCTTGATTTCCTTGGTTGCACTCTTGCAAGATTTGCATAAGCATCTGCGTGTTGGCGTTGGTAGCGGCCATCACAGCTTGCCATGCCTCCGCAGGTGGAGGTGGTGGTGGCGGATCAGGATTCTGACGCGTTGGAGGAGCCATCCTGAAGAGGGTGACATCTGTTAGCATCTTGACAGACATATATTCAAGCTGAATCAAATGGATCGAAATTGCAACATAGTCTTAACATCCGAACAAAATGAACGAGGGAATTCCAATTGAAATGGTCACACTTCCATAAATTGAGAAGCCACTTAGATAGAGGTAGATGAATAAAACAACAAGGTACAGACAAGAACAAATACTTGGTAAGGATTGCCCAATCACAAACCAAATATCTGCGGAAGAAATACTAGATCTACAAGAATTCCCACCTATGAAACTCCCGAAATTTTCTCTATTATGCAATCAGGTGTTGGGGATACAGGGGAAGCATAATATCTCACCCAAAGCTAGCAAATCCTACATCCAGCTGTATCCATCCTTCAACACATAACCAAGAAACCTTCGGAAATCATTTACCTCAACCTTTGAAAAGCATCTATTATACGAGTTATGGCAATACTCCTGACTCCCGCCCCAGTACTGGGTGGCGTCGAGGTTATCTCACCAACAACTGTATAAAAGAGATTTTCGATGTCGGCGAAACTCAGGTATTCCAGAATTGCAACGATAAAATTGTGACGACAACACCTTGGAGCTCAACTCCCCGGGACACTGCCACAATCCGTAAATGTTAGGAGGCACCAAGAACAATGTTATCATGACAAAACCATCGGAACGATTCCAAGATACCCGCGTGATCCTAAATTTTTTTAGTGAAATTTGAGAAGAGAAGAGTCAAAGCTCTACGTCAGGATGCCTCACCAGAGCGATGAAGGGACTGAGGAGTAAAAAGAATCCTACTCTCCGATATATATAATCCTAAATGACTCAAAACATTTTTTCTAGACTCAACAATGCCAGCGATTCGATCAAGCAGGGGGGCTCCTAAGTCGGGGAAGGCTCTGATTACCAACTTGTAACGCCCACGATGCGGCTATATCTCCCACGTGTCGGAGCACGACTTAGACGCATAACCGCATTGTAAGCAATGTCGCAAGTGGGGTAATCTTTACACAACCCATGTATTGAATAAGGAAAGAGATACGTAGTTGGCTTACAATCACCACGTCACACAATAGCATAAATATATCATTACAATCATCCAGATACAATCAAGGTCCGACTACGGAACCAAAATAAAGACAACCCCAAATGCATAATGTCCCCGATCGACCCAACTGGGCTCCACTACTGATCATCTGGAAAGGAAACATAGTATCGTCCTGAGTCCTCATTGAACTCCCACTTGAGCTCAGTCGAATCTCATGGAGCGGTATCATCGGTCCCTGCATCTGGTTTTGAAGTAATCTGTGAGTCACGGAGACTCAGCAATCTCACACCCTCGCGATCAAGACTATTTAAGCTTATAGGAAGGGTGAAATGTATGAGGTGGAGCTGCAACAAGCACTAGCATATATGGTGGCTAACATACGCAAAAGAGAGCGAGAAGAGAAGGCAAAGGCACGGTCGATAAACTATGATCAAGACGTGATCCTAGAACAACCTACGCTCAAGCATAACTCTAGACCGTGTTCTCTTCCCGGACTCCGCCGAAAAGAGACCATCACGGCCACACACACTCTATTGATTCATTTTAATTAAGTTAAGATTCAGGTTATCTACAACCAGACATTAACAAATTCCCATCTACCCATAACCACGGGCACGACTTTCAAAAGTTCAAATCCCTGTAGGGGTGTCCCAACTTAGCACATCACAAGCTCTCACGGCCAACGAAGGATATTCCTTCGCCCAAGACAACCCGATCAGACTTGGAATCCCGGTTACAAGACATCTCGACAATGGTAAAACAAGTCCAGCAAGACCACCCGCTGTGCCGACAAATCCCGATAGGAGCTGCACATATCTCGTTCTCAGGGCACACCGGATGAACACTACGTACAACTAAAACCAACCCTCAAGTTTCCCCGAGGTGGCGCTGCAAGTGGCTCTGTTTCGGACCAACACTCAGAGGAGCACTGGCCCGGGGGTTTAAAATAAAGATGACCCTCGAGTCCGCGGAACCCAAGGGAAAAAGAGGCTAGGTGGCGAATGGTAAAACCAAGGTTGGGCCTTGCTGGAGGAGTTTTATTCAAGGCGAACTGTCAAGGGGTTCCCATTATAACCCAACCGTGTAAGGAACGCAAAATCAAGGAACATAACACCGGTATGACGGAAACTAGGGCGGCAAGAGTGGAACGAAACACCAGGCATAAGGCCGAGCCTTCCACCCTTTACCAAGTGTATAGGTGCATTGAAGTAGACAAGATATAGTAATGATATCCCAACAATAAACATGTTCCAACAAGGAACAAACTCCAATCTTCACCTGCAACTAGCAACGCTATAAGAGGGGCTGAGCAAAGCGGTAACATAGCCAAACAACGGTTTGCTAGGACAAGGTGGGTTAGCGGTTTGACATGGCAATCTGGGAGGCATGATAAGCAAGTGGTAGGTATCGTAGCATAGGCATAGCAATAGAGCGAGCATCTAGCAAGCAAAGATAGAAGTGATTTCGAGGGTATGGTCATCTTGCCTGCAAAGTTCTCCGAGTTGACATAAGCTTGATCCTCGTAAACGTTCTCAACGGGCTCCTCGATCACGTACTCATCTCCCGGCTCTACCCAAAGCAAGAACACAAGCAAAGGGAGACACAATCAACCACGATGCAATGCGCAAGCAACATGCTGCAAAACATGGCATGATATGCGGGATGTGATATGCGATGCATATGCATGTCTTGGAAAGGAAAGATTGAACCTGGCCTCAACTTGGAAAACCAAGAGTGCCACTGGAAAGAGGAGTTGATTTCTGTGACGCCCCCGATTTGACCGTACACTAATCATACACGCAAACGTGTATGATCAAGATCAGGGACTCACGGGAAGATATCACAACACAACTCTACAAATAAAATATGTCATACAAGCATCGTATTACAAGCCAGGGGCCTCGAGGGCTCGAATACAAGGGCTCGATCATAGACGAGTCAGCGGAAGCAATAATATCTGAGTACAGACATAAGTTAAACAAGTTTGCCTTAAGAAGGCTAGCACAAACTAGGATATAGATCGAAAGAGGCGCAGGCCTCCTGCCTGGGATCCTTCTAAACTACTCCTGGTCATCGTCAGTGGGCTGCACATAGTAGTAGGCACCTCCCGAGTAGTAGTAGTCGTCGTCGACGGTGGCGTCTGGCTCCTGGGCTCCAACGTCTGGTCGCAGCAATCGGGTATTGAGAGGACGAAAAGAGGGAGCAAAGCAACCGTGAGTACTCATCCAAAGTACTCGCAAGCAAGGAGCTACACTACATATGTATGCATTGGTATCAAATGGAATAAGGGTATCATATGTGGACTGAACTGCAGAATGCCGGAATAAGAGGGGGATAGCTAGTCCTATCGAAGACTACGCTTCTGGTAACCTCCATCTTGCAGCAAAAGAAGAGAGTAGATGGTAAGTTCACCTAGTAGCATCGCATAGCATAATCCTAACCGATGATCCTCCCCTCGTCGCCCTGTGAGAGAGCGATCACCGGTTGTATCTGGCACTTGGAAGGGTGTGTTTTATTAAGTATCTAGTTCTAGTTGTCATAAGGTCAAGGTACAACTCTGGGTCGTCCTTTTACCGAGGGACGCGGCTATTCAAATATATCAACTTCCCTGCAGGGGTGCACCACATAACCCAACACGCTCGATCCCATTTGGCCGGACACACTTTCCTGGGTCATGCCCGGCCTCGGAAGATCAACACATCGCAGCCCTACCTAGGCACAACAGAGAGGTCAGCACGCCGGTCTAAATCCTATGGCGTAGGGGTCTGGTCCCATCGCCCATTGCACACCTGCATGTTGCGAGGGCGGCCGGAGCAGACCTAGCCTAGCAGGCGTTCCAGTCCAATCTGGTGCGCGCCGCTCAGTCGCTGACGTCACGAAGGCTTCGGCTGATACCACGATGTCGAGTGCCCATAACTGTTCCCGCGTAGATGGTTAGTGCGTATAGGCCAGTGGCCAGACTCAAATCAAATACCAAGATCTCGTTAAACGTGTTATCTTGAAATAACCGCGAACGCCGACCAGGGCCAGGCCCACCTCTCTCCTTGGTGGTCTCAACCTGCCCTTGTCGCTTCGCCACAAAGATCCACACAGAGGGCCGTTGGGACAAAGGTCCTTTCATCCCCCAATCCATGAATCACTCGCGGGTGCTCCACAAGCCGACCCGTCTTTAGTCACCACATGTATCATGTATAAAGAATATAGTATATACCCGTGATCACTGTAACTTCCCAAATTTTCAATTTGGAATGTTATACATTAGACCATCATTGCGTATCATAATTTATTTGCTTTTGGTTTTGAACCTCGAAATTCCACGCAACTCAAGGCCCACGGAGAGAGTTGGGGATTTCGTTATTTTCATATTTGAGTTTTCTCAAATTTTGAGAATAGGATCATTTGATTTTAATGATTTTATCATCACTTATTTCTATTACAAAAATATGAGAGAGGGAATAAAATGACTTTTTCAAAATAAATAAATATTAAGGATTTAATAATAAAATCAAATAAGATTTCATTTTGGAGTTTTTCGGTATTTTATTTGGATTTAGGGAAAATGTGCGTTTTTCAAAATTGCATTTAGGCCCCAAATAAATGTTAACCTTGTGCGGCTTGATTTTAGAAGCCCGGGAAAATTTATTTCGGGATTTTTGGAGTCTGTTTAGTATTTCTTTTATTTGTTTTTCTGCGCGGATTAATTAAAAAAAACGCGAACCGACTTTGGGCCGTTCCCAAGCGGGACTCTGCCCGGGGGGGGGGGCAACCTTTAAATACCGCCGCCCCGAGCCGCCCCAGCCCACCGCGCTCGAAATCAGAGCCGCCGCCGCCCGCCGCCGGAGCCGCCGCCGCCGCCGCCGGACCCAGGTCAACCTCGTTTTCGCCGCCATTTTTTTTTTAAAAAAAAGTCGTGGTTTTTTTTGTTTCGGTTTTTTTAAATAGATCGGTTTTTCCGATTTATTTAAATTGTGAGCATTCGTTCGTTCATTCGTTCTAGCGAACGTTCGTCGTTTTTCTTTTTCTCGGAATAAATCCGCGATTTTTCTGATCGCGATTCCTGATCCGATTTTCGTTTTAGTATAACTTTTCGCTCGGTTATCGGAATCACGCGATTCAAGCGCCTGGAGTTTCGTCTCGAAACCCTCTACCCGTTTAACCAACTTAAACAAGTTTTTGTTACTGTAAAAAATTACCCTAGATCCAGAATAGTAAACGAAGCCTGTTTTCTTTTGCCGTTTGACTTTCGTTGTTTCGTTTGATTTGATTCTTTTTGCAAACCGGAGTTCTTAAGTTGAAACTTCTGGTTAGATCTCTTATTTGAGTTTTACCTGTGCATTAGATGAATACTTAATGTATGCTTGTTTGTTTGTCTGTGATAGAATACCCGGAGTTCGCCGCCTGTTACTTTGAATCTCTAGGTTTCGTGGATCATCAGCAAGGCAAGTAACACTTTGATCATACCTCCTACTACCCAGTTTTATTGCATTAGATCAATCCTCAAACATTGCATGATTAGGATCTAATTAAATTGTGGGATGGGAAGTAGTTGAGGTAGTACCTATTACCTGTTTATTATCAAACCTTTGGGAGTTACTTCTACATTTGCCTATTATGCCATGCTATGCTAGTAGACGTGGATTGGGTGAGTGATATCCATGACAGATGTGAGTTTGTTAATTAAGGGTTTATCTAAGGTGGCAACTTAAACACACATCTGGGTGGATTGAGGTACCTGGGTATTCCAGGATTGCTTGTTTTCTTTATGGACCGCCACCCAGGCCCAAATGGATCATGAGATTTTTCATACTAGAAACTTCCGTGTGCAGCCACAAGCTATTATGGGCTCTAGCATAGTTGATTAAGTCATGCGAACTCTTACAAGGTAGACTAGCAGATGTAGGGGAAAGTAGGTGTAACGGTCTATCCATCGTAAGGTGCTAGCACTTCTGAAAGACTATGTCTCGGTCATCTGTCTTCTCAAACACCATGTAGTGCGAGAAACCAAACGGAGGCGATCGAGTCTTGTGGGGAAAAGTGCGCAAACCTCTGCAGAGTGTATAAACTAATCATGGTTAGCCGTGTCCCCGGTTATGGACAACTTGAGTATCTAGTACTTGGATTATCATGTGAATCTCAACATGTTACTCTAAATTAATTTTGTTGGGTTTGTTTAATGATGATGCTTAATTGGGATTGAGAATGCTGTCAACCATTCTCAATGTTTAACAACTACCATGATAGTTAAATAAAATTTATTCCTTTGCAGTAGGAAAAAATTGGCTTTTCGCAAAACTGTAACCATAGAACTTTCCACCAGCGAAATATCCATATAGTATAGCTATTTCATTCCATTACTCTCTATGTGTTACCTTGCCAGCATATTCCATGTGCTGACCCGTTTCGGGCTGCAACGTTAATGTTGCAGACTTTTCAGATGACGATTAAGGAGTTTTTAGGTCGTGGTTCTATACTCAGTGATGCCGTTGGAGTTGATGGACTCACTTATCTTCCAAGCCTTCCGTTGTTATAGTTATTAGATGGCCTTAAGCCATATTTATTGTAATAAGTTCTCTATTGAGACACTCAATGTAATAAGTGTGTGATTGCTACTCTGTTATAAATCCTCCGAGTATTGTGTGGTGTCAGCATTACTGATCCAGGGATGACACCTGAGCACAGAGATCAGACCGTTTGAGGTCTGGTCGCTACAATCACCTCCCGAGTGATCACGGCCCGATAGTATAGCATGGAAGACGGACAAGAATGTAGGGCCACTGATGATAAACTAGCATCCTATACTAAGCATTAGGATTGCAGGTAAAGGTAACAATAGTAGTAGCAAGGACAGGCTATGCATCAGAATAGGATTAACGGATAACAGTAACATGCTACACTACTCTAATGCAAGCAGTAGAGAGTAGAATAGGCGATATCTGGTGATCAAAGGGGGGGCTTGCCTGGTTTCTCTGGCAAGAGAGAGGGGTCGTCAACTCCGTAGTCGTACTGGGTAGCACCGGCGTCGGTCTCGGAGTCTAGCGAGAGAAGAGGGGGAAGAAACAATAAATATAATGCAAACAAATGCATGACGATGCATGACATGACAAAGCGTGATGCTAGGCGTGCCCTAACGCGGTACGAGGTGGTACCGATGAAGGGGGAAAACATCCGGGAAAGTATTCCCGGTGTTTTGCGTTTTCGGACAGATGAACTGGAGGGGGAAAGTTGCGTGTTTGCTATGCTAGGGATGCGTGGCGGACAAACGGCTGCGCATCCAGACTAGTCTCGTCGTTCTGAGCAACTTTCATGTACAAAGTTTTTTCATCCGAGCTACGGATTACTTTATATTAATTTTAAAAAGGATTTAATCATTTTCAGGAATTAACAGATTTAATTTAATCCAAAAATAGGTTTGCTACATCAGCATGACGTCAACATGATGTCAGCGGTCAACTGTGACCGTTGACCGGTCAAACTGATAGGTGGGGCCCGTTCGTCATTGTCTTAGACTAACTAAGCAGGTTTAAATAGTTTAATTAAGTCATTAGGTTAATTTAACAGATTTAATTAAGTTAATTAATTATCTAATTAATTAATTAATATTTTTCTAATTATTTTTCTAATTCTTTTTTTTTCATTTCTGAGGGCTAGGGCCCATTTGTCATTTGCCAAGAGGCCATAGCGGGCGCGGGCAAATGGGCAGCTGTGCGGGCACCCAAACAGGCGCGTGCCCGAGGTCACCAGGGGAGGGGGCTCTGGTGAGCCATGGGAGCAGCCGCGGATGGTGGCCGGCACGGCCCGGGGGCAGAGCGGGGTTCGTGCAACGCGCGTGCGGTGACGGGTGCGAGCGGCAGAAGCCAGCGATGGCGGAGTAGAGGCGGGGCACGGTCGCGGCCGCAGGCGACGTGAAGCGGTGCAGTGGGCGGCGATGGGGTCGCAGGCGAGGTGCTAGTGCGAGTGGGGGGTGCGGGATGTGGTGGCTGAACGCGGGCGCGCGTTGGCCGACGGCGAGATGCGTGCGCACAGCCGGAGCGCGTGCGGGGCGGTGGTGGCTGCGAGTG
>NC_041392.1:257790169-257805408 GCF_002162155.2 Triticum dicoccoides | reverse complement strand
AGGTGACGACGACGGCGGTCCGATGAGGAAGCGGCGCCGTCGAGGTAGAAGCGGGGCAACGGGGGTCGCCTGCCCCTGATCCAGATCGGGTCCGAGAGGAGGGGGCGCGAGGAGAGAGTGGGGGGATCGGGGGGATTGGGGTGGTTAGGGTTACGGGTGATAGGGAATAAGGAGAGCGGGGTGGGCCGGCCCATTCGGGCTACTGAGGCCAGCTGGGCCACATGGCCCATTGGGGGGAGGGTTATGTTTTCTTTTTAATTTATTTTTTCTTGTTATTTATCTTTCTTTGACTATTTTATATTTTATTTTAGTTTTGTAAAATACAAAATGATCCCTAAACTTGTATTACCACTAAACGCACTGCCACAAAAAGTTTACCTCCTAGATAAAATAGTTTTACATTTTATTAATTATAAAAACATTTAAATATTTATTTTTGATACTGCTTTATTCAATATAGGGCACTTAAATGCTTTATAGAAGTGTGGTTTCTTCACCAAAAATTTAGTACGGAATATTAGCCGCAAACGGGACATTTTATTTTTAATGTTTGAAAACTTTTGATGTTTGCCATTAACTCAAATTTGAATTTGAATCGCATTGAACTAACGCGGGATTAACAACAGTAATTGTGGTGACATGACATCATTAGCAGGGTATTACTGTAGCTTAAACATCCGGGCGTCACAATTCTCCTCCACTACAAGAAATCTCGTCCCGGCATTTAAGAGGGGAAGGGAGGTGGAAGGGATTTGGGTACGAAATTCTAATGAGCGTTCTCAATCTTGGTTGCTCTTCTTGAAGCGGTCGATCCATTATGTTGATGTCTTCATTTCTCTGCTTCAGGTCATGATGATGTAGTACGCATCATTTCTTCGGGATCTTCATCGTACTTACAAAAGAATAAAGGGTGGTTATTCCGAAAGAACGGACCTCTGCAAGGTTGACTACCTGATCGATAACATCGCGGAAGGTGGCGGAGAGTAACTCTTGAATTGAAACTTGAGAAAATATTGAGAGCTAAATAAGAAGGTATCCTAGGAAGTTTCGAGTGGGCAGGCAAACGTTTGATGCCTGCAATGGGGCGTGAAAGGGGTTCAAATCACGGGAATAAGTACTGTGTCTGATTCAAAAGTAGCTTACTAGGAAGATGACACATGAATTACATATGAGATCAAGTGCGAGGAATAACTTGGCAACATGGGTGTACAGGAGAGTCAGGTTTCGATCCTGTGGAACTGTGGGTTATGGGCCCACCATGTGGGTTAAAAGTAGGAGGATCGGTGACATCTTGCATGGTCATGATAGCAAGGCATGTCAGAGGGTAGCCTGTTGAAAGTGCAACTATCCCTAGGTGGTTTTGGTAATTCATAACAACATATAGCTCATTGAGCTAATGCTATTCCAAGATGATTATTTCAGGAAAGCTCAATGATTGGCATGGCATGGATGTGAAAGTGGAACCCTCAAAATGCTAAGGACAAAGGATTGGCTCAAGCTCAAAAGCTCAAGACTCTTCATTTTATATTTTAGTGATCCAAGATCACATTGAGTCCATAGGAAAAGCCAATACTATCAATGAGGGATGAGGTGTTGCTTAATGAGCCTCTTGCTTCATGTGCTTAATGATATGCTCCAAAATCCTCAGCTACTTTCCCACTTCCACATATGACCTAAACCCTAAGTCAAACTCGGTCCTACCGATTCTTCCTATCCGGCGCCACCGAGTTTCACTTGTCATAAGCCACTGCCAAACCCTAATCATTTTGGTCTCACCAATGGGATCTCGGTCTCACCGAGATGGGCTTGGAAACTCTCTATTACCCATTGCAATATTCTCGGTCCCACCGAGATATGCAATCGGTTCCACCGAGTTTGCTTGGCCAAATCTCAGTTTCACTTATTACCCAAATCGATCCCACCGAGTTTGAGTAATCGGTCAAACCGAGTTTTGGATTTACCCTAACCCTAGCACATCGGTCCCACCAAGTTGATCCAGTCGGTCCCACCGAAACCTCTAACGGTCACTAGGTTTACATTTTCGGTCCGACCGAGTTTGTTGATTCGGTCCCACCGAGATTGGAAAACTGTGTGTAACGGTTGGATTTTGTGTGGAGGCTATATATACCCCTCCACCTCCTCTTCATTCGGTGAGAGAGCCATCAGAACACACACACCATTCCAACTCATATGTTCTGAGAGAGAACCACCTACTCATGTGTTGAGACCAAGATATTCCATTCCTACCATATGAATCTTGATCTCTAGCCTTCCCAAGTTGCTTTCCACTCAAATCTTCTTTCCACTAAATCCAAATCCTATGAGAGAGAGTTGAGTGTTGGGGAGACTATCATTTGAAGCACAAGAGCAAGGAGTTCATTACCTACACACCATTTGTTACTTCTTGGAGAGTGGTGTCTCCTAGATTGGCTAGGTGTCACTTGGGAGCCTCCGACAAGATTGTGGAGTTGAACCAAGGAGTTTGTAAGGGCAAGGAGATCGCCTACATCGTGAAGATCTACCGCTAGTGAGGCAAGTCCTGTGTGGGCGATGGCCATGGTGGGATAGACAAGGTTGCTTCTTCGTGGACCCTTTGTGGGTGGTTGCTTCTTCGTGGACCCTTCGTGGGTGGAGCCCTGTGTGGACTCGCGCAACCGTTACCCTTGGGTGGAGCCCTGTGTGGACTCGCGCAACCGTTACCCTTCGTGGGTTGAAGTCTCCATCAACGTGGATGTAGGATAGCACCACCTATCCGAACCACGGGAAAAACATCCGTGTCTCCAATTGCGTTTGAATTCTCCAAACCCTTCCCTTTACATTCTTGCAAGTTGCATGCTTTACTTTCCGCTGCCTATATACTCTTTGCATGCTTGCTTGAATCATGTGATGATTGCTTGACTTGTCCTAAATTAGCTAAAATCTGCCAAGAACTAAAATTGGGAAAAGGTTAAGTTTTTATTTGGTCAAGTAGTCTAATCACCCCCTCTAGACATACTTTCGATCCTACAAGTGGTATCAGAGCTTTGGTCTCCATTGCCTTGGTTTAATCACCATTGGAGGAAGATGGATGTGTCTACATTAGGGAGTCTTAGACATAGAGTGCCTATTCTTGATGGAGAGTATTTCCATGAGTGGAAAAATGAGATGCTTGTAATCTTCAATCAATATCATTTGAACAAGTATATTGCTAGCCCTTGTGCACCTCATATTGATCCTTTGCATCCTACCCTAGATGAAGATATTGACATGATTCGCAATCTTAGAACTATTGAGCTCATCATCAGAGGATTGCCCAAAAATTTGATTGCTAGTTTGCCTACTCACAATTGTTCCTATACCATATGGAAATTTCTTGAGGAACGATTTCCCGATTATTCCTTGAAAACTTTGGATGAAATTCTCCATAAATCTGTTGCCTTGAGTAAGATGAACTCTAGTGATCCTAGTTTTGGTAAATGTCTTTTTGAACTTGCCAATCTTAAGCATGCTAAAGGAGATGTTGGAATCATTAATGATATCATATTCAAAGCTATAAGAAGTCATAAAAGTAACCACTTTGATCATTTATCTAATGAATTACTCTCTCTAGGAAATGATGAGTCACAAGATCATGATGAACATGAATATTATGATGATGATGATAGTGACTTCGATCTTGATGATGCAATGAGACATTTTGGTCTTATGGCAAATCTTCGGGGATATGAATCAGGAGGAAAGGAATGGGTTCTTGATAGTGGATGTACTGATCATATGACCGGAGATGAAGAGATGTTTCGTGAGCTTGCTGAAAACAACGACCCTCGAAAATATGTCACCTTTGGTGATAATTCAAAGGGTAAAGTGGTTGGCCTTGGTAAGGTGTCCATCTCACATGATAGTTCCATTCAAAATGTCATGCTCGTTGAATCTCCTGTCTACAACTTACTTTCAGTATCTAGACTTGCTGATTTCGGTTTGAATGTCCTATTTACTGAGGTAGATTGCCAAGTATTTCGTCGAGACAATCATAAAATGGTCTTTACGGGTATGCGTAGAGGTGATCTTTACATTGTCGATTTCTCTAAAAAGGCACAACCTAAAACTTGCTTTGTTGCTAAATCCTCAAAAGGTTGGTTGTGGCATAGACGACTAGGTCACGTTGGCATGAGAAACCTTGACAAGCTTATTAAAGGAAATCATATCCTTGGAGTTAACGATGTCATATTTGATAAGGATAGACTTTGCAGTGCTTGTCAAGCAGGTAAACAGGTTGGAGGAAGACATCCCGTGAAGAACATCATGACCACAAGGAGGCCACTCGAGCTACTTCACATGGATCTTTTTGGTCCCAACGCCTACAAGAGTCTCGGTGGAAATTCTTTTGGTCTAGTTATAGTTGATAACTTTTCAAGATTTACGTGGGTGTTCTTTCTTAATGACAAGTCGCAGGTCCAGAAGATCTTCAGAAACTTCGCTAGGAAGGCCCGAAATCAGTTTGATGTGAAGATCAAGAAGGTTCGGAGTGACAACGGAACGGAGTTCAAGAACGCAAATGTGGACACCTTTCTTGACGAAGAAGGGATTTCACACGACTTCTCGGCTACGTACACACCCCAACAAAATGGAGTTGTTGAGAGGAAGAACCGGACGCTCATCGAAATGGCAAGAACGATGCTTGATGAATACAAGACGCCAAAGCACTTTTGGGCAGAAGCGGTTGAGACAGCTTGTCACGCAACAAATCGCTTATATCTTCACAAGCTACTCGGCAAGAAGGCATACGAGCTTCTCACCGGTAACAAACCCCAAGTTGGATACTTTCGAGTATTCGGCTCAAAGTGCTACATTCTTGATAAGCATCATCGTTCAAAGTTTGCTCCTAAAACTCATGAAGGTTTTCTACTTGGTTATGGCTCAAACTCTCACACTTACCGTGTCTACAACAATTTCACCCGAAAGGTTGAAGAGACGGTAGATGTGAAGTTTGATGAATCTAATGGCTCGCAAGTAGAGCAATTGCCAATTGATGCAGGAGACAAAGACTCTTCAGAAGCAATTCAAGACTTGTCCATCGGCAAAATTCGTCCAACGGAGGTGAAGGAGAGTACTTCATCCGTCCAAGTGGAAGCTTCTACTTCACGACAAGGTGAACCAAGAATCGACATGGAAGCATCCACAAGTGGGACACACCAAGATGAAGAAACCGAGGAAGTACGTCAAGATGAACATCAACAACCTCCTTCTCCACCACAACAAGAGAACGACAACGTCAACAATGAAGAAGGCCAAGAAGAAGAACAAGATGAATAAGATGTTCAACGAAGACCCAAGCAAAAGCTCTCACGAGTTCGAGCAAGAATTGCCAAAGATCATCCCGTCGAGCAAATCCTCAATGATATACAAACCGGGAGAATCACTCGCTCAAAAACTTGTTTGGCTAACTTTTGTGAAAACTATTCATTCATCTCTAGCATTGAACCAATGAAGGTTGAAGAAGCATTGGAAGATCCGGATTGGATAAACTCTATGCATGAAGAGCTACATAATTTTGAGAGAAACCAAGTTTGGACATTGGTTGAGAAGCCCGACAACAACCACAACATCATTGGTACCAAATGGGTGTTTCGCAACAAGCAAGATGAAGATGGACAAGTGGTTCGCAACAAAGCACGTCTCGTCGCCCAAGGGTACACACAAGTCGAAGGTATGGACTATGGTGAGACGTATGCTCCCGTTGCTAGACTTGAGTCCATTCGCATCTTACTTGCCTATACCAATCCACTGTTGAGGAATGGGCAAAGTTAATTAATGCCCCAGAGGAGCATGATGACGACATGGACATATATGCCAAGAAGAAGATGGACCACAACTCAATGTCCAACATGTACAAGGAGATCCCAAATGAAGCACTTGATACTTTCAAGTTTGGCTCAGTGCATTATCTTCTGTCAGGTCTGCCTACGATCAATTGGATACTAAGGCACACCTTACTACCCAAGTCTGGAGATCACAAGATGATCAGAGGCCATGCTATCAACTTGCTACATGTGTTTGATGTGCCTCAGAAGTTCAAGGTGATGAGCCTCATAGTGGAAACAATCAAGAGGACTGCAGCAGATCAGAAGAGGAGTTGCGGATATGCCCCTCAAATTTAGGAGCTCATCAACTCCAAGATAGGCACGGGCATATATTTATTGGACAAGGAACATTTGCCCATCCGTCCAGATTTTGAGGACAATCAAGTTGTCATGACTGAGAACGAGCCATTGTCTGCACAAGCTTACGCAAAGAAGGAGAAGGCGAGGAAGGAGAAAGCTGCCAAGATGCCAACTCAAGAGGAGGCATCTGAATACTTCTTGAAGACCAAACAAGAGCAGCTTGGTTACTTGATTGCATCCACGCTGAGGATTGAGCAAAGTCTGGCCACCCTCACTCAAAATCAGCAGAGCCTAGAGAGAATCATGGAACAGAAGTTCTATGACTTGGATGTCAAAGTAACGGAAGTTCAGTCTGCAGTGGAGCAGCTCCAGGAGGACATGCAGGAGAGGAGAGGCAGGACTACCACTCATGCCTTTGCCAGAGTGCCACGAGGCCCAAGGTCATCTGCTGTGCCAGTTGATGACACCAGAGCCACCACCTCAGCACCAGCCACAGCCTCAGTTCCACCAGCTCCAGCATCTACTTCAGCTCTAACTCCAGCGTCTACTTCAACATCTACCGAAGCCTTCGTCCTTGGAGTGATCCGGACTCCACCACTACCAGAAGATCAAGCCTGAGCGTCGATCTAGTGCTATGCATTTTCTAGGAACTTTTTGGTAACTTGTTGCCAAAGGGGGAGAAGATGTATAGATCATAGGCTTCGAGAGAGAGAGTGTTGCTTTTCTCTCTTGCTTTATTTGGTGTTTTTTTAAACTTGTTTGCTTTTGAGTGCTTGAGATACTATGCTTGTGAGACATTGAGGATCATGTGTTTGATTATAAGCTACACTTAATGCTTGCTTAATGCTATTATCTTATCTATCTTATGTGATCACTCACTATTCTTGGTGATGAGTGCATGTATTTCATTCTTATCATTTTAAGCGCTCCACCAAGATGTATGTGACATGGAAGAGTAACCCATGACTCTAACTCCTTGTGCATTTGCAGTCCAAAGCAAATTTTAAATATGCACAAATTTAGGGGGAGCTCTTACTTAGCACATACTTCTCAAAGCGACGATATATTTCATGCTTATTATCATTTGTCGAAGCTTTGATCTATATGTTGTCATCAATTACCAAAAAGGGGGAGATTGAAAGTGCAACTATCCCTAGGTGGTTTTGGTAATTCATAACAACATATAGCTCATTGAGCTAATGCTATTCCAAGATGATTATTTTAGGAAAGCTCAATGATTGGCATGGCATGGATGTGAAAGTGGAACCCTCAAAATGCTAAGGACAAAGGATTGGCTCAAGCTCAAAAGCTCAAGACTCTTCATTTTATATTTTAGTGATCCAAGATCACATTGAGTCCATAGGAAAAGCCAATACTATCAAGGAGGGATGAGGTGTTGCTTAATGAGCCTCTTGCTTCATGTGCTTAATGATATGCTCCAAAATCCTCAGCTACTTTCCCACTTCCACATATGACCTAAACCCTAAGTCAAACTCGGTCCTACCGATTCTTCCTATCCGGCGCCACCGAGTTTCACTTGTCATAAGCCACTGCCAAACCCTAATCATTTCGGTCTCACCGATGGGATCTCGGTCTCACCGAGATGGGCTTGAAAACTCTCTATTACCCATTGCAATATTCTTGGTCCCACCAGGATATGCAATCGGTTCCACCGAGTTTGCTTGGCCAAATCTCAGTTTCACTTATTACCCAAATCGGTCCCACCGAGTTTGAGTAATCGGTCAAACCGAGTTTTGGATTTACCCTAACCCTAGCACATCGGTCCCACCGAGTTGATCCAGTCGGTCCCACCAAAATCTCTAACGGTCACCAGGTTTACATTTTTGGTCCGACCGAGTTTGTTGATTCGGTCCCACCGAGATTGGAAAACTGTGTGTAACGGTTGGATTTTGTGTGGAGGCTATATATACCCCTCCACCTCCTCTTCATTCGGTGAGAGAGCCATCAGAACACACACACCATTCCAACTCATATGTTCTGAGAGAGAACCACCTACTCATGTGTTGAGACCAAGATATTCCATTCCTACCATATGAATCTTGATCTCTAGCCTTCCCAAGTTGCTTTCCACTCAAATCTTCTTTCCACTAAATCCAAATCCTATGAGAGAGAGTTGAGTGTTGGGGAGACTATCATTTGAAGCACAAGAGCAAGGAGTTCATTACCTACACACCGTTTGTTACTTCTTGGAGAGTGGTGTCTCCTAGATTGGCTAGGTGTCACTTGGGAGCCTCCGACAAGATTGTGGAGTTGAACCAAGGAGTTTGTAAGGGCAAGGAGATCGCCTACTTCGTGAAGATCTACCGCTAGTGAGGCAAGTCCTGTGTGGGCGATGGCCATGGTGGGATAGACAAGGTTGCTTCTTCGTGGACCCTTTGTGGGTGGTTGCTTCTTCGTGGACCCTTCGTGGGTGGAGCCCTGTGTGGACTCGCGCAATCATTACCCTTGGGTGGAGCCCTGTGTGGACTCGCGCAACCGTTACCCTTCGTGGGTTGAAGTCTCCATCAACGTGGATGTAGGATAGCACCACCTATCCGAACCACGGGAAAAACATCCGTGTCTCCAATTGCGTTTGAATTCTCCAAACCCTTCCCTTTACATTCTTGCAAGTTGCATGCTTTACTTTCCGCTGCCTATATACTCTTTGCATGCTTGCTTGAATCATGTGATGATTGCTTGACTTGTCCTAAATTAGCTAAAATCTGCCAAGAACTAAAATTGGGAAAAGGTTAAGTTTTTATTTGGTCAAGTAGTCTAATCACCCCCCTCTAGACATACTTTCGATCCTACACCTGTCGATTATGTCGGCAACAACATTGGTACCAAGGGCGAGGGACGAAGAGAACCATTTTCCTGCTCATTGGATGAGGCGGACCATTAGGCAAAGTTCTCGTCCATCGGTGGATACCGGAATGTCATCAACAATAGTAACAGGTTCTTACTGACAGAGTTGTACACCGAGGTGCTTACAAAAGCAGTGACTTATTACTGCTTAGATCATATCAACCTCAAGAAGGTTAAAACAAAACAATGGAAAGGAAAATGTGATTATCATATTAAACAGAAGAATGGAACGGAAAATGTGTTTAAACACATATTCCAGGGGTATATCCTTCCCAAGGACAAGCAGAGCATGATATCCATGACAGGATATAATGTAGAAAACACTTTAGGTAAGGGGAGAGAAATTTCAGGACATTACCCATACAAGGGTGTTTGGATAATTGAGCAGGAAACATTTATCATTAGGCTTTAAATGTTCTTGTTGAAAATCGGAGTACCACAGACATGCTTCGAGATATCATTGACATGGTCTTCAAGCAAAGGTCGGACTTGGATATACAAAGGATTCATCAGGAACAACTTATAGAATAAGTATTCAATTTCCTCATGGAAGAAGAGTTTAACCTTGCCAAAAGGAAATTATAATAATAGGTCCTATGGCCAGGTGTGCTAGGCAAGACATCATCTTACCGGGTCATATAAAAGACTAGTGTTATAATTCTTGGGAATATGTTCCAACCATCATATCTAACCGAGATTCATATCTGATTGGTGTTGGGATACCTCAGACTCATGATGCCTGAGAAGGAAGGGGTGCAACACAATGTGACGAGATGGCGTTGCAAGATTCTCGGGAAATGAAATATGGAAGCGAGTTCTGAAATAACAGCTCATCATTAAACCAAGGAGAGGATGAGGAGGTAGCTAATGGACTCAGGCAAATCATCAAGGTTTCCAAAATGATGGGTTTCCACAATTAAGTGAACGTGGTGATAGTATCGGACACACCGAAGTATATAATGAGGTATGTTCGATGAGAACACCCACAATTAAATATTGAACAAAAATGCACATGAAAATATGGACCAAGTAGGACGATCAAAGTTAGAATGGCGAATCGGTAATGAAACTATCAGCCATTCACCTCGAAACAATAGGGTTGTAAGAGATATTAAATTCTCACAACATAGTTCACTCAACACGGGGGCCAAGAAAAGAATGGTGATGGCGAGAAGCATCACTACATCAAGGATTTCTTAAGAGGTGGTGAAATTCTCACGACTTTCTTGACATTAAAGATGGTAAATCTCCAAGGTAAAGAAGAACAAAAGATGGATAGCAAGGAACTCAAGGTATAACACAAAACACGATCAAGTTTGTGTTGGAGGGAAGGCAATAAAGTGGCCGATGATAACACAACCCATCGAGGGGCAAGGAGGCATTTCTCCTCAAGAATTCGATATATATCTTGGAAGAGCTCAGAATGTAGATGATGATCACGACACATTTGCCGAGAGGTTTCATGAAGATGTAATCGAACAACGACTGCTCAAGAAGAAGGACTGATGTAGCAAAAGATTATTGGAACTACGGATACAACACCAACTAGGAATCAAGCTTGCCGTTCGAGGTGAAACGGTAAGACAAGGAAGATCGACATAAGCTTAGCTCATCGTCGAAAGTTGTGCTCCGGGAAGGACCAGGTAGCACAGTTAAAATTTTGCACGATAATGATATAGCCGATAAGGCTAGGAATGACTTGAAGGATTATTAAACTCGTAAGCAACAAGAATTACTTAGAGTTATTGAACCAGAGTGCGGAATCGGTTCACTTGTCAGTGTTCTCGAGTGACTAATAACTCGGAACCAGGAAACCTTGGAATCGGTGAGGAATAATACTCGATGAAGGCTCATAATAAGCAACATGGTTCGATGATATTATCAAGATACCAGAGGGTAATACTCGGAGGTAGATCATAATAGAGGTTGCAGAGGTGTATTGATCTGCAAAAGACAAGTGCTTTAATTTGTCCCCGAATATGGAATCAAGGAGAAAATATGGTCGGAACCACGATTGCAAAGGGTCAATTCACCGATACCAAATGATATTATATCAAGGGAATAGTTATTATTACAAGAAGCTTCCATGATAGGATATACATCGTGTCCATGGGCATGAACACAAAGTTCAAGGTCGACTCCCACTTCTTCAATGTATAACCTTCCATTCACCTCTCATTTTTTTGAAAATGACATTACTTGTTGAAAGTTTTACTTGGTGCAATACCAGATAAGTATGACCCGTGAAATCTTTCGGGTTCACACAGATTAAGGAAGGCATAGGTTAAACCCATCGGGGCATCGTAGAAACATATACCACAAACTTCGTAGTAAATAATACAAGCTCGAAAGTAGAGTATGATTATCAAAGCAGAGGATACAAATTACCAAAGGCATTATATACCCATGGAAATGCTCACAAGGTTTTTGAAAATGAAGGATATTGTCAGATAAAATCCAACAAAGGACTTGATGGTCCACAAAGAATCTGATGTGAGTATCAGTACTCAACCAGAAGAGGAAAGAATGAAAATGCAATAGGTTATGGAATCATCTGAATGATTCGAAGTTTAAATGCAAAGGAATTATGATTCCAAATCGAAGGATCAGAAGCAGATGCTCTGAATAAGGATGGACAAGTTGAATAGACTTAGGGGCACAATCGACGGCAATTTGATTGGTCGAGAACTAGCTCCTGTTCAAAATGGCATCTGAGCCGGAGGGATGATTTCTAGGACCTGATTGAGGATCGCGAGCATTCACAACATCTTGAATCAACGGACTCAAAATGATAATGACAAGGGATGCCAATATGATTACGAGACTTAAGAGATTAACCATAATTCAAGCAAGCGAGAATTTCAAGAGAAATAGGCTGCTCAGGATTTTCAGAAGATCGAATGATAGTTTGAAGTCTTTGGCGAAACACATGAACAACGGGGAATGAGCGGATACTCGATAAGTGCGAGAATTACCCGTAGGGGTATTCAGGTGACAAAGAACAGCAAGGCAGTAAGCTCAAAGGATTCTTGGAACAACAGAGAGAATTTCAAGGTATCTTGTAATAACAAGATCAATCGGGAAACATTGTATGAATGGGCGAGTATACGTGCTTATCCATAGGGGTTTATCGATGGAAGGGCATTGCATAAGTGACCATAAAGTTTCGAGAGAACATCGGAGAGTATCTTCGGATCCTTCTGGTGCAGCAGACAATCATCTATAACAAGGGGCTCTCCGGGAGAAAGTTGTTACGAGAACCTAATATTAGAGTTTAGCAGATTCATTTAACCCGAATAGAAGAGAGATCAGAGTCCCAGAGTATAGTTCGAGGAATAAAAGATCCTAATATCACCCAATGGCGACGTGTGCCCGTAAGACACACAGCCATGTTAGTAAAAGTTTTGCAATGTCTAGACTCGACTTCGACCAAGGAGTGTGGAAGGGGGATTCCTACAGGCAGTCAGCTCTGATACCAACTTGTGACGCCCCCGATTTGACCGTACACTAATCATACATGCAAACGTGTACGATCAAGATCAGGGACTCACGGGAAGATATCACAACACAACTCTACAAATAAAATAAGTCATACAAGCATCATATTACAAGCCAGGGGCCTCGAGGGCTCGAATACAAGGGCTCGATCATAGACAAGTCAGCGGAAGCAACAATATCTGAGTACAGACATAAGTTAAACAAGTTTGCCTTAAGAAGGCTAGCACAAACTGGGATACAGATCGAAAGAGGCGCAGGCCTCCTGCCTGGGATCCTCCTAAACTACTCCTGGTCGTCGTCAGCGGGCTGCACGTAGTAGTAGGCACCTCCCGAGTAGTAGTAGTCATCGTCGACGGTGGTGTCTGGCTCCTGGGCTCCAACGTCTGGTCGCAGCAATCGGGTATTGAGAGGAGGAAAGAGGGAGCAAAGCAACCGTGAGTACTCATCCCAAGTACTCGCAAGCAAGGAGCTACACTACATATGTATGCATTGGTATCAAATGGAATAATTGTATAATATGTGGACTGAAGTGCAGAATGCCGGAATAAGAGGGGGATAGCTAGTCCTATCGAAGACTACGCTTCTGGTAACCTCCATCTTGCAGCAGAAGAAGAGAGTAGATGGTAAGTTCACCAAGTAGCATCGCATAGCATAATCCTAACCGATGATCCTCCCCTCGTCGCCCTGTGAGAGAGCGATCACCAGTTGTATCTGGCACTTGGAAGGGTGTGTTTTATTAAGTATCTGGTTCTAGTTGTCATAAGGTCAAGGTACAACTCTGGGTCGTCCTTTTACCGAGGGACACGGCTATTCGAATAGATCAACTTCCCTGCAGGGGTGCACCACATAACCCAACATGCTCGATCCCATTTGGCCGGACACACTTTCTTGGGTCATGCACGGCCTCGGAAGATCAACACGTCGCAGCCCTACCTAGGCACAACAGAGAGGTCGGCACGCCGGTCTAAATCCTATGGCACAGGGGTCTGGGCCCATCGCCCATTGCACACCTGCACGTTGCGAGGGCGGCCGGAAGCAGACCTAGCCTAGCAGGCGTTCCAGTCCAATCCAGCGCGCGTCGCTCAGTCGCTGACGTCACGAAGGCTTCGGCTGATACCACGACGTCGAGTGCCCATAACTATCCCCGCGTAGATGGTTAGTGCGTATAGGCCAGTGGCCAGACTCAGATCAAATACCAAGATCTCATTAAACGTGTTATCTTGAAATAACCGCGAACGCCGATCAGGGCCAGGCCCACCGCTCTCCTAGGTGGTCTGAACCTGCCCTTGTCGCTTTGCCACAAAGATCCACACAGAGGGCCATTGGGACAAAGGTCCTTTCAGCCCCCAATCCGTGAATCACTCGCGGGTGCTCCACAAGCCGACCCGTCTTTAGTTACCACAGGTATCATGTATAAAGTATATAGTATATACCCGTGATCACCTCCCGAGTGATCACGGCCCGATAGTATAGCATGGCATATGGACAAGAATGTAGGGCCACTGATGATAAACTAGCATCCTATACTAAGCATTAGGATTGCAGGTAAAGGTAACAACAGTAGTAGCAAGGACAGGCTATGCATCAGAATCGGATTAACGGATAACAGTAACATGCTACACTACTCTAATGCAAGTAGTAGAGAGTAGAATAGGCGATATCTGGTGATCAAAGGGGGGGGGATTGCCTGGTTGCTCTGGCAAGAGAGAGGGGTCGTCAACTCCATAGTCGTACTGGGTAGCAGCGACGTCGGTCTCGGTGTCTAGCGAGAGAAGAGGGTGAAGAAACAATAAATAGAATGCAAACAAATGCATGACGATGCATGACATGACAAAGTGTGATGCTAGGTGTGCCCTAACGGGGTACGAGGTGGTACCGATGAAGGGGGAAAACATTCGGGAAAGTATTCCCGGTGTTTCGCGTTTTCGGATAGATGAACCGGAGGGGGAAAGTTGTGTATTCGCTATGCTAGGGATGCGTGGCGGACGAATGGGCTGCATATCTGGACTCGTCTCGTCGTTCTGAGCAACTTTCATGTACAAAGTTTTTTCATCCGAGCTACGGATTACTTTATATTAATTATAAAAAGGATTTAATCATTTTCAGGAATTAACAGATTTTATTTAATCCAAAAATAGGTTTACTACATCAGCATGACATCAGCATGACGTCAGCGGTCAACTGTGACCGTTGACCGGTCAAACTGATAGGTGGGGCCCGTTCGTCATTGTCTTAGACTAACTAAGCAGGTTTAAATAGTTTAATTAAGTCCTTAGGTTAATTTAATAGATTTAATTAAGTTAATTAATTATCTAATTAATTAATATTTTTCTAATTCTTTTTTTTCGTTTCTGAGGGATGGGGCCCATTTGTCATTTGCCAAGAGGCCATAGCGGGCGCGGGCACTCGAACAGGCGCGTGCCCGAGGGCACCAGGGGAGGGGGCTCCAGTGAGCCACAGGAGCAGCCGCGGATGGTGGCCGGCGCGGCCGGGAGGAAGCAGGCGTGGCCCGGGGGCAGAGCGGGGTTCGTGCCGCGCGCGCGCGGCGACGGGTGCGAGCGGCAGAAGCCAGCGATCGCTGAGCAGAGGCGGGGCACGGTCGCGGCCTCAAGCGACGTGAAGCGGCGCAGTGGGCGGCGACGGGGTCACAGGTGAGGTGCTAGTGCGAGTGGGGGCGCGGGATGTGGTGGCCGAACACGGGCGCGCGTGGGCTGGCGGCGAGATGCGTGCGCGCGG
>NC_041392.1:257787757-257789979 GCF_002162155.2 Triticum dicoccoides | reverse complement strand
GCAGAGGGCGGCGCCGTGCGGGAAGGTGCGGTGTCGGGGCCGAGCGGCAGAGGGCTCGGGGCGGTTCCAGCGGGGAGGAGGTGACGACGACGGCGGTCCGACGAGGAAGCGGCGCCGGCGAGGTAGAAGCGAGGCGACGGGGGTCGCCTGCCCCCGATCCAGATCGGGTCCAAGAGGAGGGGGCGCGAGGAGAGAGAGGGGGATCGGGGGATTGGGGGATTGGGGTGGTTAGGTTTACGGGTGATAGGGAATAAGGAGAGCGGGGTGGGTCGGCCCATTCGGGCAGCTGAGGCCAGCTGGGCCACATGGCCCAGTGGGGGGGAGGGTTATGTTTTCTTTTTAATTTATTTTTTCTTGTTATTTATCTTTCTTTTACTATTTTATATTTTATTTTAGTTTTGTAAAATACAAAATGATCCCTAAACTTGTATTACCACTAAACGCACTGCCACAAAAAGTTTACCTCCTAGATAAAATAGTTCTACATTTTATTAATTATAAAAACATTTAAATATTTATTTTTGCTACTGCTTTATTCAATATAGGGCACTTAAATGCTTTATAGAAGTGTGGTTTCTTCACCAAAAATTTAGTACGGAATATTTGCCGCAAACCGGACATTTTAGTTTTAATGTTTGAAAACTTTTGATGTTTGCCATGAACTCAAATTTGAATTTGAATTGCTTTGAACTAACGCAGGATAAACAACAGTAATTGTGGTGACGTGGCTTCATTAGCAGGGTATTACTGTAGCTTAAACATCCAGGTGTCACAATTTCGGTCGAAGTCGATATAAAGATCACCGGAATCGGATGCACGGTTTGCAAATGGCAACCAAAACAATAAAGGCACAAAGCTGCGATTAACAGCACGATGCCATCTAAATGCATCAAGAACAACAAGCTACTGCACTCTAACATAACAACAAAGCACATGGCAGGGATCCACTCAAGATGCTTGACAAAAGATGAACACTGAGCTACGGCTAATTCACTCAATAGCAGGTTCAAACAAGCATGGCAAAAGTGCAAAAGATATCAGGTTACAGACTTAGTGAAAATAACATGTCAGGAATTTAACATCAGGAAGCAATGTTTAGAGCAAGATAACAACATGCTACAGGAACATATCATGGCAAAGCAAGGCATGGCATGAAGCTACTCAAAGCATACAACAAAAGTCCCTTACTGACCATAAGCCAAAAGGGATCAGAAAATACAATGGCAACCATGTGAACATAGCAAGTTTCGTTAACATATTCAGACTTAGTAGAAAACTGGAACATGGCAAAACAGATTCACGTAGGCATGTTTACGAGCTCGATGCACTCACCACAAGGCATTGCATGACAAACTAAGCACACACCCAGCAAGTAGACATGTCATAGAAGCTAAACATGGCAAGAACAACCTCATGGCATGCATGGATCAACTACAACAACCTTGGCAAAATTGCTTAACACGTAAACAATCTGCCAGGAACATTTTATAGCAAAAGTAGAGCTGGATTGAGTCAAGCTAGGGTGCTCCATAAATGCAAACAAAGACATGGATGGATAGAGCACCACAATATCTAAAATTATCCTTACTGAACATGCTCAAAAGAGGCATGGATCACACTGTAGCAACAAGAATACATGGCATAAAAATATATCAAGGAAAAGACTTAGAAGATTTGTAAGTCCCTGAAATCAGCAACATTACGAGAGCTACTTTGCATGCTTGTGCTAGTCACCACAGAGATCACAAAAATACATGGCATACACCCCTGTAAAGATGGCATGGCATACTTCAAAACACATTTAGAGCTCAAGTTCATAGGAGGCACACATTAAACATGGCAAAAATGACAAATGTCCAATCTCTGCTAAGAAACTGAAACTAACATTGCATAGCACTCTTGCAACATCATTTCGGGTATTAATATGAACTCAAATGAACATGGTGCAATGGAATGAAATGAAGTACTCGTCGAGACGAACAATTTGATATGCTACACGCCCAAAACGGAGCCACGGATGCAGAGTTATGGCATGATGCTAAAATTACTGGAACTTCAGAGAAAAAGTCAACCTCCCAGATCTGGATCTAGGGTTCGTGCATGCGTTTCGAGGTTCGCCAGAAACATTGTAGACGGCCGGATCCGGCGATGCGGGGCTTGCCGGTGGCCAGACATGGCGAGGACGGCGACGAGACGCGGCGAGGCGGCGGCTGGGGCGCGGT
>NC_041392.1:257743577-257787268 GCF_002162155.2 Triticum dicoccoides | reverse complement strand
CGAGGAGGGGCGAGGCCCGAGGCGGTCGGCGGACGCGGGGGGAGGGGGGGGAGCTCGGCCACGGTGGAGCTCTTCTCCGGCCGGCGAGCGATGCGGCGGCCGACGCGGTTGGCGGCGATCTGGCATGAGGAGGGGGGCGACCCTCGGGCGGCGGCGGCTTCGGGCCGGGAGGGCCCCGCCTGGGCCCCTGCGGGCCGCGGCGGCGAAGTGGGCGCACGGGCAGCGGCGAATCGAACGACGACACGTGGCGGCGGCGGGCGGTCCAGACATGTCCGGCCTGGCGGATTTCGTCCGGCGGCGCGAGGAGAGGGAGAGGGTTAGGGTTTGACCCGTGATTTTCGAGGGAGATGCCTTTTTATAGGTAGAGGGAGCTAGGAGGATCCAAATTGAGCATGGTTTGCGGCCACGCGATCGTGATCGAACGACCGAGATGATGGAGGTGGTTTTGGTGGGTTTTGGGCCACTTTGGAGGGGTGTTGGGCTGCAACACACACGAGGCCTTTTCGGTTCCTCGGTTAACCATTGGAGTATCAAACGAAGTCCAAATAGCACGAAACTTGACAGGCGGTCTACCGGTAGTAAACCAAGGCCACTTGGCAAGTCTTAGTCCAATCCGAGAACTTTTAACATCCGCGCACGAAAAGAGGTAGAAAGGGACACCAGAGGACATAGGAGCGCTGGAATGCAAAACGGACAACGGGAAAAATGCTCGGGTGAATGAGACGAACACGTATGCAAATGCGATGCACATGATGACATGATATGGGATGCATGACAAAGACAAAAACAACATGGAGGGAGTCCTGGATTAGGGGGTCTCCGGACAGCCGAACTATATCCTTTGGCCGGACTGTTGGGCTATGAAGATACAAGATTGAAGACTTCGTCCCGTGTCTGGATGGGACTCTACTTGGCGTGGAAGCCAAGCTAGGAAATACGGATATGTATATCTCCTCCTTTGTAACCGACCTTGTTTAACCCTAGCCCCCTCCGGTGTCTATATAAACCGGAGGGTTTTAGTCCGTAGGACAACACACAATCATACCATAGGCTAGCTTCTAGGGTTTAGCCTCTCCTATCTCGTGGTAGATCAACTCTTGTACTACTCATATCATCAAGAATAAATCAAGCAGGACGTAGGGTTTTACCTCCATCAAGAGGGCCCGAACCTGGGTAAAACATCGTGTCCCTTGCGTCCTGTTACCATCCGCCTAGACGCACAGTTCGGTACTCCCTACCCGAGATCCGCCGGTTTTGACACCGACATTGGTGTTTTAATTGAGAGTTCCTCTATGGCATCGCCATTAGGCTTGATGGCTCCTTCAATCATCGATAGCGATGCAGTCTAGGGTGAGACTTTTCTCCCTGGAAAGATCTTTGTATTCGGCGGCTTCGCACTGCGGGCCAACTCGCTTGGCCATCTGGAGCAGATCGAAAGTTACGCCCCTGGCCACCAGGTTTGGTTTGGAAGCTTAAACTACACGGCCGATATCCGCGGAGACTTGATCTTCGACGGATTCGAGCCCCTGCCGAGTGCGCTACACGGTCTCGATGAGCATGATTTAGCTCTACCGTCAGACAGTGTTCAGGAGATCGCACCGGCGACTGCTCCGACCCTCAATTCGGAGCCAATCTTGCCATCCATGGACGGGTGGATAGACCCCGCCATGGAGGCCGTACTCTCAGCGGCGATCGAGCCGAGGATCGACCTTACCCTCCACGGGATCCGTGACGCCGAAATACTGGATTCTTCCCCGGCCACGGACTCCGAACCATCTGCGCCCATGCCTATCGAATCCGACTGGGCGCCAATCATGGAGTTTACCTCCGCAGATATCTTTCAGCACTCGCCCTTCGGCGACATACTGAACTCATTAAGGTCTCTCTCCTTGTCAGGAGAGTCCTGGCTGAACCATGTCCTGCAGGATTGGGATGCGGATGATGAAGAAATTCGCCGCCCACCCACCACCCACTTAGTAGCCACTGTCGACGATTTAACCGACATGCTCGACTTCGACTCCGAAGACATCAATGGCATGCACGATGATGCAGGAGGCGAACAAGAACCACTTTCCATAGGGCCGGGTTTTGAGTCTTTACTCAATTTCACACCTTACAACTCAGGCAAGAACTCCTTCTTTGACTGGTCTATTTTGAACTCCTTCAAAATCTTATCAAGGTATGTACTCATCGAAAGTCTTATCAAATGTCTTGATTTATCTTTATAGATCTTGATAACTAATATGTAAGCAGCTTTACAGGCAATTCTTTCTTTGAAAAACTCCTTCCAAATTATCCTCTATGCTTTCCAGAAAATTCTACATCATTTCCGATCAACAATATGTCCTTCACATATAATTATCAGAAAGGTTGTAGTGCTCCCACTCACTTTCTTGTAAAATACAGGCTTCACCGCAAGTCTGTATAAAACTATATGCTTTGATCAACTCATCAAAGCATATATTCCAACTCCGAGATGCTTGCACTAGTCCATAGATGGATCGTTGGAGCTTGCACACTTGAAGATCCATTTATTCTCAATGGCTCGCCGATCATCGAGCAAGTCATAAAAGTCCATGCTTTGTTCTTTATACATGGATCCCATCTCAGATTTCATGGCCTCAAGCCATTTTGTGGAATCTGGGCTCATCGTCGCTTCCTCATAGTTCGTAGGTTCATTTTGGTCAAGTAACATGAACTCCAGAACAGGATTACTGTACCACTCTGGTGCGGAACGTACTCTGGTTGACCTACGAGGTTCGCTAGTAACTTGATCCGAAGTTTCATGATCATCATCATTAACTTCCTCACTAATTGGTGTAGGCATCACTGGAACTGATTTCTATGATGAACTACTTTCCAATTCGGGAGAAGGTACAATTACCTTATCAAGTTCTACTTTCCTCCCACTCACTTCTTTCAAGAGAAACTCCTTCTCTAGAAAGGATCCATTTTTAGCAACAAAGATCTTGCCTTTGGATCTTTGATAGAAGGTGTACCCAACCATTTATTTTGGGTATGCTATGAAGACGCACTTCTTCAATTTGGGTTTGAGCTTATCAGGCTGAAACTTTTTCACATAAGCATCGCAACCCAAACTTTAAGAAATGACAGCTTAGGTTTCTTGCTAAACCATAGTTCATACAGTGTCATCTCAACGGATTTTTAGACGGTGCGCTATTTAACGTGAATGCAGCTGTCTGTAATGCTTAACCCCAAAGTGATAGTGGTAAATTCGTAAGAGACATCATAGATCACACCATATCTAATGAAGTACGGTTATGACATTCGGACACACCATTACGCTGTGGTGTTCCAGGTGGCGTGAGTTGCGAAACTATTCGACATTGTTTCAACTGAAGGCCAAACTCTTAATTCAAATATTTCGTCTCCGCGATCAGATCGTAGAAACTTTATTTTCTTGTTATGCCGATTCTCCACTTCACTCTGAAATTCTTTGAACTTTTCAAACGTTTCAGACTTGTGTTTCATTAAGTACATATACTCATATATGCTCAAATCATCTGTGGAGGTCAGAAAATAATGATACCCACCGCGACCCTCAACACTCATCGGACTGCATACATCGGTATGTATTATTTCCAATAAGTCAGTGGCTCGCTCTATTGTTCTGGAGAACGGAGCCTTAGTCATCTTGCCCATGAGGCATGGTTCGCCAACATCAAATGATTCATAATCAAGTGATTCCAAAAGTACATCCGCATGGAGTTTCTTCATGCGCTTTACACCAATATGACCTAAACGACAGCGCCACAAGTATGTTGCACTATCATTATCAACTTTGCATCTTTTGGCATCAATATTATGAATATGTGTATCACTACGATCGAGATTCAATAAACCATTTATATTAAGTGTATGACCATAGAAGGTTAATGTACACAGAACAACAATTATTCTTTGACTTAAATGAATAACCGTATTGCAATAAACATGATCCAATCATATTCATGCTCAACGCAAACACCAAATAACATTTATTTTAGGTTCAACACTAATTCCGAAGGCAAAAGAAGTGTGCGATGGTGATCTTATCAACCTTGGAATCATTTCCAACACACATCGTCACCTTGCCCTTAACTGGTCTCTGTTCATTTTGCAACTCCTATTTCAAGTTACTAATCATAGCAACTAAATCGGTATCAAATACCCTGGGGTTACTATGAACACTAGTAAAGTACACATCAATAACATGTATATCAAATATACTTTTGTTCATTTTTGCCCCTTCCTATCCGCCAAGTATTTGGGGTAGTTCCGCTTCCAGTGACCATTCCCTTTGCAGTAGAAGCACTCAGTTTCAGGCTTAGGTCTAGCTTTGGGCTTCTTCACGGGAGTGACAACCTGCTTGCGATTCTTCTTGAAATTCCCTTTCTTTCCCTTGCCCTTTTACTTCAAACTAGTGGTCTTGTCAACCATCAACACTTGATGCTTTTTCTTGATTTCTACCTTCACCAATTTCAGCATCGCGAAGAGCTTGGGAATTGTTTCTGTTATCCCTTGCATTTTATAGTTCATCACGAAGTTCTAGTAAATTGGTGATAGTGACTAGAGAACTCTGTCAATGACTATCTTATCTGGAAGATGAACTCCCGCTTTATTCAAGTGATTGTAGTACTCAGACATTCTGAGCACATGCTCACTAGCTGAGCTATTCTCCTCCATCTTGTAGGCAAAGTACTTGTCAGAGGTCTCATACCTCTCGACTCGGGCATGAGTTTGAAATACCAATTTCAGCTCTTGGAACATCTTATATGCTCTGTGGCGTTCAAAACATCTTTGAAGTCCCGGTTCTAAGCCGTAAAGCATGGCGCACTAAACTATCAAGTATTCATCATACCGAGCTTGCCAAACATTCATAACATCTGCATCTGCCCCTGCAATAGGTCCGTCACCTAGCGGTGCATCAAGGACATAATTCTTCTGTGCAGCAATGAGGATAGTCCTCAGATCACGGAGCTAGTCCACATCATTGCTACTAACATCTTTCAACATAGTTTTCGCTAGGAACATATCAAAAAATAAAATAGGGAGCTAAACACAAGCTATTGATCTACAACAACATAGATATGCAAAAACTATTAGGACTAAGTTCATGATAAATTAAAGTTCAATTAATCATATTACTTAAGAACTCCCACTTAGATAGACATCCCTCTAGTCATCCAAATGATCATGTGATCCAAATCAACTAAACCATGTCCTATCATCACGTGGGATGGAGTAGCTTTCAATGGTGAACATCACTATGTTGATCATATCTCCTATATGATTCACGTTCGATTTTTCGGCCTCAGTGTTCCGAGGCCATATCTGCATATGCTAGGCTTGTCAAGTTTAACCCGAGTACTCTGCATGTGCAAAGCTGACTTGCACCCATTGTATGTGAACGTAGAGCTTATCACACCCGATCATCACGTGGTGTCTCAACACGAAGAATTGTCGCAACGGTGCATACTCAGGGAGAACACTTATACCTTGAAATTTTAGTAAGGGATCGTCTCATAATGCTACCGTTGTACTAAGCAAAATAAGATACATAAAAGATAAACATCACATGCAATCAAAATATGTGGCATGATATGGCCATCATCGTCTTGTGCCTTTGATCTCCATCTCTAAAGTACCGTCATGATCTCTATCGTCACCGGCATGACACTGTGATCTCCATCATCTTGATCTTAATCAACGTGTCGTCACATGGTCGTCTCGCCAACTATTGCTTTTGCAACTATTGCTATCGCATAGCGATAAAGTAAAGCAATTATATGGCGCTTGCATATTATGCAATAAAAAGACAACCATAAGGCTCCTGCCAGTTGCCGATAACTTCAACAAAACATGATCATCTCATACAACAATTTATATCTCATCACGTCTTGACCATATCACATCACAACATACCCTGCAAAAACAAGTTAGACGTCCTCTACTTTGTTGTTATAAGTTTTACGTGGCTGCCACAGGCCTCTAGCAAGAACCGCTCTTACCTCCGCATCAAAACCACAACGATTTTTCGTCAAGTGTTCTGTTTTAACCTTCAACAAGGACCGGGCGTAGTCAAACTTGATTCAACTAAAGTTGGAGAAACAGACACCCACTAACCACATGTGTGTGAAGCACGGCGGTAGAACCAGTCTATGAACGCGGTCATGTAATGTTAGTCTGGGCCGCTTCATCCAACAATACCGCCGAATCAAAGTATGACATGCTGGTAAGCAGTATGACTATTATCGTCCACAACTCTTTGCGTTCTACTCGTGCATATAACATCTACGCATAGACCTGGCTCAGATGCCACTGTTGGGGAACGCAGTATTTCAATTTTTTTGCCTATGATCACGCAAGATCTATGTAGGAGAAGCATAACAACGAGCGGGGAGAATGTGTCCATGTACCCTTGTAGACCGAAAGATGAAGTGTTTTAGTAACGCGGTTGATGTAGTCGAACATCTTCGTGATCCAACCGATCAAGTACCGAACGCACGACACCTCCGCGATCTGCACATGTTCAACTCGGTGACGTCCCTTGTACTCTTGATCCAGCTAAGGCCGAGGGTGAGTTCCATCAGCACGACGGTGTGTTGACGGTGATGATGAAGTTACCGACGTAGGACTTCCCCTAAGAACTACGATAATATGACCGAGGTGTAAAACCATGGAGGGGGGCACCACACATGACTAAAGATTAACTTGTGTGCCTTTGGGGTGCCCCCTGGACACGTATATAAAGGAGGGGGGAAGAGGAGGCCGGCCTAGGAGGGGCGCGCCTATAGGGGGGAGTCTAGCTAGGATTCCCAATCCTAGTTGGAGCCCCCTTCCTTTTCCAAGAGGGGAGAGAGGGAAGGAGTAGGAGAGCGAGAAAGAAAGAGGGGGGCGCCACCCCCTCCCTAGTCCAATTCGGACCAGCCCATCAAGGGGCGCGCGATCTCCCCTTGTGGCCCTTCTCTCCTTTCCACTAAGGCCCGTGAAGGCATCTTTCAACATAGTTTTTGCTAGGAACATATCAAAAAATAAAATAGGGAGATAAACACAAGCTATTGATATACAACAACATAGATATGCAAAAACTATTAGGACTAAGTTCATGATAAATTAAAGTTCAATTAATCATATTACTTAAGAACTCCCACTTAAATAGACATCCCTCTAGTCATCCAAATGATCATGTGATCCAAATCAACTAAACCATGTCCTATCATCACGTGGGATGGAGTAGCTTTCAATGGTGAACATCACTATGTTGATCATATCTCCTATATGATTCACGTTCGATTTTTCGGCCTCAGTGTTCCGAGGCCATATCTACATATGCTAGGCTTGTCAAGTTTAACCCGAGTACTCTGCATGTGCAAAACTGACTTGCACCCATTGTATGTGAACATAGAGCTTATCACACCCGATCATCACGTGGTGTCTCAACACGAAGAATTGTCGCAACGGTGCATACTCAGGGAGAACACTTATACCTTGAAATTTTAGTAAGGGATCGTCTCATAATGCTACCGTTGTACTAAGCAAAATAAGATGCATAAAAGATAAACATCACATGCAATCAAAATATGTGACATGATATGGCCATCATCGTCTTGTGCCTTTGATCTCCATCTCTAAAGTACCGTCATGATCTCTATCGTCACCGGCATGACACTATGATCTCCATCATCTTGATCTTAATCAACGTGTCGTCACATGGTCGTCTCGCCAACTATTGCTTTTGCAACTATTGCTATCGCATAGCGATAAAGTAAAGCAATTATATGGCGCTTGCATCTTATGCAATAAAAAGACAACCATAAGGCTCCTGCCAGTTGCCGATAACTTCAACAAAACATGATCATCTCATACAACAATTTATATCTCATCACGTCTTGACCATATCACATCACAACATACCCTGCAAAAACAAGTTATACGTCCTCTACTTTGTTGTTGTAAGTTTTACGTGGCTGCCACAGGCCTCTAGCAAGAACCGTTCTTACCTCCGCATCAAAACCACAACGATTTTTCGTCAAGTGTTCTGTTTTAACCTTCAACAAGGACCGGGCGTAGTCAAACTTGATTCAACTAAAGTTGGAGAAACAGACACCCACTAACCACATGTGTGTGAAGCACGGCGGTAGAACTAGTCTATGAACGCGGTCATGTAATGTTAGTTTGGGCCGCTTCATCCAACAATACCGCCAAATCAAAGTATGACATGTTGGTAAGCAGTATGAATCGTCCACAACTCTTTGCGTTCTACTCGTGCATATAACATCTACGCATAGACCTGGCTCAGATGCCACTGTTGGGGAACGCAGTATTTCAATTTTTTTGCCTATGATCACGCAAGATCTATCTAGGAGAAGCATAACAACGAGCGGGGAGAATGTGTCCACGTACCCTTGTAGACCGAAAGATGAAGTGTTTTAGTAACGCGGTTGATGTAGTCGAACATCTTCGTGATCCAACCGATCAAGTACCGAACGCACGACACCTCCGTGATCTGCACACGTTCAACTTGGTGACGTCCCTTGTACTCTTGATCCAGCTAAGGCCGAGGGTGAGTTCCATCAGCACGATGGTGTGTTGACGGTGATGATGAAGTTACCGACGCAGGACTTCCCCTAAGAACTACGATAATATGACCGAGGTGTAAAACCATGGAGGGGGGCACCACACATGACTAAAGATTAACTTGTGTGCCTTTGGGGTGCCCCCTGGACACGTATATAAAGGAGGGGGGAAGAGGAGGCCGGCCTAGGAGGGGCGCGCCTATAGGGGGGAGTCTAGCTAGGATTCCCAATCCTAGTTGGAGCCCCCTTCCTTTTCCAAGAGGGGAGAGAGGGAAGGAGTAGGAGAGCGAGAAAGAAAGAGGGGGGCGCCGCCCCCTCCCTATTCCAATTCGGACCAGCCCATCAAGGGGCGCGCGATCTCCCCTTGTGGCCCTTCTCTCCTTTCCACTAAGGCCCATGAAGGCCCAATACTTCCCCCCGCGAATTTCCGTAACTCTTCGGTACTTCAAAAAATACCCGAATCACTCGGAACCTTTCCGATGTCCAAATATAGCCTTCCAATATATCGATCTTTACGTCTCAACCATTTTGAGACTCCTCATCATGTCTGTGATCTCATCCGGGACTCCGAACAACCTTCGGTACATCAAATCACATAACTCATAATACAAATCATCATCGAACATTAAGCGTGCAGACCCTATGGGTTCGAGAACTGTGTAGACATGACCGAGACACATCTCCGGTCAATAACCATTAGCGGAACCTAGATGCTCATATTGGCTCCTACATATTCTATGAAGATCTTTATCAGTCAAACCGCATAACAACATACATTGCTCCCTTTGTCATCGATATGTTACTTGCCTGAGATTCGATCGTCGGTATCCTCATACCTAGTTCAATCTCGTTATCGACAAGTCTCTTTACTCGTTCCGTAATGCATCATCCCATAAGTAACTCTTTAGTCACATTGCTTGCAAGGCTTATAGTGATGAGAATTACTGAGAGGTCCCAGAGATACCTCTCCAACAATCGGAGTGACAAATCCTAATCTCAAACTATGCCAACTCAACAAACACCATCGAAGAAACCTGTAGAGCATATTTATAATCACCTAGTTACGTTGTGACGTTTGATAGCACACTAAGTGTTCCTTCGGTATTCGGGAGTTGCATAATCTCATAGTCATAGGAACATGTATATGTCATGAAGAAAGCAATAACAATAAACTAAACGATCATAGTGCTAAGATAACGGATGGGTCTAGTCCATCACATCATTCTCTAATGATGTGATCCCGTTCATCAAATGACAACACATGTCCATCTTTGATTAATGAGCTAGTCAAGTAGAGGCATACTAGGGACACTCTGTTTGTCTATGTATTCACACATGTACTAAGTTTCCGGTTAATACAATTCTAGCATGAATAATAAACATTTATCATGATATAAGGAAATATAAATAACAACTTTATTATTGCCTCTAGGGCATATTTCCTTCAATCTTCTATAATGGACTAACCGATGCTTCTAGGGATTTGATAGATAGTTGTGCTGGTTGTGTTTTCAGGGAACGAATTGCTGGGCAAGCTGAAGAATTATTGAATAACATATTGAAAAATTATGATGATTGGACTCTCCCTGTACCACCGCCTAAACCCACTCCGAAGAAGAGGGGTATATTATATCTCAGTCCTGAAGATATGCAAGAGGAAAAACAATCTATGAAGGAAAAAGGTATTAAAGCTGAGGATGTCAAAAATTTACCTCCTATTGAAGAAATACATGGGCTTAATAGACCACCACTGCCTAAGGTGGTAAGGGTAAATTCTTTGATGAAGTTCAATGATAATGACAATCCTCACAATATGCACCCTAGCCAATGCCTTTATGAGTTTGAAAATTATATTAGAAAACGAGATCACTTCAATGCAAATGTTATGAAACAATTGAAATACAATTCTGATATGATTGCTCGCTTGAGTGACTTGTTATTTAGAATCTCAAATGATGTTAGAGGTGTTGGAAAGCATGATTCTATGGTTCAGACTCAGTTTGAACAAGTTGCTAAATCTCAAAGAGAGTTGCTAGATGAAATGAATAATAATATACATGACTTTGTTGCAAGAGTTGCAACTAGAGGATGTAAAATGCCTCAGGAACCACTTTATCCTAAGGGACACCCAAAAAGAATTGAACAAGATTCACAAAGGAACTACACCACTACACCTAGTCCTTCTAGAAAGAAAAGGAAAAAAGAAAAATGATAGGACTTTTCATGCTCCTAGTGAACCTGAAAAAGAAAAACATCTTGATAATGATAATGAAACTTCTATCTCTGATGTTGAAACTCAACCTGGTAGTGAAAACTCACCTTCTGATAATGAAAAAGATAATCATGAGATTCATGAATATGCTCAACCAAATAATAAAGAACCAGACAATGACATTGAGATAGAACCACCTGTTGATCTTGATAATCCACAACCTAAGAATAAAAGGTATGATAAAAGTGACTTTGTGGCTAGAAAACACGGTAAAGAAAGAGAACCGTGGGTTCAAAAACCTATGCCTTTTCCACCTAAGTCAACTAAAAAGAAAGATGATGAAGAATTTGAATGCTTTGCTGAAATGCTGAGGCCAGTATTTTTGTGTACTCGCTTGACTGATATCTTGAAAATACCTCCTTATGCAAAGTATATGAAAGATATCATCACCAACAAAAGAAAAATACTGGAAGCTGAAATCTCCACTATGCTTGCTAATTATACTTTTAAAGATGGAGTACCTAAAAACTTGGAGATCCAGGAATACCAACTATACCTTACTCTATCAAAAAGAATTATGTGAAAACTACTTTGTGTGATTTAGGAGCTGGTGTTAGTGTTACACATTTCTCTTTATATAAAAGACTTGATTTGAATAAACTCACACCTACTGAAATATCTTCGCAAATGGCTGATAAATCAACTGCCATACATATCGGTATTTGTGAGGATGTGCCCATTGTTGTTGCTAATGTTACTATTTTGACTGACTTTGTTATACTTGAGATGCCCGAGGACGACAACATGTCGATTATCCTTGGTAGACCCTTCTTGAATATTACAGGGGCTGTTATTGATTGCAATAAAAGCAATGTCACTTTTCATATCAATGGTAATGAGCATAAGGTGCACTTTCTGAAGAAACAATTCCAAGTGAATGGTATTAATGTTATTGAAAAATCTTCAACAATCACTATTGGAAGTTTTCAAATACCTCTACCTACTGTCAAAAAGAAATATGAAATGCTTATTGTTGGGGACATTCATATCCCCATTGAGAAAATTGTACATGAACATGATGAACCTATTTGGAAGGAGTTCTTCGAGGAGGAGATCCTCAGGGGCGTCTTCAAGTGACAACTCCGCTCACATGTCTTATGTCGAACCAAGTGAAAGTTACATTCGAGATTCAGCCACCAAAACATGCTTATGGCCTTGCGATGATTATATGATGCGTGTGGGCATTAAGAAGGAATTTGAGCAATATGTTCACAATGTTGGTCTTGGTCCCTACATTTCAAATAAGTGCGAACAACACCACACTCTCACTGAATCATTTGTCAAATGATTTAAATTCCATCCCCATGAGTCTAGGGTGTCATTCAAGCTTTATGAAGATCCATTTACCATCTCACTAGAGAGTTTTGCTCACCACTGCAAACTCCCATTCTGGGGTTCGCTTGATGAACCGCCAAGGGCTGAGTACCAATCATTCTTGACTAGTCTTTGCTATGGTGAGACGAGGGGTGTGACACAAGGTAGAATAAAGAGCATTCATTTTCTCGCAATTCAGTACTTTGCATTATTTAACGGGAAATGTATAGTAGGCAAGCAAGACTGTAGTACACTCTGTGCTCCAGACTTGAGCCTCGTACACACCACTCTCACTGGTGAAAGGAGTTATAACCTTGGAGCGATTGTTGCACGCAGACTGCAGCATAACACTAATAGTGGCTATTTCTATGGTGGAATATATGCCACGTGTTTAGCACGAGGGCTGGGTGTTTCACCTTTGCCCTTTGACCCTATCCTACCCATACATTTATTTAGACTTTGATGCTTTGAAAAGTCAAAAGATCCTCAAAGGAAAATTCATAATTTCACTTACAATCCGTTGTTTAACCAAACATCTATTGTGCACACATATTTGCCTGTGCCTGCCCTTTTTGACTATCACAACAAAGGATGATATTCCGTTCTTCAGAGCGAGGCCCGAGATCGCAACGCGGTAGTGGGGGCGGCACGGGAGGCCGAGGCATCCGCACCGAGAGCCTCCATGAGCTACCACGCCGACTAGTATCCAGACTACTGACTGCTTACCAAGTTAGGCCAAAAGCCTAAGCTTGGGGGAGTACGTGTTTCTCACCGACATTACATTCATGTTCACTTATTTCATCTGCCGGTGTTCACACTTTTTCATTGTATCATCCATGCTTAATTTTATTTTCTCGCTTTCTTCTTGTGCGTTTGAAAAACCTTAGAAAAACCAAAAAAATTGTTGTAGTTAGTTTACTTTATTTGCATGCTTAGTTGTAGCACTAAAAAGAAAACCCAAAAAGATTTCCTTGTTCTTCTTTTGCTTGTTGGGAGCTTTCCCATGTAAACAATTTTTCTCGTTTTCACTTTTTCCTTTTATTTGCTTGCTCAAGAAAACCAAAAACTCAAAAAATACTTCAGTGTGTTTCTCTGAATTTCTTTTCTTTTTATTTGAGTCATATCAAGGAGAAGACCGCGATGAAAATGTTGAGTGGCTCTCATATGAATAATTGTTGATCTAATAAAGAGACCATTTTACCTTGTCTTCTCCTGTTGAATGAAATGTTTGCAGATTCCAGCTTAGTCCACGGCACTCTTGCACTATTATTATTTTCATATCGTTCGGTCGTGCAAGTGAAAGGCAATAATGACGATATTCGATGAACTAGTCATGGCAGAGAGAAACGGGTATGTAGTCGACTTGTTCTATTTGTGTAAATATGTTTAACCTAGTATCCATGATTCAAACCATTATGATTAAACATGTTTGCCATGACAATTAGAGATTATAGTTTCTCATGCCATGCATAAATAGCTAGGAGTGGATATTGATTTATCTTGGATAGCAACATTGCGTTAAAATGATTGTGATGTAGTATGATGATATGGTATCCTCCTCTGAATGTTCGAGTGGCTTGACTTGGCACATGTTCATGCATGTAGTTCAATCAAAACTAACATAGCCTCTATGATATTTATGTTCATGGTGTTCATATCCTACCCATGCTAGTGTCCAATGTTACTTATGCATAATGCATGTTCATGACCGTTGTTGCTCTCTAGCTGGCCGCTTCTCAACCTAATTGCTAGCCTACACCTGTACCAAGTGGGAATTCTGCTTGTACATCAAAAACCTTGAACCCAAAGTTATTCCAGATGAGTCCACCATACCTACCTATATGCGGTATTACCCTGCCTTCCTAAGTAAATTTGCATGTGCCACCTCTAAAACTTCTAATAAATATCCTTTTTGTGTGCCTGGATCATTCATGGGACGCTAGGAGGTGGTCGGTATCTTGCATGCTAAGCGGGTTATTCTCAGGTTGAGTGTTTATTCACTCGCCATCGCACAAGAAAAGGGCGGTAATAGGGATGCCCAGTCCCAAACTGCAAACGGAAAACGCTTAGGAATAATCAAACAAAAATTCCCAATGGAGTCAAAACCTTTACTTTTATCGCTTGGGAACCGCCACTAGCGTGCTTAGCATGGAAGATATTGATAACTGATAGTCGCGACGTAAATGAGAAGGGTGCATGTCTCAAAATATCATTTACCTATGTTTTAAAACTTGAGCTCTGGCACCTCTACAAATCACTTCTTCCCTCTGCGAAGGGAATATCTATTTACTTTTATGTTGTGTCATCACCTTCTAAAACAAGCGCCAGAACCTAAGAGCAATGATGTCATGACTTATGCATTGTGTGTAGCTAATGTTGGGTGCATCATGACTGGATCTTTTCTACCATGAATTACAATGTTTAGTCATTGCTTGAACTTTGGAGGTGCTCTGCATTTATATTTTGCGGTCTCAGAAAGGGCTAGTGAGATACCACTATTGTCATATTATATTATGGTTTTTTGACAATATGTTGCTGTCTGAGATATCTTATTATTGCTCGCTAGCTGATTATGTCATTGATATGAGTTAATATAATCTTTAAGAGTTATTGTCGGCATGGTTAGTTATAATGTTAGTTGAAAACCTGGGTGTTGTTTAAGCTTATTTATGCAAACAAGAGCAAAAGAGTTCGTAAAAGTTTTTCTTTTTCATTTTTAGTTTATCAACTGAATTGCTTGAGGACAAGCAAAGGTTTAAGCTTGGGGGAGTTGATACGTCTCCAACGTATCTACTTTTCCTAATGCTTTTCCTCTTGTTTTGGACTCTAATTTGCATGATTTGAATGAAACTAACCCCAGACTGACGCTGTTTTCAACAGAACTACCATGGTGTTGTTTTTGTGTAGAAATAAAACTTCTCGGAATGGAACAAAACTTTGCGAGGATTTTTATACAATAAATAAGAACTTCTGGAGCCAAGATCCACCGGAGGGGGGCACCTGGGTGGGCACAACCCACCAGGGCGCGCCCCCCTCCTGGCGGCCCCACGGACCCTGAAACGATGCTATAAAATCCTATTTTTCTAGAAAAAATCAAGGAACAAGAATTATCGCGGTCCACGAGACAGAGCCACCGTCACCTCCTGTTCTTCATCAGGATGCCAGATCTGGAGTCCGTTTGGGGCTCTAGAGAGGGGGGTCTTTGTTCTTCATCATCACCAACCCTCTCCATTGCCAATTTCATGATGCTCCCCACCAGGAGTGAGTAATTCCTTCTTAGGCTCGCTGGTCGGTGAGGAGTTGGATGAGATTCATCATGTAATCGAGTTAGTTTTGTTAGGGCTAGATCCCTAGTATCCACTATGTTCTAAGATTGATGTTGCTATGACTTTGCCATGCTTAATGCTTGTCACTTTGGGCCCGAGTGCCATGATTTCAGATCTGAACCATTTATGTTATCACAATTATATCCATGTTCTAGATCCGATCTTGCAAGTTATAGTCACCTACTACATGTTATGATCCGGCAACCCCGGAGTGAAAATAGTCGGGACCACTCCCGGTGATGACCGTAGTTTGAGGAGTTCATGTATTCACCGTGTGTTAAAGCTTTGTTCCGGTTCTCTATTAAAAGGAGGCCTTAATATCCCTTAGTTTCCAATAGGACCCTGCTGACACGGGAGGGTAGGACAAAAGATGTCCTGCAAGTTCTTTCCATAAGCACGTATGACTATTTACGGAATACATGCCTACATTATATTGATGAACTGGAGCTAGTGACGTATCTCCCTAGGTTATAACTGTCTCATGATGAATATCATCCAACAAGTAACCAATCCAATGCCTACGAATTTATTTTATATTGTTCTTGCTAAGTTACTACTGCTATCATCATTGTTACACTTGCTACAAAATTACTGCTATCACTGTTACCGTTGCTATTGTTGCTGCCATTACTATTAGAACTATCATATTACTTTGCTACTTATCACGTTGCTGCAGATAATTAATCTCCGGGTGTGGTTGAATTGACAACTCAGCTACTAATACCTTCAAATATTCTTTGGCTCCCCTTGTGTCGAATCTATAAATTTGGGTTGAATACTCTGCCCTCAAAAACTGTTGCGATCCCCTATACTTGTGGGTGATCATGCAGCGCCTACAGACTAATGTGTGCATGCTCCTAGCGCCACACCGCCGGCACCAAGACCACGCGCCGCCAGAGCCTGTGGCGCGTGGGCGTCAAGACCGAGCTCCCCCCAGTGCGCACAACACCCATGAGCACGACGGACTGCCTTGCCTTCACCCCATAGCTGTGTCGCATCGTCTGGCCTAGGAAGTTCAAGACATATCTACCTCCACGCTATGACGGCACCCCTAACACCGCGAAGTTCCTCTAGCTCTATGCACTGAGCATCAAAGCGGCAAACGGAGACAAGAAGGTTATGGCAAACTGGTTCCCCATGGCCTTCAAGGACGGCGCACGCTCTTGGCTCCTAAACCTCCCGGAGGGGTCAATCTCCTCCTGGGACAAGCTTCACGAGTGATTCATCTTCAACTTCCAGGGCACCCGCGACCATGCTCCTACAGTGGATGACCTGCGGCGCGTGAAACAGCAGTCGGGCGAAACCCTGCATAAGTACATACAGCGCTTCACGAATGTTCGCCACAAGATCCTGAAGGCGTCAAACGAGGCTATCATCTCAGCATTCACTGATGGCATCCGGGATGCCAAGATGAAGGAGGAGCTTGCCATTCATGAAGAAATGTGCTCGGCCCTGGAGATGTTCAACCTGGCGAACAAGTTGGCAAGGGCCAAGGAAGACCACCTCTCCCTCCTGGAGCTTCCTGAAGCCGATCCTGAAGATAAGAAGGCCAAGGCCAAGGAGGCAAAGCTCAAGGGCCCCGCCATGCTGGTAGCAGAGCCCGAGATGAAGTGCGGCCACGACCACGATGAACCTCCTAGGGGCAATCAGCCGTTCTACGTCTTCCACAATGTCCACAACCACAACACCAACGACTGCCAGGAGTTCAGAGCGCTTTGCGTCTGGCGCCTTGGCCGCCGCCCCGAGCGTCATGACCGCGATTATGGCCGTGGAGGAGGCCGTGGAGGAGGGTGTTGGGGCAACCGCGACCCTCGTCAGGACTAGCGCGACCAGCCCCGCGAGGACCGCTAGCAGGGTAGCCTCGTCACGGTCCATGGGGGGACCAGCCTCGTGAGGACCTCCCCCAGGGCAATGCCGGCCTCCCTCCACTGTCGCCGCCGCTAAAGAGAAACGATGACAACCGGCAAGACGATGGGGCTAGAATCATCACTGTGTAATCTAGATTATTGACTCTAGTGCAAGTGGGAGACTGAAGGAAATATGCCCTAGAGGCAATAATAAAGTTATTATTTATTTCCTTATATCATGATAAATGTTTGTTATTCATGCTAGAATTGTATTAACCAGAAACATAATACATGTGTGAATACATAGAAAAACAGAGTGTCACTAGTATGCCTCTACTTGACTAGCTCGTTAATCGAAGATGGTTATGTTTCCTAACCATGAACAAAAGAGTTGTTATTTGATTAACGGGATCACATTATTAGGATAATAATGTGATTGACATGACCCATTCCATTAGCTTAGCACCCGATCGTTTAGTATGTTGCTATTGCTTTCTTCATGACTTATACATGTTCCTATGACTATGAAATTATGCAACTCCCGTTTACCGGAGGAACACTTTGTGTGCTACCAAACGTCACAACGTAACTGGGTGATTATAAAGGAGCTCTACAGGTGTCTCCAAAGGTGAATGTTGGGTTGGCGTATTTCGAGATTAGGATTTGTCGCTCCGATTGTCGGAGAGGTATCTCTGGGCCCTCTCGGTAATGCACATCACATAAGCCTTGCAAGCATTGCAACTCATGAGTTAGTTGTGAGATGATGTATTACGGAACGAGTAAAGAGACTTGCCGGTAACGAGATTGAACTAGGTATTAAGATACCGGCAATCGAATCTCGGGCAAGTAACATACCGATGACAAAGGGAACACCGTATGTTGTTATGCGGTCTGACCGATAAAGATCTTCGTAGAATATGTAGGAGCCAATATGAGCATCCAGGTTCCGCTATTGGTTATTGACCGGAGATGTGTCTATGTCATGTCTACATTGTTCTCGAACCCGTAGGGTCCGCACGCTTAAGGTTTCGATGATAGTTATATTATGAGTTTATGAGTTTTGATGTACCGAAGTTAGTTCGGAGTCCCGGATGTGATCACGGACATAACAAGGAGTCTCGAAATGGTCGAGAAATAAAGATTGATATATTGGACGGCTATATTCGGACACCGGAAGTGTTCCGGGTGATTTCGGAGAAAACCGGAGAGCCGGAGGGTTACCGGAACCCTACCGGGAGAAGCAATGGGCCATATGGGCCTTAGTGGAGAGAGAGAGAGGGGCAGCCAAAGGTGGGTCGCGCGCCTCCTCTCCTCCTGGTCCGAATTGGACTAGGAGAGGGGGGCGGCGCCCCCTTTCCTTCTCCCTCCCCACTTCTTTCCCCCTCCTAGTAGGAGTCCTACTCCTACTAGGAGGAGGACTCCACCTTGGCGTGCCATAGGAGCCGGCAGGCCTCCTCCCCTTGATCCTTTATATACGGGGGCAGGGGGCACCCCTAGACACAAGTTGATCCACGTGATCATATTCTTAGCCGTGTGTGGTGCCCCCTTCCACCATAATCCTCAATAATATTGTAGCGGTGCTTAGGCGAAGCCCTGCGACGGTAGTACATCAAGATCATCACCACGCCGTCGTGCTGACGGAACTCTTCCCTGACACTTTGCTGGATCGGAGTCCGGGGATCGTCATCGAGCTGAACATGTGCTAAAACTCGGAGGTGCCGTAGTTTCGGTGCTTGATCGGTCGGGCCGTGAAGACGTACGACTACATCAACTGTGTTGTGCTAACGCTTCCGCTGTCGGTCTACAAGGGTACGCAGATCACACTCTCCCCTCTCGTTGTTATGCATCACCATGATCTTGTGTGTGCGTAGGATTTTTTTTGAAATTACTACGTTCCCCAACAGTGATATCAGAGCCTAGGTTTTATGTGTTGGCGTTATATGCACGAGTAGAACACAAGTTCGTTGTGGGCGATATAAGTCATACTGCTTACTAGCATGTCATACTTTGGTTCGGCGGTATTGTTGGACGAAGCGGCCTGGACTGACATTACGCGTACGCTTACGCGAGACTGGTTCTCCCAACGTGCTTTGCACAAAGGTGGCTAGCGGGTGACAGTTTCTCCAACTTTAGTTGAACCAAGTGTGGCTACGCCCGGTCCTTGCGAAAGTTAAAACAGCACCAACTTGACAAACTATCGTTGTGGTTTTGATGCGTATGTAAGATTGGTTCTTGCTTAAGCCCATAGCAGCCACGTAAAACTTGCAACAACAAAGTAGAGGACGTCTAACTTGTTTTTGCAGGGCATGTTGTGATGTGATATGGTCAAGACATGATGATAAATTTTATTGTATGAGATGATCATGTTTTGTAACCAAGTTATCGGCAACTGGCAAGAGCCATATGGTTGTCGCTTTATTGTATGCAATGCAATTGCGTTGTAATGCTTTACTTTATCACTAAGCGGTAGCGATAGTCGTGGAAGCATAAGATTGGCGAGATGACAACGATGCTACGATGGTGATCAAGGTGTCGCGCCGGTGACGATGGTGATCACGATGGTGCTTCGAAGATGGAGATCACAAGCACAAGATGATGATGGCCATATCATATCACTTATATTGATTGCATGTGATGTTTATCTTTTATGCATCTTATCTTGCTTTGATTGACGGTAGCATTTTAAGATGATCTCTCACTAATTATCAAGAAGTGTTCTCCCTGAGTATGCACCGTTGCGAAAGTTCTTCGTGCTGAGACACCACGTGATGATCGGGTGTGATAGGCTCTACGTTCAAATACAACGGGTGCAAAACAGTTGCACACGCAGAATACTCAGGTTATACTTGACGAGCCAAGCATATACATATATGGCCTCGGAACACGGAGACCGAAAGGTCGAGCATGAATCATATAGTAGATATGATCAACATAGCGATGTTCACCAATGAAACTACTCCATCTCACGTGATGATCGGACATGGTTTAGTTGATTTGGATCACGTAATCACTTAGAGGATTAGAGGGATGTCTATCTAAGTGGGAGTTCTTTAGTAATATGATTAATTGAACCTAAATTTATCATGAACTTAGTACCTGATAGTATCTTGCTTGTTTATGTTTGATTGTAGATAGATGGCCCGTGCTGTTGTTCCGTTGAATTTTAATGCGTTCCTTGAGAAAGCAAAGTTGAAAGATGATGGTAGCAATTACATGGACTGGGTCCATAACTTGAGGATTATCCTCATTGCTGCACAGAAGAATTACGTCCTGGAAGCACCACTGGGTGCCAGGCCTGCTGCTGGAGCAACACCAGATGTTATGAACGTCTGGCAGAGCAAAGCTGATGACTACTCGATAGTTCAGTGTGCCATGCTTTACGGCTTAGAATCGGGACTTCAACGACGTTTTGAAAGTCATGGAGCATATGAGATGTTCCAGGAGTTGAAGTTAATATTTCAAGCAAATGCCCGGATTGAGAGATATGAAGTCTCCAATAAGTTCTATAGCTGCAAGATGGAGGAGAACAGTTCTGTCAGTGAGCATATACTCAAAATGTCTGGGTATAATAATCACTTGATTCAATTGGGAGTTAATCTTCCAGATGATTGCGTCATTGACAGAATTCTCCAATCACTGCCACCAAGCTACAAGAGCTTCGTGATGAACTATAATATGCAAGGGATGAATAAGACTATTCCCGAGCTCTTCGCAATGCTGAAAGCTGCGGAGGTAGAAATCAAGAAGGAGCATCAAGTGTTGATGGTCAATAAGACCACTAGTTTCAAGAAAAAGGGCAAAGGGAAGAAGAAGAGGAACTTCAAAAAGAACAGCAAGCAAGTTGCTACTCAAGAGAAGAAACCCAAACCTGGACCTAAGCCTGAAACTGAGTGCTTCTACTGCAAGCAAACTGGTCACTGGAAGCGGAACTGCCCCAAGTATTTGGCGGATAAGAAGGATGGCAAGGTGAACAAAGGTATATGTGATATACATTTTATTGATGTGTACCTTACTAATGCTCGCAGTAGCACCTGGGTATTTGATACTGGTTCTGTTGCTAACATTTGCAACTCGAAACAGGGACTACGGATTAAGCGAAGATTGGCTAAGGACGAGGTGACGATGCGCGTGGGAAATGGTTCCAAAGTCGATGTGATCGCGGTTGGCACGCTACCTCTACATCTACCTTCGGGATTAGTATTAGACCTAAATAATTGTTATTTGGTGCCAGCGTTAAGCATGAACATTATATCTGGATCTTATTTGATGCGAGACGGTTATTCATTTAAATCAGAGAATAATGGTTGTTCTATTTATATGAGTAATATCTTTTATGGTCATGCACCCTTAAAGAGTGGTCTATTCTTATTAAATCTCGATAGTAGTGACACACATATTCATAATGTCGAAACCAAAAGATGCAGAGTTGATAATGATAGTGCACCTTATTTGTGGCACTGTCGTTTAGGTCATATCGGTGTAAAGCGCATGAAGAAACTCCATACTGATGGGCTTTTGGAACCACTTGATTATGAATCACTTGGTACTTGCGAACCGTGCCTTATGGGTAAGATGACAAAAACACCGTTCTCCGGTACTATGGAGAGAGCAACAGATTTGTTGGAAATCATACATACAGATGTATGGGGTCCGATGAATGTTGAGGCTCGTGGCGGATATCGTTATTTTCTCACCTTCACAGATGACTTAAGCAGATATGGATATATCTACTTAATGAAACATAAGTCTGAAACATTTGAAAAGTTCAAAGAATTTCAGTGTGAAGTTGAAAATCACCGTAACAAGAAAATAAAATTCCTGCGATCTGATCGTCGAGGAGAATATTTGAGTTACGAGTTTAGTGTACATTTGAAACAATGCGGAATAGTTTCGCAACTCACGCCACCCGGAACACCAGAGCGTAATGGTGTGTCCGAACGTTGTAATCGTACTTTACTAGATATGGTGCGATCTATGATGTCTCTTACTAATTTACCGCTATCGTTTTGGGGTTATGCTCTAGAGACGGCCGCATTCACGTTAAATAGGGCACCATCAAAATCCGTTGAGACGACGCCTTATGAACTATGGTTTGGCAAGAAACCAAAGTTGTCATTTCTGAAAGTTTGGGGTTGCGATGCTTATGTGAAAAAACGTCAACCTGATAAGCTTGAACCTAAATCGGAGAAATGTGTCTTCATATGATATCCAATGGAAACTATTGGATACACCTTCTATCACAGATCCGAAGGCAAAACTTTTGTTGCTAAATTCGGAAACTTTCTAGAGAAGGAGTTTCTCTCGAAAGAAGTAAGTGGGAGGAAAGTAGAACTTGACGAGGTAACTATACCTGCTCCCTTATTGGAAAGTAGTACATCACAGAAACCAGTTTATGTGACACCTACACCAATTAGTGAGGAAGCTAATGATAATGATCATGAAACTTCAGAACAAGATACTACTGAACCTCGTAGATCAACCAGAGTAAGATCCACGCCAGAGTGGTACGGTAATCCTGTTCTGGAAGTCATGCTACTAGATCATGATGAACCTACGAACTATGAAGAAGCGATGGTGAGCCCAGATTCCGCAAAATGGCTTGAAGCCATGAAATCTGAGATGGGATCCATGTATGAGAAAAAAGTATGGACTTTGGTTGACTTGCCCAATGATCGGCAAGCAATTGAGAATAAATGGATCTTTAAGAAGAAGACTGACACTGACGATAATGTTACTGTCTACAAAGCTCGACTTGTCGCAAAAGGTTTTCGACAAGTTCAAGGGATTGACTACGATGAGACCTTCTCACCCGTAGCGATGCTTAAGTCTGTCTGAATCATGTTAGCAATTGCCGCATTTTATGATTATGAAATTTGGCAGATGGATGTCAAAACTGCATTCCTGAATGGATTTCTGCAAGAAGAGTTGTATATGATGCAACCGAAAGGTTTTGTCGATCCAAAGGGAGCTAACAAAGTGTGCAAGCTCCAGCGATCCATTTATGGACTGGTGCAAGCCTCTCGGAGTTGGAATAAATGCTTTGAGAGTGTGATCAAAGCATTTGGTTTTGTACAGACTTTTGGAGAAGCCTGTATTTACAAGAAAGTGAGTGGGAGCTCCGTAGCATTTCTGATATTATATGTAGATGACATATTACTAATCAGAAATGATATAGAATTTCTGGATAGCATAAAGGGATACTTGAATAAAAGTTTTTAAATGAAAGACCTCGGTGAAGCTGCCTACATATTGGGCATCAAGATCTATACAGACAGATCGAGACGCTTAATTGGACTTTCACAAAGCACATACCTTGACAAAGTTTTGAAAAAGTTCAAAATGGATCAAGCAAAGAAAGGATTCTTGCCTGTGTTACAAGGTGTGAAATTGAGTAAGACTCAATGCCCGACCAATGCAGAAGATAGAGAGAAAATGAAACATGTTCCCTATGCTTCAGCCATAGGCTCTATCATGTATGCAATGCTGTGTATCAGACCTGATGTGTGTCTTGCTATAAGTCTAGCAGGCAGGTACCAAAGTAATCCAGGAGTGGATCACTGGACAGCGGTCAAGAACATCCTGGAATACCTGAAAAGGACTAAGGATATGTTTCTCATATATGGAGGTGACAAAGAGCTCATCATAAATGGTTACATTGATGCAAGCTTTGACACTGATCCGGACGATTCTAAATCGCAAATCGGATACGTGTTTACATTAAACGGTGGAGCTGTTAGTTGGTGCAGTTCTAAACAAAGCATTGTGGCGGGATCTACATGTGAAGCGGAGTACATAGCTGCTTCGGAAGCAGCAAACAAAGGAGTCTGGATGAAGGAGTTCATATCCGATCTAGGTGTCATACCTAGTGCATCGGGTCCAATGAAAATCTTTTGTGATAATACTGGTGCAATTGCCTTGGCAAAGGAATCCAGATTTCACAAGAGAACCAAACACATCAAGAGATGCTTCAACTCCATCCGGGATCTAGTCCAGGTGGGAGACATAGAGATTTGCAAGATACATACGAATCTGAATGTTGCAGACCCGTTGACTAAGCCTCTCCCACGAGCAAAACATGATCAGCACCAAAGCTCCATGGGTGTTAGAATCATCACTGTGTAATCTAGATTATTGACTCTAGTGCAAGTGGGAGACTGAAGGAAATATGCCCTAGAGGAAATAATAAAGTTATTATTTATTTCCTTATATCATGATAAATGTTTGTTATTCATGCTAGAATTGTATTAACCGGAAACATAATACATGTGTGAATACATAGACAAACAGAGTGTCACTAGTATGCCTCTACTTGACTAGCTCGTTAATCGAAGATGGTTATGTTTCCTAACCATGAACAAAAGAGTTGTTATTTGATTAACGGGATCACATTATTAGGAGAATAATGTGATTGACATGACCCATTCCATTAGCTTAGCACCCGATCGTTTAGTATGTTGCTATTGCTTTCTTCATGACTTATACATGTTCCTATGACTATGAGATTATGCAACTCCCGTTTACCGGAGGAACACTTTGTGTGCTACCAAACGTCACAACGTAACTGGGTGATTATAAAGGAGCTCTACAGGTGTCTCCAAAGGTGAATGTTGGGTTGGCGTATTTCGAGATTAGGATTTGTCGCTCCGATTGTCGGAGAGGTATCTCTGGGCCCTCTCGGTAATGCACATCACATAAGCCTTGCAAGCATTGAAACTAATGAGTTAGTTGTGAGATGATGTATTACGGAACGAGTAAAGAGACTTGCCGGTAACGAGATTGAACTAGGTATTAAGATACCGGCAATCGAATCTCGGGCAAGTAACATACCGATGACAAAGGGAACACCGTATGTTGTTATGCGGTCTGACCGATAAAGATCTTCATAGAATATGTAGGAGCCAATATGAGCATCCAGGTTCCGCTATTGGTTATTGACCGGAGACGTGTCTCTGTCATGTCTACATTGTTCTCGAACCCGTAGGGTCCGCACGCTTAAGGTTTCGATGACATTTATATTATGAGTTTATGAGTTTTGATGTACCGAAGTTAGTTCGGAGTCCCGGATGTGATCACGGACATAACAAGGAGTCTCGAAATGGTCGAGACATAAAGATTGATATATTGGACGGCTATATTCGGACACCGGAAGTGTTCCGGGTGATTTCGGAAAAAACCGGAGAGCCGGAGGGTTACCGGAACCCTACAGGGAGAAGCAATGGGCCATATGGGCCTTAGTGGAGAGAGAGAGGGGCAGCCAAAGGTGGGTCGCGCGCCTCCTCCCCTCCTGGTCCGAATTGGACTAGGAGAGGGGGGCGGCGCCCCCCTTTCCTTCTCCCTCCCCACTTCTTTCCCCCTCCTAGTAGGAGTCCTACTCCTACTAGGAGGAGGACTCCTCCTTGGCGCTCCATAGGAGCCGGCCGGCCTCCTCCCCTTGATCCTTTATATACGGGGGCAGGGGGCACCCCTAGACACAAGTTGATCCACGTGATCATATTCTGAGCCGTGTGCGGTGCCCCCTTCCACCATAATCCTCGATAATATTGTAGTGGTGCTTAGGCGAACCCCTGCGACGGTAGTACATCAAGATCGTCACCACGCCGTCGTGCTGACGAAACTCTTCCCCGACACTTTGCTGGATCGGAGTCCGGGGATCGTCATCGAGCTGAACGTGTGCTAAAACTTGGAGGTGTCGTAGTTTCGGTGCTTGATCGGTCGGGCTGTGAAAACGTACGACTACATCAACCGCGTTGTGCTAACGCTTCCGCTGTCGGTCTACAAGGGTACGTAGATCACACTCTCCCCTCTCGTTGTTATGCATCACCATGATCTTGCGTGTGCGTAGGAATTTTTTTGAAATTACTACGTTCCCCAACACCGATGGCTCCACCACCCCCTGGGGCGGATACGCCTCCCAGTCACCTTCGACAAGCGCGATAACTACCACACCAAGCTCATCAACTTTGATGTCGCCCACATCGACCTCTCGTACAACGCCATCCTTGAGTATCCGGCCCTCACCAAGTTTATGGCAGCAACTCACCATGGTTACAACGTCCTCAAGATGCCAGGGTGCGGCATGATCATCATGGTCGCTTGCGATGAGAAGGATGCAATCTGCTCTCTTGAGCGCACATAACAAGCTGCAGCAGCTGAAAACTCTGACGACGAAGGTGCCGTCCTGCCTCCTGAGGTCACCCCCAAGAAAAAGAAGCAGCTTCTTTCCAAGAGCCTTCAGGAGCCCGGGGTGCCCGCTGGCGGTGCCCCGGGCCCCGTGACTGCTGCTGGGGCGCCCTTCTCTCTCGCATAGGAAGGCGCACCCGACGCCCCCCTTAGGACGGTCTCGGGGGCTATCGTCTGGAGGGCCTCTGACCTGACCAGCGCAATGAGGGAGGCGTTCGGGCATCACTTGGAGGCATGCTTCAATGCGTGCCCCCGTGAGCAAGGTGTAGGGCGCGAGGCACTTGGCGCGCGAGAGTTCATCACCAAGGCAATTTAGGAGCTTCAGGAGGCGCAAGCCATGCGCCGTGAGCGTCGCCCCGCACCACTGGGTGCAGCCCCGCCCCCCGACATGGGTGGCGAGCTGCGCATCTGCGTCAACATCCCATGCCTCAACAGGGCCGCATCGCAGGACCTCTTCTGGCTGTCACGTGTCGTCCTGAGTGGGGGGCTAACCCTGCAACTACGTCTGCATGCCGTTTGGCCTACTAAACGTGGGTGCCGCGTACCAGTGGCTCGCGCCTCGTGCTGTAGTATCTCACGAGGACAGGCGCTTTGCGGTCATGTCAAAGGAGGTCAAGGACCCTCGTGAGCCTCCCGGGCCTTGGGAGCCGGTCGGCTCGTGAGGAATGATCTTCGTGGCACGCATCTTCAGCTACCTTGACGTTTCTACAACACTAGTGCCAGGTGACTTTTTGGTTTGTTTAGTTGAGGGCGCCCCTTAGGCTGCAGTATCCTGAGGCTGCTAGGGCCAGCCCCACAGCTATAACGTTTTGCGCATGTATCAGAACTGGCTTCACCTTTATAAATTTCCTAAATATCCCAACTTGCATGTCCGATGCTTCTTCGCCATGATGTCGTTGCGTGTGACGCCCCAAGACCGGTGCTCCAGATGCCTTCCATCTATTCCGAGTTTCGTCGCGTGATTTGTTTGGTTTGTTACATTCATCTTTGCATCATGTGCATTGCATCATGTCATCATGCAACCCCTTTTTAAAACTCAACTAAATAAATTGGATGGATCTTTGATCCATTTAAATCGAGGGAATTCACATGGTGATTTCTCTTACATATTCAAAGTCTCCTGCTATTATTAGGGAGCTATAATAACTATTCCATTAACTTCGAATCACCCATAACACAATTGCACTACTCTTCAACTCTTCTTTTATCTGAGTCAACTTCCTATCCTTCCTTTTCGACCAGTTAAGTTAAATTGCAAATTGAATTGCAATTTTACTTTCTACATAAATGTTCCAAATCTTCCCATGAATCACATCTATTTAGTGTCCATTCGAATGGGCTTCAAAATTCAAACATGTTGAATTAAATTCAACATGTGTGAATTTATTTTCTCTAAAAAAATCCTCTTGCCATTTTATTTAAATTCCTCATATTTTTATGAGTCCAAGAAAATAGCCCCCTTGCACAAATCCTTTCCCTAACCCTCCATTTCTTTTCTTCTCTCTAATTCTTTTCTCTTAAAGGAAATAAGAGAGAGAGAGAGAGAGAGAGAGAGAGAGAGAGAGAGAGAGAGAGCCCAACCAGCCCAGCCGGCCACTTGGGCCTCCTGTAGCTGCGGCCCAAGGCCCAGCCGACCCCTCTAACCCTAGCCGCCAAGAGCCCGATCCCCCCTCTCTCGATGTCACCCTCTCCCTCCGTGCAGCGCTGCCACACCCATCTCGCCATCGATCCCCTTCTTCTCGCTCGCCTCCCTCTCCTTCCTCGCGCCGCACCACCAGACCTCCGCCCGGCCTCAGCTATGGCGCTCCGCCGAAACTTGTCTCGCCCGTCGGCCGCATCCCGGACCTCACCTACGGCTCCGTCGCCCTGTCAAGCTCCTGGAGCTGCTGTTGCTCCCTGCATAGCCCAGCGCTCGCTGGTGCCTTCAGCCACCCGAGGCCCTCCTCCTCACCACCATTACTCCGGCGAGCACCACCAAGACCTCGCCGTCCGGTCCTGCCCTTTTCTTCCCCTACCCCGCGCGTGCCGCCTCGCCCGCTCGCCATGGCCGCGGTCGCGGAGCTCCTAGCCTACTGCAGCAGCCGCTGCTGTAGTCCGGCCGCCATCAGCTTCTCTCACGTCGAGACGCCCTGCCGGCCTCCACCAGCACCCATGGCCGCCGCTTGCAAGCCACCATCACAGCCGCCGCGCCCCTGCTTGCTGCTTTGACTTCCTGCCCGAGCCTCGTTTTCGTCATGGACGTGGGGTAGCAGCTGAACCTCGCCATGTTTCTATACAACGCCACAAGTCTGACGCCAAGACCACCTCAAGTTCCACTACCGTTGACCCGTGTATGACTACTTGGATTCACCAAGTACCGTCTCCGGATCACCAAGTTCGACTAGCGATGACAAGTACCACACTGAATGCCAAGTACAGGGATAACCCCCGAAGCCCCTGGGTGCCAAGTTCCCCTTCTGGATCGGTGTACAACCTGTACAACCTTCATAATGATGCGCCAAGTACCTCCATGGGCGCACTGACGTCTACGAACCATATACGACTACAACCCAATTACCCCGAAGAACTTGGATTCGTCAAGTACTACCGTCGTCGTGTACCACTACTTTCACTATCGTTGTGAGAATGACTGCGTCCCATCGAACCCGAACCGTCCCGAATGCACCCTTGGAAGGTATAACCCTGAGATAATCGTCGTGGACGAATGTTGTGTGATGTATGAGATGGACTCCGTGTTTGCACCGTGCAGTTTGTTTCGTGCACGTTCCTCGTTTTCTGAGCCATCGACACGTGGGAACCCGGTAACTGTGATCACCCCACCATCTCTTACGTGTTCCACACATCCGCACACTTCTCTTTTGCATCGGTATCTCAATCGAGTTACAGGGACCGGAATGTTTGCCATAGCACAATTTCCATTGTGATCGCTGTGGCACCATTTTATGTCATCCACATCATGATAATAACATTTAAAATGTTTAAAATTGTTGTTTGCATTAAATTGCTACATGCACATGAGGATTTACCAGAATTATTGTTTATTATTTCTGGCCTTATTTAAACTTGCCTAAATAGATAGTTTCTTTATGCTTCACCCCTTGCCATGTTTAATAACATTTAATATTATTGGGTGCATAAACGAGAGCAAACTAAATAATTCGAATGTGGTGTTTCGTCAATATACAACTCGTTGCATATTGAGCTCCACTTAATTTGTAGTGTTGATTGTTGCACTTTGCCTGCCATGAATCATTAAATTGGACATGCATCATACTTGATTGTGCATCATGCCATGTTTATGATTGGTTGTTTACCATGTTGCTTGCTTCTTTCCGGTTATACTTCTCCTTGATAGTTCCGGTTATGCTGCAATTGTGAGGATCCATTCGACTACGTGGGATCGTCTTCTTCATGGACTCGTTCTTCTTCCTAGCAGGATTTCAGGCAAGATGATCGTTACCCTGGATACCACTACTATCTTTGCTTTGCTAGTTGTCTCGATGCTATCGCTATGTCGTGCTACCTATCACTTGTTTATAAAGCCTCCCAATATGCCATGAAACAGCCCCTAACCTTTTCCACCATCCTAGCAAACCGTTGTTTGGCTATGTTCCCGCTTTCCTCAGCCCCTTTTATAGTGTTGCTAGTTGCAGGTGTTGTTGCGGGTTGTTTCATGTTGGGACATGGATGTCTTGGATATCACAATATCTCTTATTTAATTAATGCATCTATATACTTGGTAAAGGATGGAAGGCTTAGCCTTTTGTTTGGTGTTTTGTTCCACTCTTGCTGCCCTAGTTTTCTGTCATACCGGTGTTATGTTCCTTAATTTTGCGTCCCTAACACGATGAGGGTTTATGGGCCCCTCTTAACAGTTCACTTTGAATAAAACTCTTCCAGAAAGGCCGAACATTGGTTTTACCATTTGCTCAACATAATAACTTAACATGATAATAAACTTGACACATAGGGAGTTAGCACTACCCGAGGTTTGTTATTCAACCTAATACAGGGGGGCCAGTGCTGATGGTGTTGGTCCCCGGTGGGCAGACCGCGGGGCCGCCTCGGGGAAACCCGAGGTATTTGGTATATACATGTAGGCTGACCCATCTGGACATGGCCTGAGATGAGATACGCGCGGCTACTATCAGGGTGTCGGCACGCCGGGAGGTCTTGCTGGATTAGTTTTACCATTGTTGAAATGTCTTCACTACAAAAAAAAATACACTTCCGTGATGATACGTGTTTGTCACAGTAGGTCGCTTTTTTGTCATGCATGTACATCCATGACAAATTTATGACAAAATCAAGATAGTCATACCTGTGCTGTCATAGAAGTGTTCCATGACATTACCAAAATTATCATCACGAAAGTGTCCTCTTCCATGACGATAAATCGCGCGTCACAGAAGTGCTTTCGTCAAGGGTGACCGACACGTGGCATCCACTGTAACGGTACGCCGTTAAGCTATCGGGTCGGGTTTTGGATCCGATAACCCGTTAACAGCCCCGACCAATGGGAAATTTCCACGTGTAAAATTCTTATTGGCCGACGAAACACGTGTCAGCTCGTCAGTGGGTCAGATAGGCGCCTATGATATGTCGACACGTGGCACGACCCAACAAGTTTAAATGGGCCGGCCCAACTGAAGGCCCACAAGATTTTGCGGACCATAATGGGCCGGCCCAGCTAAAGGCCCACGAGATTTTGCGGACCGTAATGGGCTGGCCCAGCTAAAGGCCCACAAGATTTTGCACGCCATAATGGGCCGGCCCAGGTAAAGGCCCACAAGATTTTTGTGTGCCATAATGGGCCGGCCCAGGTAAAGCCCACAAGATTCTTGCGGGTCATAATGGGCCGGCCCAGCTAAAGGCCCACGAGATTTTGCCGACATTAATGGCCCGGCCCAACTGTAGGCCCACAAGATTTTGAGGACCCTAGTAGGCCGGCCCATTAACTGGCTGCCATGTTTTGGGCCAAATGTCGGCCCATATTTGATCTGGTCCATTAATGGCCTGCCACGCTCCGGGCCTAATAGTGGCCCATATGAGATCCGGCCCGTTAAAAGCCTACCACGTTCTGGGCCAAATTACGGCCCAGATCAGGCCCGACCCATTAAGAGGCTTTGGGCTCAATTATGGCCCATATCAGATTCGGCCCGTCAACTGGACACTATGCTTTTGGGCCCACTTGCTAAAGGCCCACTTAGTAATTCGGCCTGATATTAGTTTTGGCCTGTTAAGGGCTCGTTTAAAATTTCAGCCCTATATTAATTTCGGCCTGTTAAAAGCCAGTCATATAGTTGGGCCTAACTATGACCCTGTTTGCATCCGGCCTACTCGCAGCCATATCTGATTGGGCCAAACAAGGACCGAGACAATTTTCTTCTGTTAAAAGCCCGTGATTTGATTCGCACAATCATGGGCCGGGGTTCATTTCATGCTGCTACGTAACTAGTATGAATTAAGAACAAAGCTACTCTATACAATAAAGAAATTACGGCATAGTAACTTAGAATAAACCTACACTATACAATAAAGGGTTTAAGGTATATTACATCCACTGGGCATCGAAGTTCGCCACGAGTGATCATAAAGCGCAACGTAGAAGCAGATTACAAAAACTGGGCACCATTGCAGCATAACAAAATAATACTGAACCGAGACCACTTCCAAGACAGTTCAAGAAAGGTTAGCCTTGCGGGGGAACTACTGCGCAAGCTGCTGAGCAAGGTTGTGAGACCGGCCTAGCATGTCGGTCATAGCTTCCAGGTGTAGCTGTTTAGCGATGAGGTTCTCATTGGTGTTCTCCGCAATCTTTCTTAGAGATAGGACTTCAAGTCGAAGTTGAGTTACAGAATGCCTTTCTTCTAGAACTTGGGACTGAAGAAGTCGAACTGATTCAGACAATGAATTCTGTGAGCTTGTCTGACTGTTAGTGTCAAGTAACTTGAACACGGCATCAAGACAAGACTTTGGGGTTGTCTCGCTATCTTCAAGATGGTTTGCCTTCTTTGCTGCAATATATGTTGGGTTTGTCTCACAGCCTTCAGCAGACTTGTGCATGCCATCAGGCATATCACCCTGAAACAAAGCAGAGAGATGACAGGTTTTCTACGTGCATAAACAAAGATGATAACTGTTCTGTCAATTCTATCCAATTTCAAATTAGAAAATAAAGAGTATGTTCAAAATATCAATAGCATAATTTGGCATTGTTCATAATGTGGGGGGTTTCACCACACTACTGGATTACCATGTCAACATAACAAGCATAGATGAAGGGAAAAGAAAATCATTGTATCTATTTTGGATAATGTGCATGGCATGTTGTTTATATCATCAGCCACATCAGTAAGATAAAACAGGAGATGACAAGGTGCAAACGTGGGCTACTTCACCACACACTGGATTATAGATCCACAAAAACAAGCATACATATAGGGAGTATTAAGTAATGTGCATGGTATGAATAAGGAATTTGGTTTTACAAGTAAAACTTAGAACTTACGGTTCTTACGAACATGCATTTTGGTAGAAACAGCAAACTAAACAGCAGTAAACGATAGGCAGTATGAGCAAATTAAACAGCAGTTGAGGATAAAGGCTTTAGAAGGACTGACTTACATTAACAGTTAACACCGGCTTTATAATGCCCTTCTCCATGTCAAGGGAAGGATAACTCAAGAATTTCAGCACATAATCTTCTTCATAAGCATTGCCTGTACTCTACATTTTGTAGAGAGTAATTATAGATATGATAATACTGGAAGGGGTAGAGGATAATGAAGATAAGATGCAGATTGATGCTACATAATCAACTACCAATCCCTGGAAGTACAAGCGTTACAGGACAAAATGTACTGACAAGAGCAATGGGCTACACTTCTGCACTGGCATTGTCTGTGTATTCTACTTGTTGGTAAGATTAAATATAGATCTGATCTTTTTAGTAAATGGTGGGCGAGGGAGATAAGATGCAGAATGCTACAAAATGAACCAATCCCTCTTCCCATAATACAAGAGTGTTTTGAACACTGGTGTACTGCACAAAACATTCTTATATTATGGGACGGAGGGAGTAGCTGTTGATGTAAGTACAATGATAGACCACGTTCAATCCTTACAAGAGGACTGCAGAGCTAAACCTCTTCAAAAGCATTGGGTTGATTCTAAACTTATGTAAGAGTCCATACGGATCTTATAATGTCCACCAAATGGATGATTACGAGGCTAACATGTGCAGTGATGCTACATAATCAAACAACTGTGAAAGTAAATATGGTCATACATGGCAAGAGGTACTCACAAGAGCAATGCAGTGTGCGGTTTAGTTGCGAGATTCTGTGGTCCCTTGAGAATGAATGTTCTTCTGCTAACAGTTCTCGTACAAGTGAGACATTAAGGCAAATGCAGAAATGTAGTTCAAATTGTGATGTGATATCATAGACAGTACCTTACGCTGCAGACCAATGTGTAACAAGATTATTCCAGTCACCGTCGGATAAATGTAGCACCGGAGACTTTACAGAAATTTCGTTCAGAGGCTTGCCATCAAAGTGTGCTTGCCTCAGGTAGGAACGATACTTCATCAAGGAGTGCTTGAAAAGCGCAACCAACCCTTGCTCGTCATCACAATCTAGTTTGCGCCTCGCCTATTTAAAAGAATGAAATCTTGTGTCTTCTGTTAGCAGAAACATATGCAGTAATGACCATGAATAACATTAGTACATTACTTACGCGTAAGTTGCGGAGGAAGACTGGAAATTGTTCTGTGTCTGCGGTATAATCTTTCCATGAAGGAAAGATGCGCACAAAGTTCCTGACAACAACATAAGCTTCGTCTTCTAAACTGGGAAGAAATGGAACAAGGGTCCTATTTGCTGCAATTGGGGCTCTCTCTGGTTCGAAAAGGGATTTGGCAACTGGATTTGGTGTACTCTTTGCTGGAATGGGGGTTTTGCGTCGTACAGCTGGTGCTATGTCAACTGGCATAATCATATTGTTTGCTGCAGTTGGGGTCTGCTGAGTTGGGGCATCAGAAATGACCAGTGTAGTAGGGCTAGAGTCTGCTAGAGTTGGGGTATTTTGTGGGTCAGGTGATATTGCAACTACACCTAATGGGCTATTTGATTTATCAGGTGCCACTACCTTTTCCAAATACTTTGCTTGTGCTCCTCCACGATCAGCAATCGCCCTCTTCCTTTTGAACGTCTGATACACAAGAACAACATTTGAATGGATAAATATGGTATGATGACAGATGGAATATGTACTGAAAATGGATAGGCAGGGCGTATTCACATACACGATGCGTAAACTAAGCTAATGGCAGTTCAACAAAGTAGAAGCAATGCAAAGCATCAGTTGCAAGATATGTGCGAGCAATGTAACCTTGGACAGTTAGAGCAAGTACCTTAATGGGTGAATAAGATAGGGCATCTTCCTCTGAGTCCTCCACTATGGAGCTACATTGACTTAGGTCTCCCTCTAGCTCAGAATCACTGTTAGGATCATATTCTGAGCATGAATCTGTAGGTGGAGAGTGTTTGCATTGCATTGCATCCAGACTTGATTTCAGTCCCTTAATGCCAAGTTTGACATCCATGGCATTGTTTTGCTTTATTCTTTTCATGCGCGCAAGCTCATAATCATTATGATGTTGTTCAGAATCTGAGATTCATGAAAACATAAAAAGTAGTCAGATTATCTTGGAATGCATTGCGGTTTCAACTCGGAGAGTGTCTCCCTATAAACCCCTGCATATGCAAAGTTCACCTCCCCAACCGTGCTGACCAGACCACACACAGAGATACACACCCGAGAGGCGAACATGCATTTTCGAAACTAATTTAGGAACATTTAGCTGACCAATTAAACAACTCTGTTTTAATAATATCATATTCGTATTTGAACAACTAAGCTTGTTTAGCTTGATGGGTGGAGCAGTGTTATTATGAAACGAAGCACGTATTCTGATCGTATAGTGATCATAAAAGGGGGAAACTCTAAGCATATACTTTTTAGCAAAAGAGGGTTTCCCCTCTGATTTCTATTAATGAAACCACCATGGAACCAACATGATCAATTAAACCCTAAGCATGATCAATTAAACCGTATTATGGTTGTGCCATGGCAGATTTGAAGCTGCAAACCGGAGAAATGATATTTAGCATCCATTGTTGCTTCGAAATAAGAACTAAATTCTAAGAGCTGAAAAGAAAGTAGAGTAACCAAGTTAAGATCTATATTCTGGTTGAGATCAAAAAGTTGAGGAGATATGAAGTACCACCTCTCTTGCGGCGCCGTGTAGGCATCAGGGGTGCGATGGCTGTCGGTGGCGTTGAAGCAGATCTGCGATGGTAGACGGGTGCATCGGGGGATAAGTCCCGTTGCGGTGGAAGAGAAGGTCGTGTGAGCGGCCCCGGCAAAGAGGACGACGGCGCCAATGAAGCGAGAGGACGCGATGCAAGGCTATTGGTCCGTCACCGTGGATGAGAAACGTCCATCTCTAGCAGTGGACGACGCGGTCTTGGTAGGCGCTCCGGCATGGTGGAGGACGGTGGCGATGGATGTGGTGGAGGACGGCGGCGATGGATGGGGTGGCAGACGGAGGCTGGTGTGGGAATGGGGTGTTCTAGCGCGGACGGTGTATGAATGGGAAAATGGAGGGAGTGGTACGGGGAACCATGTTTTTGGGACGCGCCTGTCTGAAATATGGGAAAGTTACGAACTTATCCCCCATTTCAAATTTGGACGTCTCGTCGGTTGGGGATAGGATGGTAATCTCGCATCTCCCAAATATTTGCCGGTAACTATTTCGGGCGAGGAGAGGGTGTTTTGCCGCCCACGGTTGGCGCCCGCGGTGTATGAACGGGGCTGATAGGTAGGGCGGTTGTGTCACGTCTAATGGAAGTTACACATCTGCCCCTATTTAAAATATTAGCCTACATCTATTTCGGACGAGGAAAGTTTGTTTTGCCGCCCACCGTGTATGAATGGGGAATGGAGGGAGAAACAGAGGTCTTTCGGACGAGCTTGAATCAAATGAGTTTTGCCACCCATGTTTGACGCCCACCATGTCGGAATGGGCTCAGAGGCGGTCGTGTCACGTCTAATTGAAGTTACTAACCTACCCCTATTTAGAGCAGTGGAAATCGGGCCGATGGATTGTCCGTGTAATGGGTAGACAATAATTTCCATCTCCCAAACACTTGGCTTCGCGCAGCCGATGTGGGAGTGGACATTTTGCTGTTTCTTTCAAATTTTGGGACAATAAGCATCCACGTTTACCCTGGCAACTAAATTCGAATCCATTTTGTATTCCTGTATGAATCTTTATAAATCATTCTATGTGTTTTTATATATCTTCAAAAGGACGACAAAGATGTATTCCACTGTCATATATGAATATGGTTTACAAATGCCGATACTTAAATTCAGAAACTAGAATCCAGTTTAAGGTGAATTCGAATATTTGGAACACTTCATGTCCAACTCAAATGTCACACGCAACATAATGTGTACTCCCATTTAGATATGTACACAAGCGATGTATTAAGATTCAAATACCGAGTCAATCAACCAAGAATGTACGGAACTAACAGACATATAAACACTTGTAGAGTATATGGATCAATAATATCAACTAACATACATAAGCCAGGCCACTGTACTTTTTTTGGCTACAACAACATCCTTTTTTTAGCCAGCATCTTGGCCCTTTCCGATGCGTGCCACTTATGGTCCATCTATACTAGTATTGCTGAATGCACATTCAGCCTGATTGGCATATTTGTAGGTCTGGCACAACAGTCCAAATGAAATGTCTCCGAGTCTTATCAATTAATACAGACTTGTGCTCAAATAAAAATACAAAAAAAACAATTATTACATGATCTCTAAAACAAATGGTTTGATTGATTACATGAACAGACAACACAAAGGTTATTCAACTATGGAAAGAACACTTCACCTATGATTTACCAAGTAGGAATTTAATTTCCTTTTTTCCTTCAGGACCTTAACAATCTGGTCAGTCTCAGCTTGCTTCGTTTTGAAATCCACCAAATATTTAATGGTTGTCTTGAGTACTGCTTGTGATTGTGCTGTTTGCTTCCTCAACATGTCAACTTCATCTCTAAGTGTAGAAGTAGAATCTCTTTCTACCACTAGTTTAGCCTCTAGAGCATCAGCAGTTGGCAATTCATAATGCACGATTGGGCCGGTGCCACTGCTGTGGGATGATGCAACGTCCATGGGGACCTCGCTCTTTGATCTTGGGCTAACCTGTTTTGCCATTAAAGTTCCGATTGGATTCAGAAAAGTTGAAGTTAGCAAAACATCTCAACTGGGAGTTATAACAGCAAACCAGTTAAACAAACAAGGAATTAAAGAGTTTCAATTGGATGCTGAAAAGTAGTTATTAACATCATTGTAACCCGCTGTTGCAGCAGCAAAGCAGTTAAATAAACAAGTAGATATTTAAGTTAAGGCAAACAGGTAATTCTTAACAGTAAGTATCAAACACATAGATAGGCGCAGTCTACAATATGATTAACAGGCCGTGCCATTATGTAATCAGTAGCAAACTAAATTAAGCCAAGCAACATAATTGAACAATTTTGCAATAAGTGGCTAACTAAAATTCCGAGAAGCAGGTAACTGAACTTACGCTAGTTCTTTGTACAGGCACACTGCAACTTCTTTTTCTCTTACATGGTTGTACAAAGGAGTCCATGGCATCAATTGCTTGGATACGCAGTCCCAATATTTCTTTCTTCCCACACTGCATGGGTAAGTCAAATGGTTAATCTGGTAAGATGGTGCGTCCTTGATATGTTATATGAGGACGTGTAGTCAGACTAGTTGTAGCCAAACACATCACACTGGCTTTTACTGTATATTTCATGTGTAGGATCGAAAGTATGTCTAGAGGGGGGGTGATTAGACTACTTGACCAAATAAAAACTTAACCTTTTCCCAATTTTAGTTCTTGGCAGATTTTAGCTATTGTAGGACAAGTCAAGCAATCATCACACAATTCAAGCAAGCATGCAAAGAGTATATTGGCAGCGGAAAGTAAAGCATGCAACTTGCAAGAATGTAAAGGGAAGGGTTTGGAGAATTCAAACACAATTGGAGACACGGTTGTTTTTCCCGTGGTTCGGATAGGTGGTGCTATCCTACATCCACGTTGATGGAGACTTCAACCCACGAAGGGTAACGGTTGCGCGAGTCCACGGAGGGCTCCACCCACGAAGGGTAATGGTTGCGTGAGTCCACGGAGGGCTCCACCCACGAAGGGTAACGGTTGCACGAGTCCACGGAGGGCTCCACCCACGAAGGGTCCACGAAGAAGCAACCACCCACAAAGGGTCCACGAAGAAGCAACCACCCACAAAGGGTCCACGAAGTAGCAACCTTGTCTATCCCACCATGGCCATCGCCCACGAAGGACTTGCCTCACTAGCGGTAGATCTTCACGAAGTAGGCGATCTCCTTGCCCTTACAAACTCCTTGGTTCAACTCCACAATCTTGTCGGAGGCTCCCAAGTGACACCTAGCCAATCTAGGAGACACCACTCTCCAAGAAGTAACAAATGGTGTGTAGGTAATGAACTCCTTGCTCTTGTGCTTCAAATGATAGTCTCCCCAACACTCAACTCTCTCTCATAGGATTTGGATCTGGTGGAAAGAAGATTTGAGTGGAAAGCAACTTGGGGAAGGATAGAGATCAAGATTCATATGGTAGGAATGGAATATCTTGGTCTCAACACATGAGTAGGTGGTTCTCTCTCAGAACATATGAGTTGGAATTGTGTATGTGTTCTGATGGCTCTCTCCATGAATGAAGAGGAGGTGGAGGGGTATATATAGCCTCCACACAAAATCCAACTGTTACACACAGTTTTCCAATCTCGGTGGGACCGAATCAACAAACTCGGTCGGACCGAAAAGGTAAACCTAGTGACCGTTAGAGATTTTCGGTGGGACTGACATGCAACTCGGTAGGACCGATATGGTTAGGGTTTGGGCATAACGAAATCTCGGTGAGACCGATTACACAAACTCGGTGAGACCGATTTTGGTAATTAGCTAACCAGAGAGTTGGTCAGGCAAACTCGGTGGGACCGATTTGCTCTTTCGGTGAGACCGAAAAGTTACAAAAAGGAAACACTGAATTTACATTGCAATCTCGGTGGGACCGATTCGCTCTTTCGGTGAGACCAAAAAGTTACGAAAGGGAAACAGAGAGTTTGCAATCCCATCTCGGTGAGACCGAGATCCCTATCGGTAGAACCGAATTGCTAGGGTTTGGCAGTGGCTTATGACAAATGAAACTCGGTGGCGCCGGATAGAAAGAATCGGTAGGACCGAGTTTGGCTTAGGGTTTAGGTCATATGTGGATATGGGAAAGTAGTTGAGGGTTTTGGAGCATATCACTAAGCACATGAAATAAGAGGATCATTAAGCAACACCTCATCCCTCCTTGATAGTATTGGCTTTTCCTAAAGACTCAATGTGATCTTGGATCACTAGAATATAAAATGAAGAGTCTTGAGCTTTTGAGCTTGAGCCAATCCTTTGTCCTTAGCATTTTGAGGGTTCCACTTTCACATCCATGCCATGCCAATCATTGAGCTTTCCTGAAATAATCATCTTGGAATAGCATTAGCTCAATGAGCTATATGTTGTTATGAATTACCAAAACCACCTAGGGATAGTTGCACTTTCATCATGCGATTACTTTTGGCATATCGAGTTCTAAGCAATCTACAATAGGATGAAAAGACTGGCATCCTTCACATTATTGGCGAACTCAGTTCATAGAAACAAGCAATTCAACCATTCTGTGGGTAAATCAAAAGTGCCACTGGAATATTTTTCACTATCCAGTCATACACGCAGAAACGGGCGACGCCACCATAAGGGCTGGTATGGGCGGCCGCCTCAGGTGGCTGGAAAGTGTGCACCTAGTTTGAGTCGTCCAGCTTGGCCCACGCTAGTTTTGTTCGTCCCAACGCACGAGCAGGCAATGTAAAAAATGAAGAAAAATGTTTCAATTTGGATGGGCCAATAACATAAGTGCAAGGCAGGCTCGCGGCCCAAATGAGCGCCTCCCATATTGATCGACAGCAGGAAAAATCCCAATTCATTCGCTCCAGCCTCTAGTCTGGTTCGCTCCTAACCTAGCCGCCGTTGGACAGACCGACATAGCACTTCCTCGCGCCCTCGTTGGAGGGTGGTTGCCGGGCTTCAAGTGAATGGAAGGACAAGAAGATGAAGATCCAACCCTAGGTGTAGCCTGTGTGGGAGGCAGCAGCGGCAGCACGGGCATGGCATCGAGCTTGCGCAAACAGACAGTCGCTAATTGCAAGAGTAGCATGCGCAATGAGCAGGTACATCACATCCCTGATTATATCTAATTCAACTCTTCAATTTCTGGCCAATAGTTAAACCTGACGGTGTTGTAAAACTGCTTGTATGTAGGGAATCTATGAGAAAATGAAACCAATTTCTACTTATTTTATAACTCCCCCAATCAATACTGAATTGACTGAATCCGATGTATCTAATCAAGTTTCCGGTGCAAACATACAAGCTCTTGTTGTTCTTGAGCCTGAAGTGTCTAATGAACAGACTGCTAATGAAGGATTTGATGCAAACATTTTACATGCTCCTGGTGATGAACATATAGTGTCTAATGAGGGATCTAATGCAAGCATTTTGCAAGCTCATTGAAGGATTTAGTGTCTAATGATGATCTACTATGTTGAGAGAGACAGAGATTTGCAGGCATTGATGACAAGCAAATTATAGTGCATTTTCATAGCTTGAGGAAACGTTGATGCCATATACCAGTAAGTCCCCGTATCATGACAACATAGCATAAATACTTTTCTAATCTGTTGTTTGAAACTATTGGCATACTTGTGCAGGATAGATATATTGATATGCAGTTTACGCACTGGTTATACGTGCAATTACACTTTGATATTTTCAGCCAGAGAACGAATAATTCAAGCAGGTACAGACCATGTTTGTAGTCCTTGTACACCATGTTGTATTTTGTGTTTTTGGTGCTTGCATCATTTAGTGTTTATAATCTGAACTACTTTGGATCATTAGCTAGTTTTCAAAGTGCATGTAGCTTCACATTTCTCAAGTTATGTTGATTTCCGGAGTGCAAGTGCCTTCGTATTTTTTAAGTTAAATGTTTGCCCCTGGTAACTTGAATTCATGGATCAGCCACTGCACACAAATCATACACGAATGCCAGTACGAATTAAATGAAATGCAGGGACTTACGCTAGGTCGTTGTACAGGCTCACTGCAGCTCTGCTTGCGCTTGGGATGTTCCATGTACAAGTCCATGTTACCACTTGCTTGGATGTGCAGGCCTTGTGCTCCTTGCATCCCCCTCTGCATTTTTGACACGGCGAATGGTTGATCAAATAAGAGGAATCGACCTTGATGTTGTACTGGAGGACAAATACTTACAAGGTTATACGGGTGTGCAAGATGTGTACCAGATCCCGTAGCGCTGTCATGCTTCGCTAAAATATGGATTTGCTTGTTTCAGATGATATCTCCAGAAGAAATAAGAGTTAAGGTCAGATTTGCATAGGCGTGTAAGCTAAGAGAGCAACGGAAGGATATCCAAACATCGTCGGAACAGTGCACAAGGGAGTGATGTGTGGATACCTAGTTCGGGCCGGCGTTTGGGCATGCTCGCCTAGCTAGAGTGCGGGTCACTTCAGAGCCGTTGAGGGTGATGCGCTGGCATTGGCTGGCTGCGCACAGATGCAGATCTTGAGTGGCAGCGGAGCGCTACGATGCGGTGGACGAGACCGTTGGTGAAGCCCCAACGGCCTCAGGGGGCGGAGGTGCGACGATGTGCTCGGTGAAGTAGCCCCGATGAGCTGGGAGACGGTGTCGGTGAAGCGCACCTGATGCGGTGGAACTCGGTGTCTGTGAGGCACATCGGTTGCGGCGGCCGACGTTGTCGGTGGACCACCCGGTGCGGTGGACGAGGGCGTAGATGAGGTAGCTCCGGTGCGGTGGTGAAGCGCGACCGTCGTCTTCGTCGTCGTCGTCCGGCACAGAGGTGAGGAACGGTGGGGAAAGAGACGAGACGAGGGGCGATTCGAGGGTTGGTGGCGAATTACGGATTTGAGCAATCTGGGCACGGAAGGGGACGGTGGAGAAGAGAGATTTTGCAGGGCTGGAATTGGGGCCGCCAGATATTTCAATCTGAAACGTGGAAGCGCGAACTTATATTGTTGTTATCCTTTTTTTGGGGGGGAGGGGGGTGGGTGGCTGGGTGCTACGCGTTCGTCCGACACACGCGACCACCCCGACAGGACTATGCTTCGGTGCCTTAAGGCACCTGCCTTTGTGTCCATTACATATGGGCCCAACAGGTGGCTGGCCCACATGTCAGTGACGCAAAGGCAGTTGCCTTTAAGGCACCGAAGCAGCGTCCACAACAACACAACCCTGGTTTGCCTGGTGCGCCTACATTTGAGAATGCAAACGAATCTTCTTTCATTTGCAAACGAATCTGTATGTATTACTATGCCCGTGTTTTCCTTGCAATAATAAGTCATTCGAAATGAGATACTTCATCCGTTCACTTTTGTAAGTCGTTTCAAACAACTTAAAATGAACTGTTTTGCACATTGTCTGAAATGTCTTCAAGGTCTTATAAAAGTGAACAGAGGGAGTACTATAAATTAATTAATGAGGAGTTATTTGAAAAAAATTCAAAATGGTACCCACGCTAACGTGGATTAGAGTGTGTCTCACATAATTAGTTATTTGAATTAGAGTGTGTGTCACGTAGTTAGTTATTTGAATTAGAGTGTGTGTCACATAGCGATCTCCAATTCTAACGTGGATTTCGCATTTCACTGTATCCACGCTACTTTTTTAATACAAATGCATATGTATATGATGAACACCATGGTAGTGAGAAAACTTTTGGATGGATTCAAACATATGACCTACAAAATAGCACAACAAACTGAGTCAATGTCAACTTTTCGAAACGTAGTATGGCATGAATTCGAAATAATTACCCGTATGCCTGCTCCTCGGTTCAAATCTTACAATGTACACCGAATTGAATCATCGATATTAAGTCTCGTACTATGTACATTCAAATGTT
>NC_041392.1:257701465-257743140 GCF_002162155.2 Triticum dicoccoides | reverse complement strand
GTATCGGTCAATCTTCCTCTCCTAACCACCTTAGGAAGCTATCGGTTTCCAACACACGTTCATTCTTTCTCTCCATGTTTCGATCTCTAAGTCTCTCAACTACACAACCCCTTTTTCCACTCTGTTACCAAATGTATTTACCTCACACACCCGCCATTGCACCCCATGCCGAGCTCTCTCCCCCCTCTCCCTCTTACCCTCTCGCGCTAAATACATGCATTGCCTATCTAGCCCCCCAATCTCTCGTGCATGCGCACGCACGCACGTTGTATATCTAGGTCACTCCCTCGAGACTGTCTCACTCTTTCTTCCACACGGCGGGCCACACTCGCTCAATCTCGCTCTCTTTATCCGAGACTCGTTTAACCTCGTTTTCTTTCACACACAAATGATATATCTCCCTGTTCGGGCCTCGATCGACACACTCTATACTCTCTCACGCAGATTGTCTATCTAGGTCAGTCCATCCAAGCCGCCACCGCTCTTTCGACCTCATGGTGGGCCATGCTCACTCAATCTCTCTCTCTCTCTCTCTGTATGTCTCGATTGACCTCGCTCTTTCTCGGACAAAAATGATACATCACCATGTTTGAGCCCAATTCGACCTATTCACATTGTATACTCTCTCACGCACATCGTCTATGTAGGTTACTCTCTCCAACCCGTCTCACTCTTTCGATCGCACGGCGACCCTATGTGATCGGTTGACCTTGCTTCCTCCCACGCACAAAATATATCTACACGTCTTCACTTACTGGTGGGTTCCCTGTGTGCTCTCTCTCTCTCCTCCCCTTCTGCGTTTAGACGCACGGGCAAACAGGAAGAACTCGCGGGCGATGTTGCCGTTGACCATATCTGGACGCGTTCACAAGTCACGACACCAGTTTCACGTACTAGCAGCACTAGTCAGTGTGTACGTGCAATGCACGTTAATTTGGATGTATATTAAGTGCATGCGGATATTAACTACTAGGATATTATTTGCATGTTGTCATGTGATTAGCACTATTTTTGGCATGAAATTAACTACACGCTAAACGTGTTGAGCGCTCGACATTGAAGCAGTCTAGGTCGTTTGATGACAAGGAATACATGTGGCTTGATGACATTTTATATTTAATTTGATACGGCTCTAGCAGAACATTCAATCGATCAAACCATACATTTCGTTCAGTCTGACTCCGACATTAAATTATACGACGATCGATATAAAATAAACAGAAATGATAAACGTTCGGATTTTAAGCATGGCAATCCGAACATTTTTCATGGCAAATTTAGATTACACGGTGGCGGCGGGGGCATCTCGCGGTGGGAAGCGGCTCCTCTGCCGTGCTCTGTGTGTCGTCGGGCCACTGACCAACGGCGACGGCGGCGTCTTGCGCCGTTGTTGGCGTACTCCTGGATGTTGGCCTGGCTTCAAGGAAGGCCAAAATGTTCTGGACTTCGGAGCGAGTCGACTGGCAGGAGGAGGCTACTGGCGTTGGTGCAAGAAAGTAGTCGACGGCGGCCATCCATGGCGCTGAGGGGGGCACTGGCACCCGCGCGGGGGCAGGCACTGTCAACGGCGCGGCAGAGACATTCGTGTGCACGGGCACCGGCACGGGCGCACACATCAGTGCACGCGCAGGCGCAGGCGCTGGCAGGTGCACGTGCACCGGCACGGGCGTGCGCGTCAGTGCACGCGCAGGCGCATGCGCTGGCAGGTGCACGGGAGCGTGAAAGTCGGCAGGCACCTCGTGGAACCCCGTGGGATCAAGATCGGCGACAATGTGCGGCTCCCAGCCCATCAATGCCACGGGGATGGGCGCTGGCGCAGTCGGGGCGACGGGAGCCGGAACGGGAGCGGGGACAGGCGCGCCGTCTTCCCGCAAGGCCAGTTCAAGCTCGTCCCAAAGCGCCTTATGTTCTTGAGACTCCGGCTGGGTGTCTTCCTCAGGAAAGTGGAATACTAAGGGCAGACCATCGTGATGCGGCATGGCGTATGTTTAGGTCAGACTAGTTGGAGGTAGACGACAGGAGAATTGGAGAGGAAGAGAGAGGATTGTAGCGATACTCCCTCCTTTCCAGTTTATAAGGCTCAATTCAAAAATCTCACCAACAAAGGTAGATGGTGAGTGGTGGAATACTTTTTGTAGTTTGCAAAAGCACCCAATTAATGATCTTGTTTTTCTCAAAAAAATATGTTTACCAATGCATTAATTGCAATGCATGCATGCATAAATTACATGCATTGGTCAATTTTCTCTTAATACTTGCATGCAATGATTTAATTTACCTTGGAATCTGAACATGTGATGGGAAACAACAAAATTGAGCCTTATAAAATGGAAAAACTAATATTTTGAGATAAGCCCTATAAATCGGAAAGGAGGGAGTACCGAGTAGTGCGGGGTTGATTTTAAACTGCGGCGCCGACAACATTAAAAGTGGGAGCAGTTGGGACGACGGTGGGCGGCGGGGCCTGGTCAAAGGGCTCGCCTCCCGGTGAGCCTACACAGCGGTCTGCTCGCACGCCTCCCTGATAGCCAGCGCAGCGGTCTTCTCGCACGCCTCCTGTCGACTCACACGCTTGCTTGGACGGCACCTGCCGATTGCCGATGAGAAGCGGGGACTCATGGCAGCATGTAAACGCCCATAGTTTCAATAGTGAAAGCGTTCTCCTTAAGGTGACAGGTCTTTCTTCCAAAATACCTTGGCTCTTCATTTGTGCAACTTGTCATAAGCAGCTTGTCTCAAATTGAAGAAAAAACTTACGAAGTAATATTTGTGCCATATCACGTGACCATGCTTAGTTTCAAGAATTTATGCTCACTTTTGGATTTTCAGAAATTTAAGATCCAGGATTCAAAACAATATCATAACCTGCATCATGCAATAAATTTTCAAGCCGTACATCTGTCCTGTTGTATTTCTTAAGAAAGGATTTGGTCAAACATTTTGCTTAGTTAGACTTCAGACAAGTTATATATGCAGAGTAAAAGGATAATCGCTCCGTACCAGTGCATTGCCTGATATATTAACTCAAGTACTAGGCACGAACAAACAGGCTCAATTCTGTGCTCATCCTGGTGTAGTAGTAGTAGTAGTAGTACTAGGAAATGCAGTGAACGGGTGACCTTGACGAGCGGCGACCGAGGGAATTGAACCGTGCTTGGCACGGTAGGTAACGTTGTCTAGTTACTAAAGCATCCCTCCGTTGTTCATTGGTAGTCATTATGGACAGGGGACATGAGGGGAATTTCCTAGGGATGGAATTCTGGCCGCCAGATATTTCGACTTGAAACCCTGAGGCTCGACTGGTTGGGGTAATGGGGTTGCCTAATGTGCGTACCACACACACCACCGAAGGACACGAGCCCGCTTTTTTTAGGATCAACACGAGCCAAGGTCTGGCTGGTACGCTGTTGGGTCCTACCATTCGAGAATACAGAAGGAACCTTTTAAATTGCCGAACGAATCTATGTGTATTACAATACCCATATTTTCCTTGCAAATACTAATCTCAACGTGGTAATTGATTTATGACGAGTTGTTGAATTAGAGTGAGTTTGTGATATAGTGATCTCAACGTGGATTTCACATTTCATGGTATCCCTAGTAAGTTTTCCAATGCAAATTCAAATTTAAAAGATGAACAACATGGAGGTGAGAAAACTTTGTATGTATCAAGCATATGACCACACACACACACACACACACACACACACACACACAGACACACAGGCACGAACACAACAACAATCCAATAAGTATAGTGCATCTATTTTTCCAAACCATGCAGGTATGACACGAATTCGAAAATACTCCTTCTATTCCTAAATATTAGTCTTTTAGAGAGTTCAACAAGTGACTACATACGGAGCAAAATGAGTGAATCTAGACTCTAAAATATGTCTATATACATCCGTATGTGCCAGTCCATTTGAAGCCTCTAAAAGACTAATATTTGGGAACGAAGGGAGTAAAATGTAAGACATCCATGGTCCTCAGTTCAATATTTAAAATGAACATGAAACTGAAACATGAATATTAAGTCTATTACTACAGTACATGCAAATGTTTTGTTTAGGCGGAGCTATGATTGTCGGGGGTCAACCCCTCGACCTTAGATAAAATTTTGGAGCTCTGTTTAGGGTTGTTTAGATTATATTTGTCCCCACCCTCCCAGCACCGATTGGTTGTGCACCCCCACCCCTCCTCCCTGGGAGAATATCATGTGCCCCCATACCTTAGATGCTATATGCCGATACGAGTTCCTTGGAGCTTGTAGATCTGAGATATAGCAGCTCACATGATGTGTCTTAATATTTCTACAGGAAACCTTGATGAGTTTGAGAATTGCACACAATTTGTACAAAAACTACTTAGATGCCCTTTGATCCCATATCCAACGACCTCGAAGCTCGTATCACCGTAGCATCTAAGATGAAGGAGGACATCATATTCTCCTGTATGTAAGAATATCATGTGCTACCACACCTTAGATGCTTTGGTGATACAAGCTCTTCGGAGGCGTTGGATTTGTGACCCAACACCTCCTCGGTGGTTCGAATGGTTTTTTTGTAGAAAAGCCCCAAAAGAGTTCGTCCACTGCTTACAAGCACAAAGACTGCTCAGATGCCATTGGATCTCAGATCAAACGACCTCCAAGCTCGTATCACCGTAGCATCCAAGCTGCGATAGCACCTTATGTTTTCTCGCACGGGAGAGTATTAGGTGCTCCCGCACCATAGATTCTATGGTGATACGAGTTCACTGAGATCTAACGGCCCACAATAGGAGGTTTGAATGTTTTTGCAATATACGGCTGATAGAGTTTGGGAAATGCGCAGAAAGTACAAGTACTACGCATGTGCCATCTGATCATTGATCATACGACCTAGATGCTCATATCACCATAGCGGGTAATTAAGCTACGGGGAGCACCTAATATGAGCACCGGGGAGCCGTTGGATCGAAGATGCAGCGGCACACACGAGGCCTGAATGTTTTATTTGCAAAAAAAACCTTTGGAGAGTTTGGAAATTGCGCATAATTACAAAGACTACTCCCAAGCCATTGGATCTCACTTCCAACGGTGTAAAAACTCGTATCACCATAGTATCTAAGCTGCGGGGTGGATGTGATATTCTATGCCGCTGCCATTTTTGTTCGTAAACTTGCAAAATACGTGTAACTCGTGCCGTTACTTGTCTAACCGCGCAAAGTGTTTGTTCAAAAAAACCATCCTACACTGAAATATCGGAACAACACACGGGGGTCCCACTTGTCATTACTCAAATTTGGACCTAAAACTAACAAATCTGAAAGACGAGATTTGAACTGGCAACCTGGACTAAAAAAGCGTAAGTCGATAGCCTGAAAAAATGAATGGTTGTTGGCTTTGTCCCATAACTTGATTTTATTTATACAGTACTTTCGTTGAGTAGAGTAGAGGGAGTGCCTCGTCAACACGTGCATGACCGTTGTCTCACTTACTGGTGGGTCCTAGGTCTGCGATCTCAATCTCTCTTCTCTCCATCGTCTAACCTTTGCACGGGCACACACGAAGAGCGGCGCTAGCTTGCCGTGGTGTTATTACAACTAAAAAAAGCTTGGAAAATAGAAGAATCGCCTAGAACAAGAGACGTTGTGGCTGGTCGAGACGGCGCTAACCACATCTATCCTCCGTGCCACGTTTGAATGATGAAGCTGTGTGGCTAGTGGGGTGTTTTCGACTGAATGGCTGGGTCCCGAGGTCGAACCATAGGTACTACGTCTGATACATTATATTTTTACACGCACATTTTTAATCCGTGCCGAGACGTGGCACACCCTACCGCGCGGTTTCAGGGTCCTCCCGGGTGGTGCATGCATATATTCTTCCTGACGTGGGACGCCCTACCGCGCGTTTTCTGGGTCCTCCTCGTTCATAGCGCCGAAGCAAGTAAATGAGTCATCAAATCACGAAAGACCACCTTTCCCGCCGAGTACATCAGTGAAGCACGGTGGCTAGCTAGTTGGGCTAGTTCGACCAATTAGCTAGGCTGCCGCCACATTTGTTTTTTCACCCCTTTTTTTTATCTACTTGCCGGCAGGTAAATATAAATATCCACCGCAGCATTGCTCTGGTGTTTGGGTGCGGCAGGATTTTTATTTTTTTGATTGACGGGAGCAGGCGCGACATGATTTTTAATTTTTTGACTGACGGTAGCAGGCGCAGCAGCAATTAGTCATGATGACTCCGCCTGTAAAAACCTACCGCTCCCTGATGTGAGAAGTCGTCGACTGGTGTTTTACCGTGGTGAAAACCAAAAGATTCCCCGCTCCCTCCGCCTTCCCGTAGATTGCATTGCCTTTCATCTGTTTCGCCCCCTTTGCTTCCTCTCCCCATTGCTTCTACCTGGTGCCATGGCGGCGCAGCAGATCACGGAGTCCGAGGTGAGGCTCTTGACACAGGAGCTCCATGCCAAGGATGCGGAGCTCAGGGCCAAGGACGTGGAGCTCCGTGAGCTCAAGGAGGAGAAGAGTGCCATGCTCCTCCGTTATGTGCGGGAGTTCACGGAGCTTCAAAAGCGGCAGGCGTCCACCACAAAGATGCTCGAGGCGTCGGCGGCGTTGCTGCAGAAAGCGGGAGATACGATAGGCCGTCAGGGGAGCCGGCTGGAGCGCGAGCGGGCCGATCATGACGAGGTCCAGGATCGCCTCAGCCACTTGGTGAACCAAGTTGCCACGCACGTGCTGCGGCTGTGCGATGCCTACCGTCGTGCCAGCGCGACGATGCCGGCCGTCGGGCTAAACCCGTTCGACCACCTGGTCGACCTCAACGAGCTGCGGCTTCCTGACCTGGTCTCCTTCTTCACCTATATCTCCAAGGAGCCGATCCTTCTCCGCGCGATGGTGGGGGCTGAGCTGGACAAGGAGGGGTTGCGGGCTGCCGTCGCCGTTGCCGGGCGAATCCTTTTAGGGCTCCGTCACCGGAATCCATTCGTGCCATTGGACGCCGTCTTTGACGAGCTGGCTCCCGTCGACCGGGAGCGGGCTCTGTGGGTGGTTGCACCCTGCATCACCAACATCGTGCGCCTCGAGAAGGAGAGGGACTTCGGTGGTGTTTAGGTGCCCTCTGCATGGGCATGTCCATGTCTCGGCGCAACATGACCGTTGGATCAAACTCAGACGGTGCAGATCAGTCACTGTAGCACAAAGCGTGTGGGTGTGTTTGGTTGCATTCTCATCTCAATATAGTTGTTTCCTGTTCGTGTATTTGTTACATATAGGAGTAGTTGACATGTGCACAACATCATGTTATCGTCATATCTTACTACACTAGCAACAAGATTGTGTAGTACTGACGTATGAACCACTGCACATGCGTAGTAGTAGGAGCACTGTGTATGTTCAAGTGGCTGCTGTGTTTCGCACTCCTCCGTCGTAAGAGTGGAAACACTTGCTGTAATCATTTTTTCTTTTGAAAAACAATGGACACGCTCTACCGTGCAGATCCTCCTCCGGCCATGCACTAAATTACTCACTTTCGCCGACGTGTGGGACAGCCAGCATCGGGGTCCACCAGCCATGCACTAAATTACTCCGTAGTAGAGTGACGGTAGACTACCCCGATCGAAGCGCCGCAGTAATGCCCAATGAGCCGTCAAATCACAAAACCCCCTCCTTTCCAGCAGTAAGTTGGACGGATGAAGCAACCATCATTTCACTCTTCTCTCTCAGCTTCCTCTCTACCCAACCCTCGCTTCTGCCTCATCTTGTTCCTCATTTCTTCAAGAAAACCCCGACCTGCTTCTGCCATTGTTCTTCTCTCCCAAAGAAGGAAAGGTGAGCGCATCAATGGTGTTGATTCTGGCCAAGGCCCGGTCTTGCAACCCCGAGACTGATCCTATAACTCCCTCTCTTTTCTTCTTTTGGGTTTGTGATTATGGTTTCTTTTCTTTTATTTCTATTTGACAGTTTCTTGATGGACGCTGGAGCACCGGCCGAAGTGATGTCTATGGCTCCGGCCAAAACCGTCGAGGCTCATGGTACAAAGAAGCGCAAGCACCCCGCTGAGACTACCACAGACAAGCTCAAAGCCATCGCCCTGCCCAAGCCCCCCTCTCCGGGATCCCTCATTAAGCAAGTCCAGGTAATATCTCTTCTTGACGATCTTTTTCTCGATCTTGATCATGTTTTTTCATCTAACACGCAGTACTAGTACTAGTAGTACAAATTTTTGGGTGATCTTGCATGTGATTTTTGTGTGCCAAATGACGGTTCTAAATTCCTCTTTTGACCAAAACACGCGAGAGGTTGACACTGATTTCTTATAGATTACTTTCAACTACTCCCTCTATCCCAAATTTCTTGTCTTAGATTTGTCTAGATACGGATGTATCTAATACTAAAATGTGACTTGATACATCCGTATCTAGACAAATCTAAGACAAGAATTTTGGGACGGAGGGAGTACTTTATGAACATCAATGCTACCTTTTAAGAGGGTATATTTGCCTCAGTAACTTGTGTTATGGATTTTGCATGTAATCCCTCTGCTCTCATGACTTTGAAGACATGTTCTAGTGTCTTTGTTCACTCATTTCTGTGTGTATATGTAGTCATATATGGAGTATAATATCGAAAATCATCTTATATTTCTGAACGGAGGTAGTAATAAAATATGGTTTCTGTTTGAATTAGAACCAGGTCCGCGGTGGAGATGAAGTTCTCAAAGTCATGCCGTGTGAAATGGAAGACCTGATGATGAGTTCTACTGCTGAACTATCCAGCTGCTGTGTCCTTGTCGCCACGTGTCCTGAACTAGTGTTTTCATGTAGCATTTTTGTCAGGCGTGTTCTCGAGGTGGTACTTCACCACAACAATTTCCTGGCTATGCCTTCGATTACGAAGGGTGTGGTTCTTGTAAAGCTTCCCAACAAATTTGATGCGGCATGTCTTCATCATCATGTTTATGAGTGGAAAGACCACTCTGTTAGGTTCTCCCAGGTTGACAAGATGGTGATGGTGCGTGTAGACATCTCATACGAAGTCCATGGCCTAGTCAGTTATGCGGGGTTCATCCCGTAGGTCGGTGGCAAGAAATAGTCTGCAGAGTTTAGTTAGTGCAACTTTGCTTGTCTGTAGTACGTACTATTGTTCAGTACTTGATTTGTGTTTGTGAACCCTGTATTGTTTATTAGTACTGCCGCTTTTGGTGTGTGGTCAGTCCTGAGAACGGTCTATGTTAATGTCTGTCCACTCAATTCAGTCTATATATTTTGAAGTATCCAGATCATATTTTTTGTGAGGACGGTTTATCAATTATGGTTACACTCCAATATCTGTATGCATTGCAGGGTTTATTGCACCCACCAGGATTTCCAGTCCCATGGATGTTCGGTCCATACGATTTGTCACGACCTTTGGATTGTCCTGCTTGTGGGAGTAGGCAGGGTCCCTGCATGCCACGCGTAGTTGGACGATCAATCTTCTGTTTAGTACTTCAACATAGTGTTTTCCTGCTAAGGATTCACTCGTGTCACATCAAGTAAATCTTATTGATTTACTGTCTAAATCTTATTGATTTAATGTCATGTTTTCTTTCTTTTCCTGCAATTTTACGATGCAGGTTTTGCCATGTGACATTCATCACAGAATAAACCGTTTGGTTTGCTCTACGATGGCTATTTTTGCAGGTTTCACTTCTTATGTCGTGTCAGTAATGAAGGCACTGTCCATCACTTATATACTGGAAAAAATTGGATCAGTCTATTGTCTGAGTACAAGCTGAATCCCTATGATGAACTGCAGTGCACGGTCACGGATCCTAGTCAAGTTAGAAAGCTGATCATAGCAGACCAGACACGATCGCCGCTGTCTCGCACAAATCGAGCACCGGCAGTTGCTCTAGCACTGACAGCGGTAGCAGCGCAGTCTGATCCAGCTGAGGATTGGGCACCGACCGCGTCAGAAGATCAGTCTGATGTACCGGAGGATCGGACATCGACACCGGCACCTGCTCCGACACCGGCACCAGCTCTAGAAGGAGCACCATCTCCGGCAGCAGCAGCGGCTTCGGCACCTGCACCAACTCTTGCACTTGCATCTGCTCCGGCCTGTGCAGTTGCACCGGCAACAGACTGGGCTGCAGTTCGCACTTCATATACCAAAGTCCTTACAAAAACCGACATGTCCACCTTCTTGGTAAGCATTGGCTGCCCAAGTGCTTCGTTCTTTTTTCTTTCCATGTTGTTTCACGTGATTCACTGTGTTGATCTAACTATTTGGGTATGTCTTCTTGTTTGCAAACAGAGAATTCCTAGAGCAATGAGGGAGTCATTCGACAATCCGGGTGACCGCGGCCAAGTTTCTCTTACCATGCGCAGCCTTGGTGTGAATGAACCTGCTCAATATACCGCAAGTACAAAGGATGGTCGCATGATGATTGATGCTAAAGGATGGTCAAGGTTCAAATCTAAATCATATCTTGCGGTAGGGGATGATGTCAAAATCGAACTTTCTCGGCAAGGAGAGCTGGTCCAAATCAACTTTGAAATTAGCAGCACGCAACTGCCGAACTGATCTATCCTCCGAGAGATTTTGATGTAATAATCTGGCATGGTGAAACAAGTGTCCTGTGTGTATAAGTAGTACGACAGTATTATTTATCACATGGTATATCATTGATAGAATTGCAACTCTGATTGTTGGTTAGGAACTGTCGTTCGATTTCATTCCAACAGCTGCCGTGCTTTATTCAATTTTGTGTATTCGCCTTGCGACAGCGTCTAAAACCAGCGCCGTACCGATCGCTTGCAATATGAAAAGCGCTGAGATAGAACACATGGGCCCCCAAACATGCAGGGTCGGCCTGCGGCCCAAAGTCCAGAACCGTGAGCCTATCTGAGTATTATATTCTCAGCTGAACCCCCATAAAAAAGTTGAACCCCCATAATGCCCGTGCATTGCAGAGGGATTATATTTCTCGGCAAGGTGAGCCTGTGATATAAAAGATTTGTATATTTCTTTACAAAGGGAGTATCTCTCTGTCAAAATATATATTTATGTGTAACTAGTTACTCCTGTCTTTCTACTTCCTTTCGCTGATATGTGGGGCAACCAGCAACGGGGTCCACGTGCCATATGCACAAATTAGAGTGCACAACTTCACGGTAGACACACCCCGGCCGTAGCGCCGCAGTAATGCCCAATGAGCCGTCAAATCACAACCCCCCTTTCCAGCTTTAGCAGTAAGCTGGACGGACGAAGCGACAATATTTCACTGGGCCTGAATCCCCTTCTCCCTCGTCTGCTTGTTCAGACAAAACCCCCTCTCGGCGATTGCATAGGGTTTTCTCATGGAGAACCAAGTACGAATTCTTCATCCATCCCCGATAAACCCAAGTCCCTTGGTCGCAGGTAATCCTAGGATGGCAGCCGCCGCCGTTGATGCATTTTTCTTCCTACTCAATCTAGTGTGTTTCATTTGCAGTGCCCAAAGTGCGAGTACCCTACAGGTTTCTGCGCCCTCGGCGAGACGCCACACTTGTTCCTTCTCATCCTAACACATCATTTTGAAACGTGCACAGTATGTTCCTAGAATCCTCTTTTCTATCCGAGAGGGTGGGGTTTTTTTGAACATGCTGTGTTCTCATATTATTTTTCCTGTAGTGTATTATTTGCTCTGCCAGAACACATGTACTCAAGATGCTCGGCCTTGCCATACCTGAATACACTAGTTTAATGCTCATAGTGAAGACAAGCCATGGATATAAGTTCCGAGTTGGGTTCATGAACCAAGAAGATCGCTGCTTTTTTATGGCCGAACTGGGATAAACTTTCAAGTGTTACGGACTGAAAGTTGGCGCATGAATGTTGATGGAAATAGCAGAACTTGGTCTCATCTTCACTGCGATCTTCCACCCCGAAGTTGTTCCAATTGTTCATCCATGTTAGTTTTGTATCTGGTTCTTGCTTGTTGCCTCGATTACTTCTTAATCCACCTATTCTATCTAACTAATCACAATTTATCTTTAGAAGTAGCAACTAATCTCTCATGAAGATGCTACTTCTAACTAATATTTTCTTATAATCGGTGGCACGTGTAGGTTTTTTTCAGAGTTAAGCAATCTGCTCGTTTGTTACTCTGTAATAACTCGGCTCTTACTAATGGCACTGAAGTTGACTGGATCGACATCCACAAGTTCCTACACTTTATTGATCGTCTTGAGGTCCTTGTTGGGCGTCTCAATGGTGGAAGGCCACGTGGGATATGTGTGCCACTGCTGCACTCGTTGAACAGGTCCAACTGTGTCGAGAAACTTATGGTACGAGCTGTTTTCTGTTATATATGTTGTTCATAAACTATTGCTTATACACAGTTTTACAACTGTGATCTTCTTGAAACAGGAACTGCCGAGTTGTATTTTTCCTATACAGATGCCTGACCATGGTCGGTCAGACATGCGCTTGGTCACAACATGATGCATATGTCGACCTACTCAATTCCCCTTGGAGGTGAAAAGATACTTATTCATGGGTGGTCTCAAATAATGAAGGCCCGTCCATCTTGGAGAATAGGACAGAAGATTATGTTCATGCTTTTCCATGGCTCTAAAGAGAATATCCTATTTATTGACCACGTTGCGAGATGAAGCCGCTTTTAGAAGGTTGTGGATGCGCGAGGTGGCGCCTGGGCCTTGTCCTGGGGCTTGGCGGCCTCACCCTTGGTTAACTGTAGGCAAAGTAGCTCTGTTCGAGGCGTGCTTTGTACGGTTGAACCTGTATAAGTACTCATACTGCTTTCAGCTTTGGTTGTTAAGTGCCCCTGCTGGTTTCAGTTAAGGTTGTTAAGTACTCCTGCTGCTTTTACAGTCTGTCGTGTTTCCTCAGTCCTGTCTTCATCCAGCCACCAAAACCAAACCAGCACCGATGGGGCCGCATGCTTCCGCCTCCCACGACTGGCTGCGCCTCAGCGCACGCATCGCCGCCCCACCGTCTCCTAAATCATTAACGCTGACGTCCTCTGCGCGCTTTGGGGCGCTCGCCACGACGCCGCCCTCTTGCGTTGTCAACATGGTCAACAAACAACAGGAATCGGCAGAAGTACGTGGAGAGGATGACAGTAGGGGCCCACCACGACAGTGTATGGAAAAATAAAATGCTTCCTCCTAGTGTTTTCCTGACATCTGGGACCCACGACATTGTGAGCATATATAGTCAATAGACAAGAGAATAGCACAAGATCGTCTAACACCTGGGATGTAGCTACTTGACTAGTAATTTTTTTTGTTTGGTATTGTTGAGACGGAGCAGGGTTTGAACTAGGCTGTGGCCCGTCTAGCCCAGGCTTATATTTTATGTTCACCATGTGACCAGCCCAGCTATTTTTTCTTTGTGAAAATGAGCCCAGTTTATTTTTTCTGAAGAATACCCAATCCAGGCCTACTTATTTTTCTACGCCCTGATGGGCTGCAACTCTTTCAAGACACCTGCAAATCTTGAAAGTAATATGAAATGGGTTGTAAATATAAAAACAGATAACAAATTGGCAATTACTTTATAATTTCTGAATTTTATCACATTTTCAGATTCCTATTTCACTGGGCATTAACCTAATTTAAATATATCTTCAAAGTACTTTAAATCTGGCTGGACATTTCGGTATTAAAAATAGTTTGGAACCCACAGAAATATGCGAAATTGGCCCTGGCCAACCAAAAAAATGACTGCAATAAATTGCATAAGAAGTTTCCATGAGCTATATATAAATTATTATATATAGCCCTGGTGCGCTCGGCGCGACATGGTCAACGTGGTCAAGCAACAGCTTCCATCGGACGTGGACTGTACGTGGAGAGGCTGACAGCTGGGTCCACGGCCGCAGCAAGGAAGTGCCTCCTTATTACGTGCAAAATAATTATTCCTCCACCTGACAGAAGGGACCCACCAGACGGGCCACCAGTATTTTGCAAAAAAATCATTTCCCCCTGACTGTTGGGACCCACCGGACGGGCCACCGTATTTCGCAAAAAAAATGTTCCCCCGCTGTCAGCTCGGACCCATCGAAAGTGCCTCCTTATTACGCACAAAAAAATGAATACTCCCTCGGCTAGCTGGAACCCACCTTGGTGGGAGGCTGACTTGTGGGCCTACTAAGTTGACGGGGACGAAGGGCTTTGTCAACTTAGTCAATATGAACGATTCTAGCTCCATTGACCGTACGATGTCAATCCAACGGCCGTAGTGCTTCTTCAACCTCTGGTCTTCTTGCTCCAGCCACCCAAAGCAGCGCCGGTCGTGCCACTTTCTCCTACCTCCCGTGGCCGGCTGTGCTGCTGCGGAGGCCTCACCGCCCCTACTATTCCCACCGCTGGCCAGGCCCTGCGGCGACGATAGCCTCACACCGCAGCCGAACCAGTGAACCCTCGTACTCCTCTCCGCGCACGCGCGGGCTTCCACTGCCGCGTCTTCCCCGGCTCCCCGTCTTCCCCTTCCTAGGCCTCGCCGTCGTCCACCGCCCTGGTGCTCTCGGCGCGGCGTGCTCAACGTGGTCAAGGAACGACTTCCATCAGACGTGGACTATACGTGGAGAGGCTGACAGTTGGGTCCATGGCGGCAGCAAGGAAGTGCCTCCTTATTACGTGGAATATAAAGATTCCTCCACCTGACAGCAGGGACCTACCGGACGGGCCACCGTATTTCGCAAAAAAATTGTTTCCCCCTGACTGCTGGGACCCACCAGCTACACCTTCGCACGCAAGGAAGTGCGTCCGGGAAAAAAAAAACGATTCGCCCCCCTGACTGCTGGGACCCACCAGCTACATCTTCGCATGTAAGGAAGTGCGTCCGGGCAAAAAAAAACCAAAATGATTCGCCCCCCTGACTGCTGGGACCCACCAGCCCCCCGACTGCTGGGACCCACCAGCTACATCTTCGCACGCAAGGAAGTGCGTCCGGGCAAAAAAATGATTCGCCCCCTAACTGCTGGGACCCACCAGCTACATCTTCGCAGGCAAGGAAGTGCCTGACAGTCGGGACCCACCTGGTCGAAGCGTACGTAGCGTTGACATTCTGGTCGCGAACGTGTACGTACATACTGGTCGATGTAGAGGCGCGCACGTGTCGTAGTAGAGGCGCGCACGTGTCGTAGTAGAGGCGCGCACGTAGCATGTACACGTACCTACAGCGGCCAGGGTGCAAGAAAGAAAATATGGCCACATATGTGTACATACGAGCGGGGTCTCGAATGCCTACTCGCGCATATGTACGGAGAGGGCTCGTGTACATGGCTGGGTCGGAACGGAGAAACAGCGTCATCGTCGTGTTCATGGGTCGGAACGGAACGCGTGGTCGTGTTCATCGGGAGGGATTGGACGGAAGAGGCGATGGAAACGAGGCCTGGCGTATCGCACAATGGAGGAAACGGACCTTCTACGGTCGAAACGGGGGTCCTGTTGATCGGGAGGGGTGTGGCGTACCGCAAAACGGAGGAAACAGACCTCCTACGGTCGAAACAGGGGTCCTGTTGATTGGGAGGGGTGTGGCGTATCGCAAAACGGAGGAAACGGACCTCCTATGGTCTAAACGGGGGTCCTGTTGATCGGGAGGGGTGTGGCGTACCGCAAAATAGAGGAAACGGACTTATGTTGGAGCACTACGGTCGAAACGGTGGTCCTGTTCATCGGGAGGGGTGTGGCGTACCGCAAAACGGGACTCCACGGGATACTGTTCAGCTCTACCGTCGACCCCCTCCAGCCTCCACGAGCTAGTATTCATCCACCGTCGACCTCCTCTAGCCTCCACGGGCTCCTGTTCACCCAGCCTCCACCGCGCGCTACTCCACCGGCTACTGTTCAACCACACCTCTACCGTCTACTGTTCATCCAGCCCTCCACACCACGGGGTCCCGTTCAACCACCCCTCCATGGGCACCCCTCCACCGTCTACTGTTTATCCTGCCCTCCACACCACGGGGTCCTGTTCATCCACCCCTCCACGGGCACCCCTCCACCGTCTACTACCCCCCGCAACGCTCACTGTTCATCCCATCGATCGGCTTCGGTTAGCAGCAGTAGCCAAGGAATCGCTCGATCGGGTTCAGTTAACAGCCATTGATCGATCGCTCGGGTTCAGTAATGCGTAGCCTGCAGTGCAATAGCTCGGGTTCAGTTAGAGCCCAATGCCTCGCTCAGGTTCAGTTAGAGCCAATGCCTCGCACACACGCGCGTACATGTACGAGAGAAACGCGCATCGCTTGGCCCCCGACCTCCCATCGTAACCGGGAACTCCCCGAAATTTTCCTTCCCCTCGCTTCTACCATGATTTTTTCCGTCATGGACAGCCCAAAGAATGTCATGCAGCTCCATCTCCAGCCCGCCCAGGACGAAAAGCCCATTTTCTGTCATGATTTTTTGTCATAGAAGTAGGAGCCCACCACATCTATGATGATACCGGGTTTTGTCACAATTATCGTCATAGAAGTGTCATATGTATGATAGAAAAAAAATTCGTTCGGCCCAAAATGTCACGGATGTGTCTTTTTTTGTAGTGCTTGCGCACCGGGATTCTGGAGGGTCCCGTGATGGAGGATTGTCTCCGTGGATTATGAGCTTGTCATGGGCTAAGTTGGGACACCCCTGTAGGGTTTAAACTTTCGAGAGCCGTGCCCGTGGTTATGTGGGAAATGGGAATTTGTTAATATCCGGTTGTAGAGGACTTGAAGTAAACTCAACTAAAATACACCAACCACGTGCGTAACCGTGACTGTCTCTTTTCGGGGAAGTTCGAGAAGAGAACATGGTGGGGTTATGTTTGAACGTAAGTAGTTCAGGATCACTTATTGATCACTACTAGTTTGCGACCGTTTGCATAGTTTCTCATCGTACTCTTGTACTCGTAAATTAGCCACCATACAATGCTTAGTCGCTGGCTGTAACCTTACCACTTTACCCCTTCCTTAACCATTAAGCTTTGCTAGTCTTGATACCCATGGTAATGGGATTGCTGAGTCCTCATGGCTCACAGATTACTATAACAACAGTTGCAGGTACAGGTAATGCGATGGTCTGACGCGAGTTTGATGCTTGCTTGTTTGGAGTTCTCCTTGTTCGATCAAGGGATAGGTTTCGGGTCGGGGGAACCTGGGATTAGCATGGTGGATGTCGTTCTTCTTTTTGTTTGATTTCATCCGTAGTCGGATCCTGCACTTCTATATGATAATTGCAATGTATTGATGAATTGTTGTATTCATGTTGTAGCTTGTGGTGAGTGTAAGCCTTTATCTTTTATTCTCATCTATTCAGTACACACTACAAAAAAATGACACATCCGTGACATTTTGGGCCGAACGGATTTTTTCTGTCATACATATGACACTTCTATGACGATAATTGTAACAAAACCCGGTATCATCATAGATGTGGTGGGCTCCTACTTCCATGACAAAAAATCATGACAGAAAATGGGCTTTTCGTCCTGGGCGGACCGGACACGCAGTTGCATGACATTCTTTGGGCCGTCCATGACGGAAAAAACCATGGTAGAAGCGAGGGGGAGGAAAATTTCGGGGAGTTCCCGGTTACGATGGGAGGTCGGGGGCCGAGCGATGCGCATTTCTCTCGTACACGTACGCGTGTGTGTGCAAGGCGTTGGTTCTAACTGAACCCGAGCGAGGCGTTGGGCTCTAACTGAACCCGAGCGATTGCACTGTAGGCTACGCGTTACTGAACCCGAGCGATCGATCGATGGCTGTTAACTGAACCCGATCGAGCGATTCCTTCGCTACTGCTGCGAACTGAAGCCAGTCGATTGGATGAACAGTGAGCGTTGTGGGGGGTGGGGGTGGGTGAACAGTGAGCGGTGGCGTTGCCTCTGGATGAACAGGCCCCCGTGGTGTGGAGGGCTGGATGAACAGTAGACGGTGGAGGGGTGCCCGTGGAGGGGTGGTTGAACAGGACCCCGTGGTGTGGAGGGCTGGATGAACAGTAGACGGTGGAGGGGTGCCCGTGGAGGGGTGGTTGAACTGTAGCCGGTGGAGTAGCGCGCGGTGGAGGCTGGATGAACAGGAGCCCGTGGAGGCTGGAGGAGGTCGATGGTGGAGATGAACAGTATCCCGTGGAGTCCTGTTTTGCGGTACGCCACACCCCTCCCCATGAACAGGACCCCCGTTTCGACCGTAGGAGGTCCGTTTCGTCCGTTTTGCGGTACGCCACACCCCTCCCGATCAATAGGACCCCCATTTCGACCGTAGGAGGTCCGTTTCGTCCATTTTGCGGTACGCCACACCCCTCTCGATCAACAGGACCCCCGTTTCGACCGTAGGAGGTTTGTTTCCTCCGTTTTGCGGTATGCCACACCCCTCCCGATCAACAGGACCCCGTTCCAAATGTAGGAGGTCCGTTTCCTCCATTTTGCGGTACGCCAGGCCTCGTTTCCATCGCATGTTCCGTCCAAGCCCTCTCAATGAACACGACCATGCATTCCATTCCGACCCAGCCGGTTGGCTCCCACGCGTTCGGTTGCCTCACGATGAACACGACGCATTCCGTTGCCTCCCCATGAACACGACGCATTCCGTTGCCTCCCCATGAACACGACGCATTTCATTGCCTCCCCATGAACACAACGCATTCCGTTGCCTCCCCATGAACACGACGATGACGTTGTTTCTCCGTTCCGACCCATCCATGTACATGAGCCCTGGCCGTACGTATGCGCGAGTAGGCGTTCGAGACCCCGCCCGTATGTACACATACGTGGCCGTATTTTCTTTCTTGCACCCTGGCCGCTTTACGTACATGTACATGCTACGTGCACGCCTCTACTACGACACGTTCGCGCCTCTACTAGGACACGTGTGCGCCTCTACATCGACCAGTATGTATGTACATGTTCGCGACAAGAATGAAAACGCTACGTATGCTTCGACCAGGTGGGTCCTGACTATCAGGCACTTCCTTGCCAGCGAAGGTGTAGGTCGTGGGTCCCAGCAGTTAGGGGGGCGAATCGTTTTTTGCCCGAACACACTTCCTTGCGTGCGAAGATGTAGCCGGTGGGTCCTAGCAGTCAGGGGGTGAATCATTTTTTTGCCCAGACGCACTTCCTTGCGTGCGAAGGTGTAGCTGGTGGGTCCCAGCAGTCAGGGGGGTGAATCGTTTTTTTGTCCGGACGCACTTCCTTGCGTGCGAAGATGAAGCTGGTGGGTCCCAGCAGTTAGGGGGAAATGCTTTTTTTTCGCGAAATACAGTGGCCTGTCCGGTGGGTCCCAGCTGTCAGGTGGAGGAATCATTATTTTCCGTGTAATAAGGAGGCACTTCCTTGCTGCGGTCGTGGACCCAGCTGTCAGCCTCTCCACGTACAGTCCACGTCCGATGGAAGTCGTTCCTTGACCACGTTGACCAGGCTGTGCCGAAAGCACCACGGCGGTGGACGGCGGCGAGGCCTAGGAAGGGGACGACGTGGAGCCGGGGAAGACGTGGCAATGGAAGACCGCGCGGAGAGGAGTACGAGGGTTCACTGGTTCGGCTGCGGTGTGAGGCTGCCGTCGCCGCAGGGCCTGGCCAGCGGTGGGAATAGTAGGGGGCGGTGAGGCCTCCGCGGCAGCACAGCCGACCACGGGAGGCAGGAGCATGCGGCACGACCGGCGCTGCTTTGGGCGGCTGTAGCAAGAAGACTAGAGGTTGAAGAAGCACTACGGCTGTTGGATGGACATCATACGGTCACTGGAGCTAGAATCGTTCATATTGACTAAGTTAACAAAGCCCTCCGTCCCCATCAACTTAGTTGGCCCACAAGTCATCCTCCCACTATGGTGCGTCCCAGCTAGCAGGGGGGTATTCATTTTTTTCTGCGTAATAAGGAGGCACTTCCTTGCGTCTGAAGATATAGCTGGTGGGTCCGACATGTCAGCGGGGGGAACATTTTTTCACGAAATACAGAGGCCCTTCCAGTGGGTCCCAGCTGTCAAGTGGAGGAATCATAATTTTGCGCGTACAGTCCACGGCCGATGGATGTCGTTCGTTGACCACGTTGACCAGGCTGCGCCGAGAGCAACATGGCGGTGGACAACGACGAGGCCTAGGAAGGGAACGGCACGGAGCCGGGGAAGACTCGGCAATTGTTGCCCATGCGGTGGGGAGTACGAGGATTTACTGGTCCGGCTGCCATCGCCGGAAAATAACAGGAGGTGTGGGTGAGTAGAGGAATGGCCTGGCCAGCAATGAAGTAGGGTGGGGCGGTGTGGCCTGTGCAGCAGCACAGCTGGCCACGGGAGGCGGTAGCAGGCAGTCCCACCGGAGCTGGTTTGGGCAGCTGGAGCAAGAAGATCAGATATTGAAGAAGCAGCAGGCCATTGGATTAACATCCAACGGTCACTGCTGCTAGAATCGTTTGTGGACTAAGTTGACAAAGCCAAAGTACACGTCAACCTAGTAGACCCACAAGTTAGCGTCCAAATTTGTCCCAAACAGCATACAACCCGAAATTTCTAGCCAGATTCAAATTAATTTTAAATCTAAATATACCTTAATTTAAATTCAATGAAATTTTACCCGCACAAAAAAATGAAATTTAAAATATCAAACTCCAAAAGAAAACAGTATTTTGGAACTAATTGCCTGTTTGCTGTATTTTTTCACTTTACAGCCTATTTATTATTACTTATAGCCCATTTCTTATTACTTATAGCCCATTTTCTGGGAAAAATGCATCCCTCCTTGTCTTGAAAGATTTCCGGCCCAACAGGGAGTAGAAAAGCAAGTAGGCCTACGTTGGTTATTCTGCAAAAAACAAAATAGCTAGCTAGCCATTCTCAGAAAGGAAAAAAACAAACTGGGCTGGTCATGTGCTAAACATATGAAATAAAAGCCTGGGCTAGACGGGCCACGGGTCCTGTCGTGGAATTGTCACGGCAGATGTCCTTATTGGCAGGACTTAGTCGCGAGGCCAATGCATCTATGTGGTAGCTTGAGAGGGGTTGAGCGGGATGAGAGACGCGATGTTTTACCCAGGTTCGGCCCCTCACGGTGGAGGTAAAAGTCTACATCCTGCTTCATTGGTATTGATGATGATGATCATAATTACATGGGTGCTCTAACTCGAGAGCTCTAGACTTGTTTGTCTAACCCTAACTTATCAAACTTGTGGAACTTGTCTATCTTTTCCCTCTTGGTGTGCCCTGCCCCTCCTTATATATGTTGAAGGGGCGGTTTACATGAGTAGTCCTATTAGGATTAGGATTACTCTATTACAAGTGGAGTCCTAGTATTGCTTCCTTTGTAAGGGAATATTCCTTGTGCTTTCCTCATAAACCGGCCCACCATTAAATGTGAACCGGCCTTCTAGGCCTTGGTCCTCATCATCCATCTGACCCGCTCGCCGGGTCACCAGTCAACCATAATGACTAGGCGGGTTGCTTGTAAACCGCCAGGTCAGGGCGGGTCGCCAGTGAACCGCCAAGTGTCAGCCGGATCTCAAGTAAACTACCAAGTCCAGCCGGGTTATACTTCTGGCCGGTTTACGCCACAGGGTATATCCCTGACATCCGCACAACCCAGTTGGTACCCTTCTCTTTCCCGAAAAAACAAAATTACTACGCGCGCTGCTGGGTCCCTACTGTCATCCTCACCATGTACAGTCATCTCCTTATTCCTCTCGGTTGTTGACCATGTTGACAACACTGGAGGGCGGCGCCGTAGCGAGCGAACCAAGGGTTGGAAATATGCCCTAGATGCAATAATAAATTAGTTATTATTATATTTCATTGTTCATGATAATCGTTTATTATCCATGCTAGAATTGTATTGATAGGAAACTCGGATACATGTGTGGATACATAGACAACACCATGTCCCTAGTAAGCCTCTAGTTGACTAGCTCATTGATCAATAGATGGTTATGCTTTCCTGACCATGGGCATTGGATGTCGTTGATAATGGGATCACATCATTAGGAGAATGATGTGATGGACAAGACCCAATCCTAAGCCTAGCACAAGATCGTGTAGTTCATATGCTAAAGCTTTTCTAATGTCAAGTATCATTTCCTTAGACCATGAGATTGTGCAACTCCCGGATACCATAGGAGTGCTTTGGGTGTGCCAAACGTCACAAGTAACTGGGTGGCTATAAAGGTTCACTACAGGTATCTCCGAAAGTGTCTGTTGGGTTGGCACGAATCGAGACTGGGATTTGTCACTCCGTGTAACGGAGAGGTATCTCTGGGCCCACTCGGTAGGACATCATCATAATGTGCACAATGTGACCAAGGAGTTGATCACGCGATGATGTGTTACGGAACAAGTAAAGAGACTTGCCGGTAACGAGATTGAACAAGGTATGGGGATACCGACAATCGAATCTCAGGCAAGTATCGTACCGCTAGACAAAGGGAATTGTATATGGGATTGATTGAATCCTTGACATCGTGGTTCATCCGATGAGATCATCGTGGAGCATGTGGGAACCAACATGGGTATCCAGATCCTGCTGTTGGTTATTGACCAGAGAGTTGTCTCGGCCATGTCTGCATGACTCCTGAGCCCGTAGGGTCTACACACTTAAGGTTCGATGACGCTAGGGTTATAGGGAAAGTATGTACGTGGTTACCGAATGTTGTTTGGAGTCCCGGGTGAGATCCCGGACATCACGAGGAGTTTCGGAATGGTTCAGAGGTAAAGATTTATATATGGGAAGTCTCGTTTTGGTCACCAGAAAAGTTTCGGGTGCTATCGGTAACGTACTAGGACCACCGGGAGGGTCCCGGGGGTCCACCAGGTGGGGCCACCAGCCCCGGAGGCCTACATGGGCGAATAGTGGGAAGGGACCAGCCCCTAGGTGGGTTGGGGAGCCTCCCACCAAGGCCCAAGGTGCAAGGGAGAGTGGGAGGGGGCAAACCCTAGGTCCAGATGGGCCTTAAGGCCCACCCTAGGTGCGCCCCCTCTCTCCCCCCTTGGCCGCAACCCTAGATGGGTTTTGGGGCTGCCGCCACCCCTAGGGAGGGAACCCTAGATGGGGGTGCAGCCCCTCCCCTTCCCCTATATATACTTGAGGTATTGGTGGCGGCAACACACACGAAGTTCTTCCCCTGTTGGCGCAGCCCTACCTCTCTCCCTCCTCGTCTCTCGTAGTGCTTGGCGAAGCCCTGCTGGAGTTCCGTGCTCCTCCACCACCACCACACCGTCGTGCTGCTGCTGGACGTAGTCTTCCCCATCCTCTCCTTCTCCCCTTGCTGGATCAAGGCGTAGGAGATGTCACCGGGCTGCACGTGTGTTGAATGCGGAGGCGCTGTTGTTCGGCGCTTAGATCGGAATCAACCGCGATCTGAATCGCTACGAGTACGACTCCTTCATCCGCGTTCTTGCAACGCTTCCGCTTAGCGATCTACAAGGGTACGTAGATGCACTCTCCTTCCCCTCGTTGCTAGATTACTCCATAGATTGATCTTGGTGATGCGTAGAAATTTTTTAAATTTCTACTACGATCCCCAACAGTGGCATCATGAGTTAGGTCTATGCGTAGTTTCTATACACGAGTAGAACACAAGTTGTTGTGGGCATCGATTTTGTCAATTTACATGCCATTACTAGTCTTATCTTGATTCGGCGGCATCGTGGGATGAAGCGGCCCGGGCCGACCTTACACGTACTCTTACGTGAGACTGGTTCCACCGACTGACATGCACTAGTTGCATAAGGTGGCTAGCGGGTGTCTGTCTCTCCCACTTTAGTCGGATCAGATTCGATGAAAAGGGTCCTTATGAAGGGTAAATAGAAATTGGCATATCACGTTGTGGTTTTGGCGTAGGTAAGAAAGGTTCTTGCTAGAAACCTATAGCAGCCATGTAAAAACTTGCAACAACAATTAGAGGATGTCTAACTTGTTTTTGCAGCATATGCCTTGTGATGTGATATGGCCAAAAGGATGTGATGAATGATATATGTGATGTATGAGATTGATCATGTTCTTGTAATAGGAATCACGACTTGCATGTCGATGAGTATGACAACCGGCAGGAGCCATAGGAGTTGTCTTAATTTATTTATGACCTGTGTGTCAACATAAACGTCATGTAATTACTTTACTTTATTGCTAAAGCGTTAGCCATAGTAGTAGAAGTAATAGATGACGAGACAACCTCAAGAAGACATGATGATGGAGATCATGGTGTCATGCCGGTGACAATGATGATCATGGAGCCCCGAAGATGGAGATCAAAAGGAGCAAAATGATATTGGCCATATCATGTCACTATTTGATTGCATGTGATGTTTATCATGTTTTACATCTTATTTTCTTAGAACGACGGTAGCTTAAATAAGATGACCCCTCTCTATAATTTCAAGAAAAGTGTCCCCCCTAACTGTGCACCATTGCGAAGGTTTGTTGTTTCGAAGCACCACGTGATGATCGGGTGTGATAGATTCTAACCTTCGAATACAACGGGTGTTGACGAGACTAGCATGTACAGACATGGCCTCGGGACACATGCGAAACACTTAGGTTGACTTGACGAGCCTAGCATGTATAGACATGGCCTCGGAACACGGAAGACCGAAAGGTCGAACATGAGTCGTATAGAAGATACGATCAACATGAGATGTTCACCGTTGATGACTAGTCCGTCTCACGTAATGATCGGACATGGCCTAGTCGATTCGGATCATGTTTCACTTAGATGACTAGAGGGATGTCTATCTGAGTGGGAGTTCATTAAATAATTTGATTAGATGAACTCAATTATCATGAACATAGTCTAAATTGTCTTCGCAAATATGTTGTAGATAAATAGCTCATGTTGTAGCTCCCTGTTTCAATACGTTCCTAGAGAAAGATTAAGTTGAAAGATATTGTAAATAATGATGTGGACTAGGTCCGTAGTCCGAGGAGTGTCCTCACTGCTACACAGAAGGCTTACGTCTTTGATGCACCGCTCGATGTGCAAACCCCTACAACATCGTTTGTGGATGTTGTGAACACCTGACAGACACATCCTGATGACTACTTGATAGTTTAGTGCACCATACTTTACGGCTTAGAATCGGGATTCCAATGACGTTTTGAACGCCATAGAACATATGAGATGTTCCAAGAGCTGAAATTGGGATTTCAGGCTCATGCCTGTGTTGAGAGGTGTGAGACCTCTGACAAGTTCTTTTGCCAACAAGATGGAGAAGAATAGCTCAGCTAGTGAGCATGTGCTCAGAATGTCTGGGTTCTACAATCACTTAAATCAAGTGGGAGTTAAACTTCCAGATAAGATAGTGATTGATAGAGTTCTCTAGCCACTATCACTAAGCTACTAGATCTTCGTGATGAACTATGACATGCAAGGGATGGAGTTGATCCCGGAGCTGTTCGCGGTGCTTAAGACCGCAAAAGGTAGAAATCAAGAAGGAGCATCAAGTGTTGATGGTTTAACAAGACCACTGGTTTCAAGAAGGGCAAGGGCTAGAAGGGAAACTTCATGGATGGCAAACCAGTTGCCGCTCCAATGAAGGAACCCAAGGTTGAACCCAAACCCGAGACTAAGTGCTTCTATTGTAAGGGGAACGGTCACTGGTAGCGGAATTACCGCAAATGCATGGTAGATAAGAAGGCTGGCAACTTCAACAAAATTTATACGTGTTATTAATGTGTACCTCACTAGTACTCCTGGTAGCACCTGGGTATTGGATACCGGTTCAGTTACTATTATTGGTGACTTGAAGCAAAAGCTACGGACTAAACGGAGACTAGGTAAGGGCGAGGTGACGATGTGTGTTGGAAGTGTTTCCAAAGTTGATGAGATCACCATCGCACACTCCATCTGCCTTCAAGATTAGTATTGAACCTAGATAACTGTTATCAGGTGTCTACGTTGAGCATAAATATGATTAGATCATGTTCATTGCAATACGGTTATTCATTTAAGTTAGAGAATAATGGTTATTCTGTTTACATGAATAATACCTTTCATGGTCATGCACCCTATGTGAATGCTTCATTAAATCTCGGTCATGGTAATACACATGTTCACGCCAAAAGATGTAGAGTTAATAATGATAGTACCACTTTCTTGTGGCATTGCCGCTTAGGTCATATTGGCGTAAGATGCATGAAGAAACTCCATGTCGATGGATGTTTGGAGTCACTTGATTTTGAATCACACATGCGAGCCATGCCTCATGGGCAGGATGACTAAGACCCCGTTTTCAGGTACAATGAAACGGGCGAGTGACTTGTTGGAAATCATACATGCTGATGCGTGTGATCCAATGAGAAATTGAAGCGTGCGGTGGATATCGCTATTTTCTCATCTTCACTGACAATTTGAGTAGATATAGGTATATTTACTTAATGAAGCACAAGTCTGAAACGTTTGAAAAGTTCAAGCGATTTCAGAGTGAAGTTAAGAATCATCGTAACAAGAAGATCAAATTCCTACGATCTAATCAATGAGAATTTCTGAGTTATGAGTTTGGCAAACACTTAAGACATTGTGAATTGTTTCGCAGTTGAAGCCACCTGGAACACCACAACGTAATGGTGTGTCCGAACGTCGTAATCGAACCTTATGAGATATGGTGCGATCTATGATGTCTCTTACCGATCTACCATTTTCATTTTGAGGTTATGCGTTAGAGACAGCTGCATTCACTTTAGATAGGACACCATCTAAGTCCGTTGAGACGACGTCGTAAGAATATGGTTTGGCAAGAAACCAAAGTTGTCGTTTCTTAATGTTTGGGGCTGCGATGCTTAAAGCTTCAGCCGAAGAAGCTCGAACCCAAAGTGGACAAACACATCTTCATAGGATACCCAAAGGTGACAGTTGGGTATACCTTCTATCTCAGATCTGAGGGCAAATTGTTTGTCGCTCAGAACGGGTCCTTTCTCGAGAAGGAGTTTCTCTCGAAAGAATTGAGTGGGAGGAAGATAGAACTTGATGAGGTTGTCGAACCTTTGTTTCAACCAGAGAGTGATGCAACACAGAAAGATGTTTTCTGTGGCACCTACGTCTGTTGAAGAGGAAGTTAATGATAGTGATCATGAAGCTTCGGATCAAGTTGCTATCGAACCTCATAGGTCGACAAGGATATGTACTACTCCTGAGTGGTACGGTAATCATGTCTTAGATATCATGTTGTTAGACAACAATGAACCTACGAGCTATGGAGAAGCGATGGTGGGCCCGTATTCCGACAAATGGTTAGAAGCCATGAAATCCGAGATAGGATACATATATCAGAACAAAGTATGGACTTTGGTGGACTTGCCCGATGATCGGCAAGCCATTGAGATAAATGGATCTTTAAGAAGAAGACGGATGTGGGCGGTAATGTTACCGTCTATGAAGCTCGACTTGTGGGAAAGAATCTTTTCACAAGTTCAAGGAGTTGACTACGATGAGAATTTCTCACCCGTAGTGATGCTTAAGTCCGTCGGAATCATGTTAGCATTAGCTGTATTTTTCGATTATGAAATCTGACAGATGGATGTCCAAACTAGTTTTCTTACCTGTTTTCGTAAGAAAAAGTTGTATGTGATACAATAAAAGGTTTTGTCGATCCTAAGGATGCTAAAAGGTATGCTGGCTCCAGCGATCCTTCTATGGACTAGAGCAAGCATCTCGGAGTCAGAATATATGCTTTGATGGAGTGATCAAAGCTTTTAGGTTTATACAATGTTTGCTAGAAACTTGTATTTACAAGAAAGTGAGTGGGAGCACTACAACATTTCTGATAAGTATATGTGGATGACATATTGTTGATACGAAATGATGTAGAATTTCTGGAAAGCATAAACGGTTGTTTGAAGAGTGATTTTCAAAGGAAGACCTGGATAAAGCTACTTACATATTGGGCATCAGGATCTATAGAAATAGATCAAGACGCCTCATGATACTTTCAAAGAACGCACACCTTGACATGTTTTTGAAGGAGTTCAAAATAGATCAGTCAAAGAAGGGGTTCTTACCTGAGTTGTAAGGTGTGAAGTTGAGTAAGACTCGAAGATTGACCACGGCAGAAGAAAGAGGAAGGACGAAGGTCGTCCCCTATGCTTTTGTCATAGGCTCTATACGGTATGCCATGCTGAGTACCGCACCTGATGTGTGCCTTGCCACATGTCTGGCAAGAGGGTACAAAGGTGATCTAGGAGTGGATCACCAGATAGCAGTCAAAAATTATCCTTAGAGGAATAAGGAAATGTTTCTCGGTTATGGAGGTGATAAAGAGTTCGACATAAAGAGTTACGTCGATGCAAGCTTAACACCTATCCAGATAGCTCTGAGTAGAGATACCGGATACGTATAATGGAGCAATAATTTGGAATAGCTCCAAGTGGAACGTGGTAGCAGCATCTACGATATAAAGTTTTGCGAAATACATAGGGATCTGAATATGACAAGACCCGTTGACTACAACCTCTCTCACAAGCATAACATGATCAAACCCAGAACTCATTGAGTGTTAATCACATAGTGATGTGAACTAGATTATTCAGTCTAGTAAACTCTTTGGATGTTGGTCACATGGTGATGTGACCTGTGAGTGTTCATCACATGGCGATGTGAACTAGATTATTGACTCTAGTGCAAGTGGGAGACTGTTGGAAATATGCCCTAGAGGCAATAGTAAATTAGTTATTATTATTATATTTCATTGTTCATGATAATCATTTATTATCCATGCTAGAATTGTATTGATAGGAAACTCAGATACATGTGTGGATACATAGACAACACCATGTCCCTAGTAAGCCTCTAGTTGACTAGCTCGTTGATCAATAGATGGTTACGGTTTCCTAACCATGGGCATTGGATGTCGTTGATAACGGGAACACATCATTAGGAGAATGATGTGATGGACAAGACCCAATCCTAAGCCTAGCACAAGATCGTGTAGTTCATATGCTAAAGCTTTTCTAGTGTCAAGTATCATTTCCTTAGACCATGAGATTGTGCAACTCCCGGATACCGTAGGAGTGCTTTGGGTGTGCCAAACGTCACAAGTAACTGGGTGGATATAAAGGTTCACTATAGGTATCTCCGAAAGTGTCTGTTGGGTTGGCACAAATCGAGACTGGGATTTGTCATTCTGTGTAACGAAGAGGTATCTCTGGGCCCACTTGGTAGGACATCATCATAATGTGCACAATGTGACCAAGGAGTTGATCACAGGATGATGTGTTATGGAACGAGTAAAGAGACTTGCCGGTAACGAGATTGAACAAGGTATGGGGATACTGACGATCCAATCTCGGGCAAGTATCGTACCGCTAGACAAAGGGAATTGTATACGGGATTGATTGAATCCTTGACATCGTGGTTCATCCGATGAGATCATCGTGGAGCATGTGGGAACCAACATGGGTATCCAGATCCCGCCGTTGGTTATTTACCGGAGAGTTGTCTCGGCCATGTCTGCATGACTCCCGAGCACGTAGGGTCTACACACTTAAGGTTCGATGATGCTAGGGTTATAGGGAAAGTATGCACGCGGTTACCGAACGTTGTTCGGAGCCTCGGATGAGATCCCGGACGTCACGAAGAGTTCCGGAATGGTCAGGAGGTAAAGATTTATATATGGTAAGTCCCGTTTTGGTCACCGGAAAAGTTTCGGGTGCTATCGGTAACGTACCGGGACCACCGGGAGGGTCCCGGGGGTCCACCAGGTGGGGCCACCAGCCCCGGAGGCCTACATGGGCCAATAGTGGGAAGGGACCAGCCCCTAGGTGGGCTGGGGCGCCTCCACCAAGGCCCAAGGCGCAAGGGAGAGTGGGCGGGGGCAAACCCTAGGTCCAGATGGGCCATAAGGCCCACCCTAGGTGCACCCCCCTCTCTCCCCCCTTGGCCGCAACCCTAGATGGGTTTTGGGGCTGCTGCCACCCCTAGGGAGGGAACCCTATATGGGGGTGCAGCCCCTCCCCTTGCCCTATATATACTTGAGGTATTGGTGGCGGCAACACACACGAAGTTCTTCCCCTATTGGCGCAGCCCTACCTCTCTCCCTCCTCGTCTCTCGTAGTGCTTAGCGAAGCCCTGCTGGAGTTCCGCGCTCCTCCACCACCACCACGCCGTCGTGCTACTGCTGGACGGAGTCTTCCCCAACCTCTCCTTCTCCCCTTGCTGGACCAAGGCGTAGGAGACGTCACCGGGCTGCACGTGTGTTGAACGCGGAGGCGCTGTTGTTCGGCGCTTAGATCGGAATCAACCGCGATCTGAATTGCTACGAGTATGACTCCTTCATCCGCGTTCTTGCAACGCTTCCGCTTAGCGACCTACAAGGGTATGTAGATGCACTCTCCTTCCCCTCGTTGCTAGATTACTCCATAGATTGATCTTGGTGATGCGTAGAAAAATTTTAAATTTCTGCTACGATCCCCAACACCAAGGTGGAGGATGATGGTGAGGCCTCGGATGGGAACGAACAGGAGCCGGGGAAGATCAAAGCCAACCGTGGGAGGCGGGAGTAGGCGGTCCCGCCGGTGCTGGTTTGGCTTTGGTGTCTCGAGGAAGAAGATACTGAAGAAACGCGACAGACGTTGAATGTCAATCCAACGGTCAAGGTTGGCAAAATCGTTTGTTGACTAAGCGGACACCAAGTAGCATACTTTTTTATATATAGGAAGAAAACTGCAAGGAAAATGCATTCGTCTGCCGACCTCCTCATAGGGAACATTCGCCACATAAGTGACTAGCACCCTTGGTTTTCAACCTAGAGGTCTTGGGTTCGAGTCCCAGGAACACTCAATTTTGTCCTCCTTCCTTCCTCGCGAAAAAGGGAAAGAAAATCAAAGACTTGGGAAGGCGTATAGAACAAGCTAGTGTATTAGTAAAGAGACGTTGCCGAGTTTTAGAAAAAAGAAAGCCGTGCTCCTGTAGCTGGTTCAAATCCAAACCTAGACTATGACTATATATGGTGCTATGCTACTCTGCAAGTAATGAAACTAACATATCCAACGTTCGCTTGTCCTCTTCTCTACTTACTCTGGCAAGCATCAGAAGCTCTGGCCGCTGCAACCATGTCCGCTGGCTACTCGTCCACCTGCTATTCAGCAGGCAACAACCAGATATGTGCCAAGTCACCACCCGTACCATCGCCTGTGGGTCTCATCACACCCCCGCCGGCACGCGCACTGCAGCCGATTGCTCATCGCAACCCGCTACCGTTGGTGTGGTGCCACTGCTGCAAATCACGCAAAGTCATCCGTCCCGTCTCAACCACAATCCGCAACCCTGGCCGCGTCTTCTACAAATGCCCGAATCATGGGGTAATAATATGTTTAAGTGTTGTTCTGCTGCTTTCACTTGCTGATTTTTTAATAGTTTGGTTGATGATCTTCCAATTTGATTCGTGCAGAAAAAGGAAGATTCATGTGATTTGTATTTCTGGGAAGTTGCTGATGTGGGGGAATGCAACTACGCCGATTATTTGGTTAGCCGAGGAATCCCAATACCAGCAGGTTGGGGTGTTGGACAAGTAACTGAAGGAACGACAGAAGAGGAAGATGGAGAGCAGAAGGTTAAAGATGCAGTTCCTCTGATCATGGCCAAGCAACAGCTGTTGAACGACCTTGACAGCAATGAGGAGATGAAATAGCTTGAGAAGATAATGGGCAAAATCGATGTGCTCTGTAGGATGATTGTCTCTTTATTTGCAGTGTATGTAGCACTCATGAGCACTTTGCTGAAACTAGTAATGAATGAAACCTGTGTAGCAGGCTGGCCGTAGTGTTGTGAACATCTAATGATTTCTATTAACAGAAATCAGGGGGTATCCACTTTTGCTCATATAAATAAATAAATAGCAGAGGCCCTATCGGGTCAGCTTTGTTCTCATTCGAAGATGTCGAGCAAATTGCAGTCCAACAACAAACTATGTCATCAAATTCAAGTTTCACAGCCAAATATGAGTACAACTAAACAACAATGTCATCATGTTTTAGTTGTCATACAATCACCAAACACAAATCAGCATACATAATAAGTGATGTTCTCACAGCAAAATACTAAACAACATGTTCATCAGGTTTCAGTTGTCATAGCAAACACAATTGCACATAGTAGATAAAAAACATCTTCTGACAGGCAAATACGACAAAAGCAATGTAATCATCATCCGCAGCAGCAACATCAACATCTTCGCCATGTGTATCAGTCTGAATCATAATTCCCCACGGTGTCATCTTCTTGTTCGTCCTCAACGTCCTCGAATGTTGGCTTCTTCTTGATCAACTCTTGTGTGTCCACAGCACGACAAGCAATCTTTTCGCCGGCGTCATTGACGTGATGGTTCTCAAAGATATTAGGAACATCTGTGTTATCTTGTACATCAGGAGCAATGTAAGCATCATCTTGTTGTGCAACTTCATTAAACGAATTCCTCTGCTCAAACCTTTGCAATGCTCTCCAGTCATCGCTATGTGCAAATGTGTCTTCCAAGAAAAATATCTGTGTTGCTTGATTTGCCAAAATAAAAGGCTCGTTGGTCTGGTACGCCACCTTGACATTGATGGATTTGAAATAATCATCAGCTCTGGGTTTTGCGATCCTGGAAAACAGGTTATACCAACGACAGCACAACAGAACCACACACTGATGATCCTCGAAACTGGAGATATGCTGCAATTGAACAATGTCTGTTATGTTAGCATACATTTCAGTTATCTTTTTGTCATACGTATCCGTGCTCATGATGGCACTGTTTTGTGTCTTCCTGCCTTCATCTCGTGCAAGGGTGTTGTAGCGCACATCTCCAACAACGCAAGATTCATAATATCTTACCCGAGTATCAGGACCCATTGCTAGTGAGTAAAGGGCATCATCAACTGCCGGCCCATCCTCCCGCATCTTCTTAACCTATGGTTATAAAATAGACAAGCTGATCAACTTATGTACTCAATATATTAAAAAAACTGACAGTGCACTTCAAAAGCTTACATGGTTCTTGAACCATTTCGCAAATCCTGCCATAACCAGTTTGTCAATGTTTCTTGCATTTTGCGGCAGTAACTCCTCTTTGTAGATGCTGCACAACATAGTGATCGTGTCAAACATCTAAATATATAAGAATGTGCTGTAAGTTTAGTAGATTATGATGTATAAGCTGTAGTAATGCACTTACTTGATATAAGGTAGTATCTCCGGACAGTTATTCAACACATACCAAACCATTTTGTCCAAATCTTTAGGTTTGTCCTGTTGTCGACTCTTCCCTGTAACTCAAACAGAATAATCGAAAACATTGAGCCCGGGATTGTATTCACCCACCTCTTTGCTAAGCTGATCAGCTGTTTCAATGTATTTTGAGCAGAATGTCAACGCTTCTCTAGCAATGTAGGCCTCTGCAATGGAAGCCTCGGGTCTAGCTCTGTTCCTAACATAGCCCTTGAAAGTGCCTAGCCGCCTTTCAATAGGGTACATCCAGCCATACTGTACTGGACCTCTAAGTAGTGCCTCGTCAGGTAGATGAACAACCAAATGCACCATCACATCAAAGAAGGCTGGAGGATATATCTTCTGAAGGTCGCATAGGATAGTTGTTATCTTGTCTCTAAGACGCTCCAAAGCATCTATCCTGATATTCCTACTGCAGAGGTCCCTGAAGAATTGTCCCAACTCTGCAACTGCTCTGTATAAGTCAGGGCGGCCCAGTCCTCTAAGGATAACAGGTAAAACCCTTTGAAGTAGGCCGTGGCAGTCATGAGTGTTCAACCCTTGTACCTTGTTTCCATCTGCACTGACTCTCCTTTCAGGGTTGGGAGCAAATCCATGTGGGAATCTCACATGTGACAGGACCTCGCGGAATTCTTTTGTTTTTACCTTGTCCAAGACGTACATAGCTGGTGCCATATCCCATGGTTTACCTTCATCTTGCACCTGCAAATCCTTTTTGATACCCAGGTGTGTCAAATCAATCCTAGATTTTAAGGTATCTTTCGTCTTGCCTTCAATATTAAGAAGTGTGCCGATAATGTTGTCACATATATTTTTCTCGATGTGCATCACATCAAGATTATGCTGCAGATCCAAATCCTTCCAATACTCCAAGTCCCACAAAGTGGATCTGCGGGTAAACAATAATCTCTCTTCTACCCTGCCATGCTTCCTTTTCCCGCTACCATTACCAGGATGGTTTCCTGGTGTAATATGCCCTACCTTCTATAATTCCACTTGCAACTCATCGGCGGTGAGCCTCTTTGGCGCATCACGGTTTTCATGCTTTGCATTGAACACATGTCTTCGGTATTTTCTAGGATGCGGCTTGTCCTTGGCAAGGAAACAACGGTGTCCAATGTAACAGATCTTGCTAAGTATTGTGTATGACAATGGATTCCTGTCGCAGTGAACACATGCATTGTAACCATGTGTCGTTCGCCCTGACATAGTGCCCAAAGCCGGATAATCATGGATGCACCAAATTATAACTGCACGTAGAAAGAAATCAGCTGATGGGCTGCTATATAGGTCTCGAGTGAGAACACACTTCCATAGCTGTTGAAGTTCCTCCACAAGAGGCTCCATGAACAAATCAAAATCTTTTCCAGGACTTTTTGGACCTGGGATGAGCAAGGCCATCATGTAGTTTGATTCTTTGGTGCAGACATTTGGAGGCATGTTGTAAGGGATAACAAGCACTGGCCACATGCTATATGTGGCGCTCTGGTGGCTAAATGGGTTAAATCCATCTGAAGCTAAGCCAAGTCTAATGTTTCTCAGGTCAGCAACAAACTCTTTGTGTTTATCATTGAAGCTTTTCCACTCACTACCATGAGATGGATGGCTCATTACATTCTGATCTCTGTACTCCTGGTTCCTAGAATGCCACAGTACATCCTCTCTTATTTCAGCATCATGAAACAACCTCTGCAATCTTGGTGTAATTGGAATATGTCTCAGAACATTATGAGGAATCCTCTTCACAGCATCGCCATCTTTCAATCTTGATGATTTGCATTTCGGACATTCACTTAAGTTGGCATAATCCTTCCGGAACATAACACAATTATTCTTACAAACATGGATCATATCATATCCAATTCCAACTGCACGAAGGAAATTCTTCATTTTACTGTACACTACTAGGAAAAGGCCTACTAATGGCGCACCAGTTTTGCCTACTAATGGCGCATCACTGGTGCGCCATTAGTATCACGCCACTAGTATTTTTTACTAATGGCGCACGACTAGTGCGCCATTAGTATATAACACCATGTGCCATTAGTATGCCTCCCAGGGGCCATATTTAACCATGTGCTTTGGCACACTAATGGCACACTGCGGGTGGATGCGCCATTAGTATACTTGGCATACTAATGGCGCACTCTGTAGTGATGCGCCATTAGTATGAATATTAGGTTTTTTTTACTTTTCTGATTTTTGCACATGTTACAAAATATATTATTTGACAGAATATAGATAGTAGCACAGAGCAACAGCAGATTCATCGAATACAATAGAAGATTAGTCTCCGAATACAATTCATCATATTAGTCTCCGAATTCAAAAGACCGAACAAAGATAAAACATTACAAGTCTCGAGACCGCGAGTATCGAGTTTGTCGGAAGTAATACTAATCCTAACAAGTCCTACTAATCATCATCATACAACTTCTACTCGTTATTCATAACAAGTCATACGATCATCATCTTGATAGTCATCGAACCAACCCTACTTAATTGTTCTTAGCACATGATCATGAGTATTAGGCAGGACCTAAATACCCTATTTAAGCTAAAATAGCATAAAACAATATAGACCCTGACTCTCCATTATGGAGAATGGAGAACATCCTGTCTCCAATTCTTGCGCTTCGCTTCCTTTTGCTTCCAAGAAGCTCCTTACGACTGTCCATACATTTTTTCCATCCTTTGATTTTCATGTCTCCACTTCTTTTAGAAATCTCGTATGGACAGCTGAGATTCGTAGGATGACCTAGCTGTATGTTCAAAACATTAACACTACCTTTCTGATACATCATATGAGGCACACAATTCTCTGGGATTATCTGTTGAAAAACATAGTAATAACTTCATAGTTAGCAATGATGTACTAGTTTTAGAAGTATGCAAAAGATGCACGAATGTCGTAATAGTAAAAATCTTACCAGGGTATCTCCATGGTAGTTACCGTAGTTGAACACATGCACTAGTGGCACGTATTTACCATAATGTTGAGGAGTTTGATTGTGGATAATGTAATTCTCAATGTCAGTACAAAATCCGACCAGATGATTTTTCTCCTTGTAAGTTGTTAATTCGGAGCCATCGGTGTAGTGGGTTTTGTCTACCATCTCCCGCACATTCTTTGAACAATAAAAATAAGCTTTCAATGGAAATAAGCTGTCAACTATTTTGAAATAAACAATATAAATGAGCTAATAACTATGTTTGAGAAACTCACATAGCGGTAGAACTGGAGGCGTATCAACAAGGACCCAAATGTCCATATTGTCTTGGTTGATGTCAGGATTACCAAGATCCATGGTGATAAGCATACCCTCATCAAAACCATACATCTTGCAAAATGCTTCCCAATTTTTGCAACCAAAATGGGTTACGCTCTCAGAATTATATAGATTTACTTCAAAGTCCACATCGTGATGAGTCCTTAGGTGAATTTTCTTTGTTTCAGAAATTTCATGGTCTTCAAAATCCATCCTCTCCAAGACATAGCGTCTTGCATGGCATGGGATAATCTATACTCGAATTGTAAAAGATGAAAATTACACATTGAAATAGTTGAAGTCATGCTTAATTATGAAAATAACACTTGTCGTCGTTGTGTACCGTTTCAACTTCGAAGGTCTCCTCGAGCTTAATGTTGAAGCGCCGATCATCGTCCAGGTGAGGCATGTCGCACAGACCCCGATCGTCGTGGCACCAGTCGCACTCCGTCGGGAGACTTTCGTCGTCCGATGATGATGACGACATATCCTACGTTCATAATTCAAAATTACATCATTTAGGGTTTGTCGACACCGAGGCATCCTAAAAGCTCAGCTTTTATCATTTAGGGTTTGTCGACGCTGAGGCACCCTAAAAGCCAAGCTTTATCATTTAGGGTTTGTCGACGTCGAGGCACCCTAAAAGCCTAAGCTTTCATCATTTAGGTTTTGTCGATGCCGAGGCACCCTAAAAGCCTAAGCGTACATCATTTAGGTTCTCATCGACACCGAGGCACCCTATAGAAGCTAAGTTAAGTTTTCATCATTTAGGGTTTATCGATGCGGAGGCACCCTAGGTTGGGCCTAATCACTTGGCACTAATCACTTGGCTCTATTGCCACCTATGTTGGGTTTATCATCTAGGGTTTATCGATGCTAAGGAGAATTCTAAGTTGGGCCTAATCACTTGGCTCTATTGCCACCTATGGTTTAATGCAGCAAGAATGCCGGGGCAGTTGATCCTACTTAACTAAGTACTACGATACCCCGGCCCATGCATTAGTCGCAAGTACCCCATATGTCCTATTTTTAGCAAATTCATGCTAAAATTCACGGAAAATTTCAGCATGACCTTTGCTGAAAATAGGACATATGGAGTACCCGAATTTGTCGGAACGGAAGTTAGTCGACATTCCGGCAGACTCAAGGGCCTCTCGGGGTACCTGAAAATGCATCACGACACAATGGTCGAAGACAAAACCCAGCCATAGACCATATTGTCCTCTGCTTTCATATGGAAAAAAATCAGCTCAACTTATGTGAGCTTCCATTCCAGATATAATAGGTCACCAAACAAAAAATCATCCAGATATAATGGTACAACAAAGAAACAACTTAATCCATGCCTCAGCTTATGAACAGTCATTACTTCAAATACAGAAGAAGGAATAATTTATTTGTGACATAGTTACAAATGATGACAGAATAAAGCAACACCCTGCACTAGCCTAAAAACAAGTGAAGTTTCACCCATATAAGAAAAACTTTATAAAATCAGAGAAATTGCTAAATTTTTTGTATCCTTCATATACACTGGAGTACAATGCTTTATAATGTTCCATCATCATTACAGAAAATTGACAATTTTCCATAACAGTTAACTGAAATTTTTGCCTCATAGCTTGGGTGGGTTAAGTACTAGGAGACTTTGTAATGTGCAGTACAGGTGCAGTAACAGGCTTCTGAGTTAAGAAAACATTTCTGTTTGATTTTCAAACCACACACTTACTTTCAACTATAAACAAAACTGACTTGCTGTTAATGAAACTCATGGTGGAAGTAACTACTAGCAGCATGTCATTATCATGGCAGTCCACTATATATTTTTATGACAAAATACATCATTATCAGGGCACATTATGACCATTTTCTTACATGATACTAACTGTACCTAACTGATTTTTTTGACAGTAGCTCAAGTTTTGACAGTAGCTCCTAACTGTACCTAACTGAATTTTTTGACAGTAGCTCAAGTTTTTGACAGTAGCTCAAGTTTTTGACAGTAGCTCCTAACTGAATTTTCTGCTTAAAGGGAAGGCTGACTTAAGTGGCAAGATGATACAATTTGCGTAACATAACAATATATGCATCTTAATATAACACCATCTCCTAACAGAAATAGTATCCAGATCTACTAGGGGGCAAAGTAGAACTGATATTCTTTTGCTGACCTCTAGCTAGTACAAGGTATAGAAGAGGAGGTAAGAGAAGAAATAGTGACATTTCTCTTAGCAGGAGACTTTTTCTCTCTTCTAGAAACAACAGTAAATTTCTCCTCCTCTTCCACTACAGTATCATGCCAACTTAGACACAGGGAGGCGACATTTCCATTCGAGTCATGAATATCTAAATAGTGTTCAGTTTTCTTACTAGTTTGTTCCCTGGATAATTCCAATTCCTTGAGAACATGAATAAAATCAAAATTATCCAGAGGTATATCAACACCCATCATTGATGCTCTAAACATAATCTCCTTAGCTACTTAATTCCCCAACCCTAGCTACTTAATTCTCCAACCCCTTTTCTTGTCCAAAATTCTCCAACCCCTTTTCTTGAGGGGGAAGCGGCTCGGGTGCTCACTGGGGAGGTCGAGGGCGACTCGGGGTAGCCGGAGCTAGTCGAGGCGGCGCAAATTCGGCGTCGAGCGGTGGCGATGGTGGCCGAGGCGGAGGAAATCGGCGGGCGTACGAGGGCGTCCGAGGAGGCACGGGGGCAGCGACGGAGGCGGAGGCGCGGGGGCGGCGACGGAGACGGAGGCGCGGGGGCGGTGGTGGTGTGGGGGCGGCGACGGAGACGGAGGCGCGAGGGCGGCGGCGGCGTGGGTCGGGGCAGCGGGGGGAATTAGCTAGGGGGGCGAGGGAGAGGGAGGAAGGGGATCTGGTGAGAGAGAGGGAATTAGCTAGGGGGAATCTTACTAATGGCGCACCCGCGTTCGGTGCGCCATTAGTAATCTTTTTTTACATAGCAATGGCGCACCAGGCAGAGGTGCGCCATTAGTAATCTTTTTTTACATAGCAATGGCGCACCAGGCAAAGGTGCGCCATTAGTAATCTTTTTTTTATATATAGCAATGGCGCACCAGCTAGAGGTGCGCCATAAGTAATTTTTTTTGTTGCATGTAATAATTTTTTAGAAAATGAATATGAATATGAAACAGTTATATTTTTATAAAAACAGTAATAATTGTTGTTTAACAACAATTGTAGTCTACACTTTTTTTTTATTTTTTAAAAAATGAAGAGGGGAGAGGAGGCACGGGTGGGATCGAGATCGAGATTGACGGGGAATCGAGATCGAGATGGAGGGGGATCGAGATCGAGTGTCCTCATGAATATTCAATATTTTATCATATTGAATATGAAAAAATATCATCAAATTTGAAAAAATATTCATGAATTCAAAAAGTTCCCATGAAATTTAAAAATATTCATGATATGAAAAAGTGCCCATGAAATTTAAAAATATTCATGATATCAAAATATATACTAATGGTGCACTTTTACAGGGTGCGCCATTAGTAGTTTAAACTAGTAATGGCGCACTGTGAGGCGGTGCGCCATTAGTAGTTTCGCAAAAAGAGAATAAAAAAAATTCAGTACTCGCGCACTCCCTGTCTGGTGCGCCATTACTAGTTAGAACTAGTAATGGTGCACTTCGGTAGGATGCGCCATTAGTATGTATGTAAAAATGAAAAAAAAAATATCACTAGTAGCGCACCTATTTTCTGGTGCGCCATTAGTGTCTTCCACACTAATGGCGCATCACCAACTGGTGCGCCATTAGTATATAGTAGTGGCGCACTACTTCCCTGGTGCGCCATTAGTGTCAATCCTATCAATAGCCCTTTTCCTAGTAGTGGTAGGTGTGTGGCAGCTCAGACGCATCTGGGAAAGATTTGCGGGAAGCAGCCAACATCACATCGAATGATTTGTTGGTCATCCGCTCAGATGTCTTCACCTGAAAAAGGTGACCATAGCTGAGAATACTGACAGCTTATTTCCTGGGGTGACAGCAACGTTGCATTGTTCCAACATGCGGGCCCACCGTTTTTCTTCTGGAGGTGAAAGTTCACGGAATGCACGAGCATTTCGTAGCATTGTTTCAATGTTGGTCAAACTCACTGGCTCCACCACCACCACCTCCTCCTCCTCTTCCACCTAAGCATCAGGCAGATCAAGATGGTGATCTGCTGCTTCCACGTAGTCAATAACATTGATGTTCACAGCTTCACCATGATGAACCCACCTAGTATATGTGGCCGACATCCCATACAAGTGTAGATGATTTTGCACAGTTGACTGGGGTCTTGTAACTGAATTCATACAACTGCTACACGGGCAGAGCACATCTGATTTCGGACCATCGTACTCAGCTCTGATAAAGTTCATGAAGTTTTCAACCCCCTCGACATATGCAGCGGGGAATCTTCGAGCAGAAGTTATCCAAGTCCTGTCCATCTGTTAGACATACAAATTAGTTCTTCTACTAGATATTACGGGAAAAACATATATGCTTTTTTATGAAGTCCGGAAAAAAAATACCTAGGTCGATGTCCAAAGCTATGGCAAGATATTTGGATGAGCAGATCTAAGTAACGAATATATGTAAAGCGAATTCAGCAAACAGATTTGAGTGCCAAATTATGGCAGGCTGTTTTAGCAGTCAATGAGGCCGAGCACACAGCCATCGAACTATCGAAGGCCATCGCAGCAACAAAGATCGAGTATAAAACGGTGTAGAGCTATTTCACCTAACAGATTGGCTACTAGACCATGGCAATCTATGTCACAATAAATATATGGCAGGATATTTTAGCAACTAATCGGCCTTGGCATGCCATCTCAGCTAAGCAGATTGAGTGCAGAACAGGGCAAGGAAGCTTCTTAAGCAGATCATATTGACAGTAAACTACTTCGGCAAATAGTTAGATTAACAGCGTCTATCAGCTAACATTCAGCGCTACACCGACATGAACGGGGCCTCAGTCTAGAATGCGCGCACCGTGGGAGAAGCTGACCGCCGTGCGTCTCCACACGAATGTCGCCAGCGGTGGCGGCACTGACCGCCGTGCGCCTCCACAAGAACGTAGCCAGAGGTGGCGGCACGGCTAGAGGACGACAGTCTACGAGAGCGTACTATGGGAGCGAGAGGATTGCCGAACCACGGCGCCGATGTATCGGTGCGGTGGGGAGGGCGGCTTTGGTGGAGGGAATGGAGTGGAGGGGGACAGGGGGGAGGGTGTTTGGGGAATATTATTGGCTAGTTGGCCGAAGGGCA
>NC_041392.1:257692142-257700975 GCF_002162155.2 Triticum dicoccoides | reverse complement strand
CGCGCAGTGGGCGATGGGAGTTTGGCGCATGGTCGGTTTCTCCAAGTGCAGTCGCACGTGTCAGTGAAGAGGCAAGCCGAAGCGCGTTCCATTTGCGTGAGCCGTGTGCAGGACCGAACGTGTGTGGGGTGCAATGCGACCGTGACAAGAGTGCTGTGAGTGTGCCGCCCTTTTTCCTTTTAAACTAGGTGCTTCGCCCCCTCAAAAAAAATTGTTGCTTTGCGCGATCCATCGATACTACTACTAGTAATCCGGTAATCCCAACTAAAACGGCACGGCCGGGTCTTTTCCCGCGCGATATGCTGGGAGGTTGGCTTAGTCGGGTTTTTTAGGACGAGTAATGCTACACCTACGTAATCCCAGTTACGTAATTAATGTAATGTGAAACGTGTGAGCTGTTGATTGTAGATTGGGGGGAGGGAGGGGCCCACCACCATGAAAATCAGGGGAGGAGAGAGAGAGGCAATTTACGTTAACCCTTTCATAGGTTCTCGTAGATGTAGAAAGATGTGAAATGCGTGAAAGTGTAGTGGACGTACTATTGGAGTGCCTAAGATAATTTGTGTATGTATAGACCCTATGTGTTTATTTTACTTCGCATGTTAGATCTGTCTCGGTTCAATAAAAAGTAGAGTCGGTGATGATGGTGTGCTTGTCATCCTGCAATATAGGCCGTCCGATCTATATCTAACAGATAGGAAGGAAACTATGACAATTTACCCGCACTCCTCTCCACATTTGCAGATAAGGCTTTCCCTCGTTCATCCTTTTCTCCCACAAGATCTTGATCTTCCATGCAATGCACGGGCATCTTGCTAGTACTCCCACAATATGTATATTATTGTGAAAGTTCATATACACCGGCCGAGATTAATGCAAACACGACAGATTTTCATTACATTTCGAACTTTTATAGGACAGAAAAATAAAATAAACCCGACCCTAAACCTATTCTACGGCAGTGACCGACGTCCTCCATCTGCGATCTCTATGTACGTGGGCGGGGTTCAAGACCCGTGAACTGAAGGTGCGGTCTCTGGCGAGGAAGAGTAGAACACGGGATACGGACCGGCCAGTTGGCACACCATGCACTGCCGCCTCCCATGCCCTACTCATCCTCGGAGGAGTCCCCGACCTCGGCGCTGTCGGACGTTGGACGACGGCAAGTAGGACGCGTGGCTGACGGTGCTCCCGTCGTCAGCCACCAGCGTGGCCACCGCTTGTGCGGTCGCGTCCGCGTCCGGCTACGCCGCTATTGCCTCGCGAGAGGCGACTTGAGCGAGGGCGGCGACCTCGAGCTTCATCCCCAAAGACAAGCTCTCCCACAGAGCGTTCGCACTAGCGGTCATGGCGGATGTGGTGCAAGCTAGGAGGACGATGCGCTATGGTGTGGAGGTTAGCTGGGCGTTGCCACTTTAAGTAGCGCATTCCGGTGAGGCCAAGCGTCCGGGTGCGTCATTAAGTCATCGGAGTTGGTTCCTCGGGCATCGAGCCTCTTAACGACGACATACAAACGGACGACATGAACACAGGCAGCCGGCGCCGGCTGGGAACGCACCGCGCGACAGCGCGACGGACGAGGGTTTTGGTGTGCCAGGGTAGTCAGCTGCGGTCGTGGCAACGTTGGAGATGCCCTTTGCTCACATGCGATCCCCGCATGTCATTGAAAAATCAATACGACCCGGCATGATCTCAGGTCCAGAGGATGCAGTTGGCCACGCTACACCACTCCGCGGACGCGTCGCGGCGCCCGTGCATCCTCGATGAGCCGGGTGTTGGGGTGTGTTTGGATTGTGGCCAAAGTGCACCTTACCAAAATTTTGGTCATGACCCAAAGATTGGTCTTTGTTTGGATGGTTGCCATTTTTTGGCATGCCAATGAACTCTAGCCAACTCTAGTTCATTTTTCTTGCCATTGTCGGCCAAATCATGGGCAACCAATACCTCAACCAAAATTTTGGTCATGACCCAAAGATTGGTCTTTGTTTGGATGGTTGCCATTTCTTTGGCATGCCAATGAACTCTAGCCAACTCTAGTTCATTTTTCTTGCCAATGTCGGCAAAATCATGGGCAACCAATACCTCAACCAAAATTTTGGCCACCCAATGCTTTGATGGGGCAACCTTGGGCACAAACCAAACATACTGTTGGTCGTGCCACAGCACTAACGCCACCCTCGGCACACTGAAACCAACCGTGTCTAGCGACGATATGAGCGTGTCGCTCACCGCGGTCGCCGTGTCCAGAGGTGGTGCTGGAGCTGCGCCCCGTTGTTGGCCCCAACGAACCACATGAATGGTTGTCAGTGGCGAGGAGGGCGTGGGCCAGCTCTTCCATTGGACTAGTCTGCGCTACGTCGTCCCGATGGGTGTGCCCCACATGTCGGTTTCCCTGTTTTCCCGGACATATTCGAGCGTCAGTGCTCCGCGTTGCGCATTAGGCCTTTCACTATGTAGGCCAAGCGAGACAACTTATTGTTTATTTGAGCCATTCAAGTATAATCATGTTGCGTTTGCTTATTTCTCATTCCTCTCCAACCCTCTTCTCTATCTATACCTGGCCATGGGCAGCCTGGCCCGGTCGGCCCGACCCGACCCGGCCCGGCCCGACCTTGTCCATAGGCCGGGCTCGGGCCTTGGTTTTGAGCCTGAAGCCCGGGCCGGGCCAGGCCCGTGCCCGTCGATTTCACCATTTAAGGAAGAGGCCCGGCCCGTGGCCCGAGGCCCGATGGGCTTTTAGTGTGATTGGCCGGGCTCCGGCCCGATTTTTAGGCCCGACGGCCGGACCGGGCCGGGCTTGGGCCAGGGTTTCTTGTGTCGGACTTTGGTTGGCCCGGCCCGAGGAATGGCCAGGTATAGCATGTACCCACCCTAGTCTTGTTTCAATAGATCTCCGGACCCCGAGATGAAATCGAGAGGGAACGAGTGGGGGCACGTGATACCTAAGGCGGATTCAAAATTTTGAAGCGGTGATCATAGCATCCGCAAATCATAGATAAAGGGTATTCAATATTCGTTTCATTTTTGAACGTCCAATATACTCCCTCCTATCCTTTCTAGTTTACATATAAGTTTGATGTGTAGTCAAAGTATCTCTACTTTGATCAAAAAGGTATCAACATTCAACAACGCCCAATCAATATTGTTAGATTCGTACGTACTACTAGATTTGTACTCGAGATGGTTTCCAATTTGACTATTGACAAGATTAATAGTACATGAGATGTATAATCTGAAAATTATATCATTGGAAACTCCTTTCACATACGAATTTGACCGTATGCTTTGTGTAAGTTGCATGTCATATATTATTACTCTAACATTTGGTGAAAGTTAGCCTCAAAAAACGCATTAGACCCTGTATGCTTTGTGTAAGTTGCATGTCATATATTATTACTCTAACATTTGTGTAAGTTGCATGTCATATATTATTACTCTAACATTTGGTCAAAGTAGTATAGTGGAAGTGGATCCTCTGACGTAGGTATCCCAGCCTTACCCTCCCTTTCATTCACTTACTGGCGGACCCCATGCTTGCTAGGCCCCACATGTCAGTTACTCAATGGGTTCGACCACGTCAGGGGATCCTCATCCGTAGTATGCTCCCTCTCTTTTTATTTACTCTGCATAAAACGGAGGGGGTGGTGGTATAATAAATGACACGGGCGGGGGAGGGGGAGGGACGTCAGTTTGCTCTCAACTGCGGTCCCACAAGCAAGCGAAAACGCAAGACGAAGCGTGTTCCATTCGGTGAGCGACGTGGAGGGTCCAGCATGCCGGGCTGCAACGCGAACGCGACAAGAGCGATGTACAGTCAAAACCGATTGACCGGTCGTCACCGGAACCACTATTCACACCAGAACCTTCGATGCACGGCGTACGCCAGCCACTGCCCTAAAACCACAATAAATCTCCAGCCCATTCCCCCACCTTTCGACCCTTAGCTGCATCAAGCGTCCCCTAGTTCGCCAGAAAGCCATGGTGCGCCGCAAGATCACTTACTACAAGATGCTGACGCCGGAGCGCCGTGCAGAAATCGCGGCGGTGGTCGGCGCCACAGACCTCCGTTCCCAAGCTCGCTTTGCGGTGGGCCAATCCCCGAGTTCTCTGGAGCCAAGCTATGAGGAGGAGGAAGCCGATCCAATGTTCATGGCGGAGGTCGCGGCGCAGAAGGCCTACGATGGGTATGAGATGATGGACGTCGACTTCATGCCAGCGTCCGAGTCCCTGATGGTGCAGGCGGACCAGCGGTTCAACATGGCGATACTAAAGGAGGACCGGGAGGCAGAGGCTCAACTCGATGTGGAGCGCGCTCATGCCACTGCCATCGAGGCTCTCCTACAGGCGGAACCGGATGTCGTGGATGCGAACCGGGCGACAGAGGCTCAACTTGAGGCGGAGCGCGCGGATGCCGCTGCCATCGAGGCCCTCCTGCAGGCGGAACCGGACGTCCTGGACTTGAACCGTGCGGCAGAGGCTCGACTCGACACAGAGCGCGCGAATGCCGCTCTCATCGACACCCTCCTGCAGGCAGAACTAGACGTCCTGGACTTGAACCGGGCGGCGAAGGCTCGACTCGACGCGGAGCGCGCGGATGCCGTTGCCATCGAGGCCCTCCTACAGGCGGAACCGGACGTCCTCGACTTGAACCGGGCTGTGCTCTCGTCTGTGCAGAGCATCCGCACGCTCCACTTGAACGAGTAGCTGGAGGCCGAGGACAACCACGGTGCGTAGACACACGTCGACAGCGATGGCTGGTTCGCGCCGGCAGCCAAAGACGACGAGGCTGTCTCTTTCCGCGAGCAGTGATAGTTTTTCTTTATGTTGTTGTTTTTATGGATCTTTTACTATGTCAAAACATATATTTGTTATGCAAGTCGCCTGACTTGGGTCAGTCTACCATTTCAGGCGGTTGGATGAATATCCTACGTCTCCTAACCCTTCTTTCCTTCTTCCTCACCTCTTCTTCTTCCCCAACAGACCACCGCACGGGCCATACGGATACTCCCCAACATGCGGTTGGATAAACATACTCTATGAACGAAAATTATGTGTCGGCGGTAGGATGGCTGAGTTTGGTTTGTTCACATGTGATAGCACATGTCAGTGAGGGTGCGTTCCCTTGGTTCGGTTTGCGGCGTGCAGGAGGGACTGTCTGAGGGTGCAGTGCGACCGTGGCGTGCAGGAGCGACCGTGTGACGGTGCGGTGCAACCGCGACAGCTGTGCGCAAGTGTACCTCCTTCTCATTGTGAAAACTGTAGGCAAGCTTGGCAAAAATGTGTGGCGAAGTTTGGTAATGCAAGGCCTAGAGCCAAACAGGATAAGTACGTACGTACTAGGAGTACTAGTGTTAAAACAGAAAGGCGGGGTTTTCCTTCGCGGGATTTAATCGATACAAATCCTCGTTTCACGTGTCAATTAATGCGTATTTTTTTCTCCAAAGACCAAAGAGCTAACCATCTCACTCCTCATCGCTTGATTAATGCAGCGCCATGCAAACCAACCTTCTCACTTCCGCATGCATGCAGGGGATATTAATGTCCTTGGTTGCTAACCCCATCAATTTTGCCTCGATTAGTGTTAGTGGCCCTTTGCAAATTGTAATTTTGATATACTGGCCTTGTGTACAAAAAAATGGAGGTAGTAACTATATTTGACTTCTTTCCCCCATTGCGGTGACGTCGACGATATCTTTTTTTGGTGGTTTGGCGAAGTGCGTTCGGCGGAGAATACCATTGAGGGAGACCATGGTAAGTCGTTCGCAAGTGCCGCCTAGAAGCCGAGACAACCGCCTTATTTGCATCCAGGAAGTCCTTTGCTAGTACTACTAGGAGTACTAGTGCGGTGAGATTGTTTCTCAAAGAAGACGATGGAGAAGCGGAGTCAGCGAAGAGTGAAATGATGGTTGCTTCGTCCGTGCTTTTGTGATTTGACGCCTCACCGCTTTGTAATTTGTGATAGAAGGGACAGGGGAGGAGACTCTGTGCTCTATACTGTACTACATGCGTCCAAGCATGGGACAAAGAGGAGAGACATTGCATTTTTCTATTCCTTCAATCAATCAATCAGGGAGCTTCGGTTCCATCTTTTTGGCTTTAGCAACACCGTCCACAATGGTTCCCACGATGCCAAAAGCTATTTTCACATTTGGCTACACATTGTGGATGCCCTTAACTGCACCACTTGGTTTTGCTCCTGTGTGCTATCTATACAAATCTCAATTATATTGATCTAAAAAATTATAGAATCAAGATTAAAAAGGAGGTGATTTTGCCGCGCAGATGGCAGGGGAGGTTTCTTATTTGAGCAATGCTACATCCACGTAATGGTTTACGTAAAGTTACGAACTGATGTGATGTGGGACTATTTGATTGGATTAAAGGAGAGGATTAGGCCCACCCCACTTGAAAATCAGGGGGGCATATATAGATTAGATGGAAAGTATACGTAGCAGCTACGTAGCCATTTGTAAGTCTAGGATTATGCTTCTTATTTTCGGAGGACGTTGTCCTGGCGGTTTGCTAACATGCTGTCGCACGTGTCAGTGCTTTACCAAGCCGATCCACGTCCCACATGAGGTAGAACAACGGCAGAAGCAACACGTGGTTAAGTTGAAGAAGATGAGGGAGAAGTGGATTCAGCAACGAGTGAAATGATGGTTGCTTCGTCCCTCCAAGTTAACTGCGGGAAAGGTGCAGCTTTGTGATTTGATGCCTCATTGCTCATTACTACACCGGCGCCATGACTGGGGTGCTTCGCCCCGGCTGCTCTGCACTGTATTCCGGTATGGCACGTGGACCCGGTAGCTTGATGTCCCACATGTCGGCGAAAGGGACTAGAAGATTTATGAAAGCGAGCGCTCCACTCTTACGACGGAGGAGTAGACGACACGACAGCCCAGTGAACTGTCACTTGTACTGTATAATACTATAGTTTTGCTGTTTCGCACGATCCATCGATACAAACCCGATTAAACAGGAAAGTGCAGGATTTTTCCCTCACGGTAGATAATACTGGCCATACATTTCAAAGGCAATTTTAATGTATGCAAACCGAATAATTATAAGTAACAATATGATATCTAGTAAAACTAAAAACACATATGATTTATTGTGTTAGAGTGTAGTAGTAGTGCTGTATTGCATAGTTGTTAGATGTAACATGCGAGAACGTGTAGAGATGTAGTTTTGGAGGGCCTACAGAGAGAAAAGCGTAATACGGTCACCGAACTACATAATAAGCTGATTACGGTCACTATATACGTTTTGCGGTGATTATATGGTCACTTGCTCACAGTTCAGCATCGGATTGCACTCTGTTGACCGGCCAAATAGTCTGCGTGGCGCCATGTTGACTAGTTAAATTGACCATGTTCCTTGTGGGTCCCACCTGTCAGTTCGCATAGGCAAAAGGTCAGATAAACACAAATTTACGCAGGCGCGACAAGGCTCCAACCCGTGCGCGGGAATCACCTGGTTGTGTATGTGTCTGTCAGGGCCTGATGTGTGCGCATGCACGTGTAGGTTGAGCACTTGAGCGTGAGAGTGTGTGTTGGTCGTGTGGTGTACTGGTGTGTGCATGCATGCATGCGTGTGTGCGTGTGAGTGTTGCGTGCGTGTGTGGCTGCGTGTGTACGTGTGAGTGTTGCGTGTGTGCGTGGGTGCATGTGTTTGTGTGAGTGTTGTGTGGATGCAGTTCGCGTGCATGCATGCGTGTGTGTGTATAATCACCACACCAGCTCCCGTGTGTTAAAACATACGGATCAGCATACCAATACAAGGCCACCTTGTTCGCTGTGCCCGCGGTCATGACTTTGAACCACCGTCCAAATATTTTTTTGTCGTTTGTTTTCATTCTTACTAGCAAGATGCCCGTGCGTTGCACGTAACATCAAGATGCATTTGTATGACTTGTTTATCTTGTGAGAGAAAAGGATGAACGAGGGAAGGCCTTATTTGCAAATGTGGGGAGGTGTGTGGGTACCTTTTTGCAAAATTGCCATAGTTTCTTTCCTATCCGTCAGATATAAATTGGACGGCCTATATTGTAGTATGGCAGGCACACCATCATCACCAACTCTGTTTTTTATAAGAGTGTATTTTATGTATTTTATAAGAGTGTAGATGTAGAGTAGATACAAGTCGACAGGTGGGCACGATGGTAGTGAGATAATGTGATGCAACACTAGAGGTGCCACGTGGAGCGTTTAACTGGTCAACTAGTCATGTCATGAGCACATACAGAGTTGTACGGTGAGCCTGTGATTGTATAATAACCACTAAACATAAATGGTGACCGTAATGAGTGGATTCTGAAGTCCAATGTACGTATCGTGCTTTCGCTTCAAATACAATGATCGTCATTGCATATATCATGAGAGAAAGATGAAACATGCGTGTATTTTCTGGGGGCTTACTTTTAGAGGATCTGGAGATAGTTTTGTGTGCATAGGTGAAAGGGGCATACAGGGGGGGGGGTATGCGATGGAGAGAGAGATGCTCTTCGTTTCTCTTTATTATGACTAACTTTGTATATAGTATAATAATATACAAATTCACAGTGCGGAATAAATATCATTGTGGGCACCATGCAATGTAAATTAGTGTTCGTACTCCTCCATATAACTTTGTAATGTTGTATATATGTAGAAACTCTAAAATAATTTTTTTGGCCACACTTTATTCAAAAGGAATGTTGTATGTGAAATAAACGTGAAGAGAGGGCTTTTTAGATCAATGGGGTACGTGATGTAACATGTGTGAATGTGTAGTTGATGCATTTGGCGGGGCCTAGAGAGGTATGTGTGTGTATTACGTATTCGAGAGAGGCATG
>NC_041392.1:257639533-257691735 GCF_002162155.2 Triticum dicoccoides | reverse complement strand
CGAGAAATGAGAGTGGTCTAGATAGAGAGAGAGAAATATGACGTCACGACAAGAGATTCCATTCCCTTGAGTGTGTATATGCAAGGGGGGAGGGAATAGAGGCACCAGGAGAAATTTTCTGTGTGTGTGGTGTTTGTGTTGGTATGTGTGGGTGTGAGAAGATAATGAGACGTGGGGGAAGAGGGTGTGTCACCGCGTGAGGTCCGGTGGGTCGAGGTGAGGCCCTTCGTTCGGTTCCATCCTGCGCCACATTGGTCGGCCCGTGACGCATTTAGGAAGACCGATGGATGACTAGTCGTACAAGACAAAGATAGCAGAATTGTGAAGGACTCTGTGTCCACTGACAAAGCCGGCTAGGATTTGTAACCCTAGGTTCTCGGACTAAGGTAACCCCTTTATCTCTGATATTACTATTCATCCAACCTAACTTTAAGGGGCATCCTACAGAATGCTCTGCTAGAATCATACTCGACGATTAGGAAGAGAAGTGTGAGATAATGCGTGAGAGACATGCATAAACATAATGTGCATACATGAGACACGTAGGCATGTCCATGTATATAGAAAGGGTCGATGAGGATTGTGCATGTGTATGTTTGCGAGAGGAAGAGTGCTTGTGATAAAGGTTAGTGAAAACAGTTGTAAATGGTTACGAGAGGGGGGAGGGTTATATCTAGAGCATGTGTGCGAGAAAGACACCTCGGGAGAGAGTGTGTGAGCATGTGTGAGAGACCACCGATGGAGAGTGAAACTACACATAAAAGACTGCTCTACACATTGATTAAAGATATAAATTGTATCCAATTAATAGGATGGGATCATGATATTTGCAATTCGCATAAGGAGCGGTCATTGATCCATCAGACATCTAGATTCTATCAAATTTGAGCATGTCTATGTTATTATTCGACACAATTGATGTCGGAGTAATGGGCCACGGGTAGGCCAACCCGAGCCCCAGAACCTTTCAAGACATCGGGGCACGCTGCGCCCCTCAAGACCCCATGACGAAGAGCCGCCTTCAAGAAGTCAACTGCAAAATGGCCGACTGACCACTCACGGCCGAGTCCCAGGGACGACTTCAGGGAAAGCCGACTCCTGACTGGCGACTTCCAGAGAAGCCGGCTTTGGGGAGTCGGCCTGCGACTCCAACACACCCCACACCCTCATCAAGTGGGACGGGGCAGGGGAGTGGCGACAATGAAGCCCAATCCCGCCCCTTACCAAGGGCAGGCATGGCCACACCACACCGTACCCCGGAAGATCTCCGTGCGGCGTGGCACTATTGCCATGCCGGCCCTGACATCAGCACCGCAGGATCGAATCCTGCACCCACGACGGCTTGTCTGTACGGCCCAGAGGCAGCGGGTCCCACCAGTCAGTGAGACCCCAGGAGCGGGTCCCACCAGTCAGCGGGTCCCACCAGTCGGGAGTCCGCCCCGGGGAGTCGGCCGAGCCCTCCCCTGGGGCCCACGCGCCATTAATCAAGATGTGATGGAGAGTGGCAATAGTGATCGCCCGCCAGGCGGCGGGGCTGTTGCCACGACCCCATGATCAAGCCCGCGTCATCAGAAGCACGGCTACAGTATTCAGCAGCCGGCAAGACCCGCCCGCGGCGGAGGCGGCCTGTCGGCTCCGTACCAGTCCAGTCGGCAGGCCCCAGCGGTCGGTGGGGAAGACGGAGGCTAGAGGCCCTGACGGCTGGGCCCGCGTCCAGCTGGATTACCATTCTACCCCCAGGGGGTAGGCCTATATAAACCCCCCAGGGCACCCATGCAAAGGGTTGGAACCCATTAGCTCTATACCAGATCATATAGGAGGGAGAGAGCTAGGCTTGCCCTCTCCTACCTCCAGGAAACAGCTCAAGGAGCAACCGTGTAAACACTTTGCCATAGTGATCATGCGGAGACCCCGCAGAGCAGCAGTAGGGGTATTATCTCCCCGAAGAGCCCTGAAGCTGGGTAAGATTCGCCGGCGTGCATGTCTTTGCCTCATCCCGTTTCCAGGCACCGGTGATGTTCTACTCGCCCCCACCATGATAAGCCATCCTTTGGCATATGTCGCACCTAACCCCCGACATTTGGCGCCCACCATGGGGCATGGTGCACCGCCGTCCGGAGACCTATTCTGGACGGGAACCCTTTTCCTCCCTGGCGAGCGCAGCCAGCCAGGCACGCTAGACGGAGTTTGCACCGACGCGCTGCGCGGCGTTGAGATCGCCTGCGCAGCCAGCTGCCTAGCCGAACTTGTCGGTGAGGTTCGCCTCTCCGACGAACATGCAGCCAACGCAGGCACGGGCGGCTCCGAGAGCCTCCTCGCGGGCCTCCTCGATCAACTCCACGTTTCCGGCGAGCCTGCCATAGACTTAGAGTCTGTAGGCTCCACCGACCCGATGCTGGTCGACTCCGACACCACGTCGCTCGACGCGTTCCCCACCAATGTGGTGGTCTACGACGAACCTCTCCCTCGCGCGGAGAGCAACGGAAGCACCGTCACCGAGGTGCTCGTCATTAGTCATGACGAGCTCCCCGGCGGAGGAGCGCACGACTCACTCGGCACGGCGCTACAAGACCTAACTGCGCCCATTCCGGAAGATGCTGACGCAGAGACGTTGGAGGCGCACTGCCTTCAGCTCGTTGAAGGCGCGAAGAAGCTGGCCAGTATGAGACGCTTGTCAGAAGCCTACCAGCGGGAGATGGATCACACCGTCGGCGGCTCGCCGGCCCCGGCGGGGCCCATCTGCCTTGGCGCGGTCCAGCATTGTGGCGTAGCCATCGCCAACCTGTTTGGGGCAAGCCGCCCTGTGTACGCTACACCAGCGGAGAACATCCGAGCCGCCCAAGCAGCGGCGGATGAGTTGGATAATTTTGAGGGCGAAGAACGCCGCCTCATGATGGAGAAAGTCCAGCGGCTCCTCGACGCGGCCGCCGTGCAGAATGAGGCTGGCTGCCGCACGGAGGCGCCGCAGCGGCAAAACGACGAGCTTCGCCGAGATCAAGGCGCGACGTCTCGGACACCGACTGGCGGCGCCCAAGGAAGAAGAGACAAGGATCCGGCTGTCAGCCATAGTCGGACTCGCATTACCATAGAGCGCGACCACGACGGCCGCCTGAGAGCAGTGGAACGATGGGACAACTGTCCGCCTCCCCCTCCTTGCAAGGAGAGGCGAGTCTCCCCGTCGCCTGTTGACCATCCGACTCTCGGCGACCGCCTTGGCCGCCGAGAGGGAGTTGGAGAGAATGATGCCCGCCACCGGATCGACCGACTTCACCGATCCCTAGCGCTGGAAGAAGAAGACGAGTTGGGTCCGCCTTGTTTCGGGCCCCGCATTCTAGACGAGCCCTTTCCTAGAGGGTTCACACTCCCAAGAGACACGCCCAAGTATACCGGCTCCGTGAAGCCGGAAGACTGGCTAGTCGACTACTCCACGGCTGTCAGCATAGCAAATGGCAACAAGCGTGTCGCCGTAAAGTACGTTCCGCTCATGCTCCAGGGCACGGCCCGGACATGGCTGAACAGCCTGAAGCCCCGCAACATCAACAGCCGGGTCGACTTCACCGAAGCGTTCGTCCGCAACTTCACCACCACGTACAAGCGTCCTCCCAAGCCTCGTCAGCTCTCCTTGTGCGTGCAAGGCCCCGACGACTCGACTCGCGATTACCTCACGCGTTGGGCCGAGCTTCGGAACTCCTGCAAGGGCGTGCATGAGGTGCAAGCCATCGAGTACTTCACAGCCGGGCGCAGAGAAGGCACCCTCCTCAAGCACAAGCTCCTCTGCGACGAGCCAGAAACCCTCGACGAGCTGCTGATCATAGCGGACAAGTATGCCACGGCCGACTCCTCCATGAAGGCAGAGATTCAAATCAGCACAACTGGCAAAGTGGCCCCTCAAGCTCCAAGAACTCCGGCGGGAGACGCCAAACAGTGACAACAGCAGGGTGACCACAAGCGCAAGGCCCCGCAGCCGGCTTCCAGCAGCCGGCAGGTCGCGACCGTTGAAGCCCAGCAGCCGGATGAGCAGCCTCCGCCCAAGCGATAGAAAGGTGGCAAGCCAAACTGGTTGCCGACCTTCTCCTACGAACAGACCCTGGATGGACCTTGCAAGTTCCATAGCGGTGCGAAGCCATCGAATCACACCACCCGGAAGTGCCACTGGCTCACCAGGATCGCCAAGGGAGACGGCCTCCTGCCACCCCCGCCTGCTGGGCAGCCGCCTCCACCCCAGCAGCCGGCTGTCAGGCCAGTCGGCGCAGTACAAGATGAATACCCTGAAGAACACGGGGCTTACGTGGTGTTTAGCAGTATGGCTGATGATCGACACAGCAGGCGGCTGCAGCGACAAGAGGTGAATGCGGTAGCATCAGAGACGCCAGAGTTCATGCACTGGTCCGAGAAGCCCATCAGCTGGAGCAGGGCTGACCACCCAGAGGTGATGCCAAGTCCGGGCTCCTATGCCTTGGTCTTGGACGCCACCTTTGCTACGGATAGACAAGCCGCACGTTTCTCGCGAGTTCTGATAGACGGAGGCAGCAACATCAATATCCTGTACAAGGACACCATGGAGAAGTTAGGACTCAAGCAAAGACAGCTTCAGAATAGCCGGACTGTGTTCCATGGCATTGTTCCTGGGCTTTCCTGCTCACCAATCGGCAAGATCCTGATGGACGTCCTCTTTGGAGACAAAGTTCACTTCTGCCGAGAGTCTGTTTGGTTTGAGGTGGTGGACCTCGAGAGCCCATACCATGTGCTACTCGGCCGACCCGCCTTCGCCAAGTTCATGGCGGTCCCCCACTATGCCTACCTCAAGATGAAGATGCCCAGTTCCAGGGAAATTCTGACTGTGGCCGGCGACTACCGAAAGTCGTCTGCCTGCGCGGCTGAGAGCAGTCAGCTGGCCGAGTCCCTGGTAATCGTGGCCGAGAAGCGGCTCCTTGAGCGAGTTGTGGCGATGGCCGGCAAGTAGCCAGAGGTATCGCCCAACCCGAAGGAGTCGGAGGCTGAAGGTTCATTCAAACCGGCCAAAGAGACAAAGAAGATACCCCTGGATCCAGAGCACCCAGAGAGGTACGCTGTCGTAGGTGCAAACCTCGGCAGCAAATAGGAAGGCAAGCTCGTCGATTTCCTCCATGAGAATCGGGACATCTTCGCATGGTCCCCCAAAGACATGCCAGGTGTACCAACGGAATTCGCCGAGCACAAGTTACATGTCCGATCTGATGCAAAGCTGGTCAGGCAGCCCCTGCGCTGCCTATCAGAAGAGAAGAGAAGAGTTGTCGGAGAAGAGATAGCCCGACTCCTAGCAGCCGGCTTCATTATGGAAGTGTTCTTTCCAGAATGGCTAGCAAATCCGGTCCTGGTACTGAAGAAGAACAAGAAGTGGCGAATGTGTGTTGACTACACGAGCCTCAACAAGGCCTGCCCCAAGGACCCATTTGCTCTACCAAGAATCGATCAGGTAATAGACTCCACAGCCGGATGCGAGCTGTTGAGTTTTTTGGATGCATACTCAAGATATCACCAGATCAAGCTGAACCCGGCTGACAGACTGAAGACCACCTTCATCACGCCGTTTGGAGCCTTCTGCTACCTCACCATGACGTTCGGCTTAAGGAATGCCGGCGCCACCTTTCAGCATTGCATGCAGAAGTGCCTCCTCAAGCAGCTCGGCAGGAACGCCCACGTCTACATAGACGACGTGGTGGTGAAGACGGAAAAGTGTGGAACACTGCTGGAAGACCTCAAGGAGACCTTTGAGAACCTACGCTGATTCCAGATCAAGCTCAATCCCGAGAAGTGTGTCTTCGGAGTACCAGCCGGCCAGCTCCTTGGATTCCTGGTCTCTGAACGCGGCGTAGAATGCAACCCTGTAAAGATCAAGGCCATTGAGAGAATGGAGGTACCCAGCCGACTGCTGGATGTGCAAAAGTTCACCGGCAGCTTGGCGTCCATCAGCCGATTCATCATTCGGCTGGGCGAGAAAGCTCTCCCCTTATACCAACTCATGAAGAAGACCACTTTTTTCGAGTGGAACCATAAGGCAGACGAAGCTTTTCTCCAGTTGAAGAAGATGCTGACTACTCCACCCGTCCTGGCGGCTCCGACTCCCAAGGAACCTATGCTCATGTACATCGCCACCACCAGCCGGGTAGTCAGCACGGTCATTGTAGTGGAACGCAAGGAGGAAGGCAAGGCACTACCTATCCAGAGACCGGTATATTACCTGAGCGAAGTACTGTCGACCTCCAAGCAGAACTACCCCCACTACCAGAAGATGTGCTATGGTTGTCGGCGTTCTGGGAACGGGGGTCCCCAGACTTGCCTGCCTACGGCCTGCGGCGTGGCTCAAAGGGGGGCCCAGCACGGCCCATCTTCATCAACACAGACACAAGACCCTCGCGAGGGGCCAAGCCTCGCGAGGCGGACGACACGGAGCTTCCTCAGGCACGGCCTCATCAGGCTGGCTCGCGAGGAGGCGGAGAGATCAAGGCGGGGCACCTCACGAGGTGCCCGTGACGCAAGCCATGATGACCAAAGGCACCAGGCGGGCGCCAGTCGTGCAGTGTCCTCCTTTCCTCTTTGGTGCAAAGGGAGCAAGCGCAGGCGAGAGCATCAAGCAAAGGCACCCATTTCGGTGCAACGAGACCAAGACCAGTCCAACGGCAGGGAAGAAGTCATTGTGGAGCCCAAGCCAGCGTCACCACCAGAGCCTTTGGCAGGCGAGGACTAACTTTATTCAGGATAAGTGTACCAGATGTTCCCCTTCAAAATGGACAATTGTTGACGCCCTTCCCGCTCAATATTTGGGAAGAGGCCCAGGGCCTTTGCCTATAAATAGGACTAGCCACCCACAGGGTAGAGGGATCACAATCAAGAAGGGAGAATCTAGAATCGGCCAACCTAGAAACAAGCTGGGATCAAAATCGGAATCAAGAAGAGAGAATCGAGAAGAGAGAGAGAGAGAGAAGGGTGACTGAACTCCTCCTAGAAGTTCATCCCCTCAGCCAAGAACAGACCCTCGCGAGGCTGTTCTTCCTTGTATTGCTCATCATCATCAGCCCAAGAGGCAATCCACCACACCACACACTGGAGTAGGGTATTACACCACAACGGTGGCCCGAACCAGTATAAACCCTGTGTCTCTTGTGCTGTTCTTTCCATAGCTTAGATCTTAGCGAGGCGGAGGGGTGCAGGTAGGTAGAAGGCGAAATCTCCACGCGCACCCCAGTGTTCGAACCTCAAGGGTCTGCCGGAACCCGAAATCTGACATTTCGCGCGCCAGGTAGGGGTGCGCCGGAATTCGTCTTCCACCACCCCGTTCTCCTTCGACCATCGCGTCCATGTCAGACGCTCGTCGGGCCCGTGCCGAGCACTGGGCCGCTCTCGCTTCCCGCGTCACCCAGACGGCTCCTGTCGGCGGGCGTCCTTGCCGTTCCCCATCACCTGCCGTCAACGCCGCCACCGGCCCGGCGGGGGACAAGAAGCAAGCGTCGTCTCAGCATCCGTCCGTGCGGCAAGACGGTCGCACCGCTACTCCCTCGCTCACCCCAACTGGTTCTTCGTCCCGCGCGCTCCGCGCACCCATGGAGGCTCGAGCTGCGCTCATCGCGGCAAACGAGCTCTTGCGCTACCGTCCCGTCGACGACGTCTACGAAGAATGGCTCGACCGCGTCGCCGAGCTCGTCCGCGCTGCAGGGGGCTCTCCTGCGCCGTCCGTTCCGCTGCTTCGCACCCCGCCCCGCGCGGGCGACGAAGCTCCGGGGGCGCCCCAGCCGCCTCCTCCTCAAGAAGGCGCCATGGCTCCAAGGCACGTGGCCCCTGGGCGGAACCCGCTCCATCAGGTGCCAGCGCAGCAAGAGCAGGGCTGCCAAGAAGTCCCTCGCCCGCAAGAAGCTGCCCGGGCGCTCCCTGCTCCAGCACGTCGCGACCATGTTCCTGCTCCCGCACGTCAAGACCCCGCGCTGCTCCCAGCTGCAGCGCGTGGGGACATGCAAGACCAAGCTCTCCGTCACCCAAGGCCTCCCGTGGCCACAGCAGGCTGTCGTGCCTTCACCACCGAGCTATGTAGCGTCGCGTGGCCCGACAAGTTCAAGCCAGACCTGCCTCCTCGTTACGATGGCACGGCCGACCCTGCGGAGTTCCTCCAGCTCTATGAGCTGGGCATCGAAGCTGCCAACGGAGACGAGAAGGTCATGGCGAACTGGTTTCCCATGGCGCTCAAGGATGGGGCCCGCACCTCGCTCCTGAACCTGGCTCCAGGCACGATCTCCTCCTGGGACGAGATGCACACTCGCTTCATCACCAACTTCCAAGGTACTCGCGACCGGCCACCCGCTGTGAGCGACATGCGCCGCATCAAGCAACAACCCAGAGAGACCTTGCAGAAGTACATCCAGCGCTTCAACAACGCACGCCTCAAGATTCCCAAGGTGACCGAGGAGGCCATCATCTCAGCCTTCTCCGACGGCGTGTGCGATGTCAAGATGAAGGAGGAGCTGGCGATGCATCAAGACCTGTGCACTTCCTTGGAGTTGTTCAACTTGGCAACCAAGTGAGCCAGGGCTGAGGAAGGGTGTCTCTCCCTCCTCGAGCTGCCTGCCACAGACCCAGAAGAGAAGAAGCCCAAGGCCAAGGATGTGAAGCGCAAGGGGGCTGACGTGCTCGCGGCAGAACCAGACACCAAGCGAGGCAGAGATCAGCCCGAATCTTCCAAGGGCAGTCGGTACTGTGTGTACCACGACCTCCACACCCACAACACCAACGAATGTCAAGAGCTCCGAGCCGTGCGAGAAGGAAGGATCGGCCGTCGCCCCGACCGCAGTGACCGGGGCTACGGTCGAGGAGGAGGAAGGAACGCAGGACGCTGGGAAGACTGCTGCCCACGCCAAGGGTGGCGCGATCGACCTCGCGAGGATCGCTGGCAAGACTCGCCTCGCGAGGGAGACTGGAGGGATCAGCCTCGCGAGGATCGCCCGCAAGGCAACGCAGGCCTCCCTCCGCTGCCGCCGCAGCCAAGGAGAAACGAGGACCACCATCAGGACGAGGGGGCTGGGGGCTTCCAGGAGCCGCGCGTGATCGCCTGCATCCTGGGCGGGGCTTAAGCCCCAGCCTCTCAAGGCATCTTCAAGCAGTTCGCCCACGAAGTGAATGCAGTCCTCCTCAAGCTGGAAGCCACGCGCCCTCTCAGGTGGTCGGCGTGCGCCATCACGTTCAGCTCAGTAGATCAACTCAAGTGTGTGGCCACAGCCGGGTCCTCCCGATGCTTTGTTCCCCAATCATCAGCAACATGGTGGTCACCAGGACCCTCATCGATGGCGGGGCAGGGCTCAACGTCCTGTCCGTGGAAACATTCAACAATCTCCAAGTGCCCTACAACCAGCTTCAGCCAACCAAGCCTTTCTCCAGAGTCACCGACGGCTCCACGGTTCCGATTGGGCAGGTCCGCCTCCCTGTCACCTTCGGGGCACGCGACAACTACCGCACCGAGCTCATCGACTTCGACGTCGCTCACATTCACCTGCCGTACAACGCCATCCTTGGGTACCCAGCGCTGGCCAAGTTCATGGCCGTAACTCACCACGGCTACAACGTCCTCAAGATGCCAGGAAGTGGCGGAGTCATCACGGTGCCCTGTGAAGAGAAGGACATGGTGTGTTCCCTGGAATGAGCCTTTCAGGCCGCATCACTGGAAGACCCGGATTGTGGAAGCAGGAGGCTTCCCGAGACCGCCCCCAAGAAGATAAAGACATGGTCCGGCCCGGCCCCTCAGGAGGCAGGCCCCTCAGGGCCCGCGCCTACCCAGGGGGAACCTCCTTCCATCACATAGGAAAGCGTGCCCGGCGCCCTCCTCAGGCAGGGCTCGGGGGCTCTCCCCTGGAGGGCCGCCGACCTGGCTAAGGTCACGAGGGAGGCGCTTGGGCACCACATGGAGGCGTGTTTCGAAGCACGTTTCCCTCAAGAAGGAGTAAGGCAAGGAGAGCTAGACCCTCAAGAGTTCGTCAGCAAGGCCATTCAGGAGCTACAGGAGTCAAGAGTCATGAAGGGCGGCCGCCGCCTACCAGCTGTGGCTCCCCATCCAGGCGAGGATGGTGGGCTGCGCGTCTGCATCGACATACCAGGGCTCAATCGAGTCACCTCTCGAGAGCGCCTCTGGCCCTCGCGAGTGGGGCGTTGCGAAGGTCCACCCCACAGCTACGTTCGCATGCCTTACGGCTTGCCGAACGCGGCTGCCACGTACCAGTGCCTCATGAGGGGTATCATGGAGGCTCAAGAGGCCAGGCGTTCCGCAGCCCTGGCGGAGATGGAGATGGTCCGCGAGGAGCCACCAGCGCATCCGGAGCCTCCCGAGGCCCCTGGGCCTGGGGGCTCATGAGGATCGGCTTCCGCAGCCCACCGAGTCTGCTACACCAACACTCCTTCGTCCTCAACATCATCAGGTGACATCTTTCAAGTTTCATTCCAGCTGGGAGCGCCCCCCAGGGCTGCCTTCTTCCCAGGCCGCGTGGGTCCGTCCCTGCGGCATGTATCCCTTTTATTTCATGTTGTTAGCTTACTTTGTTGGGGGCGCCCCACGGGCTGCATCATCCCCAAGTCGCTCGGGCCTGACCCAGTGATGTCCGCCTTCCCAGCATCTATTTGAATGAATCCACTCCTTCGCGGCTAATGTGTTTGACCTAGTTGCCCGCTCAACTGACGCCAACTGACGGAGCTGCTCCCAAACGGCACGACGCTTGCGCATGGGTCCATCCCTGCAATGCCGACAAACCTGAATGGCTGAGCTTTGGCCGCGGTAGCCCCGCATGGCGCCACCTCGTCAAGCCTTCAGTGCCTCATCGCCCCTCGGAAGCAACCAACGGCTGACTGTCAATTGTCATGGCAACCCCTCGTTCTTTCTATGATGGGTCTACAGGATCTCCTAAAGGAGCTGCGTCAGGAGAGGCCCTTGTGGTGTCTCCTTCACTCTCATCCGCGCGAACCGCTTGCACGTTAAAGGGGGGGTGCCTGAGCATCGTGACTTAGGGCTCCTACTGGCTCTCCAGCCCTCACCCTCTGGCCTTGTCCACGGAATCGCGACCTGGCATACCAGCAACGACTGAGACTCGCTCGAGGGCCGGGACCCGAGGACGTAGAGCAGAAAGGGGAGCAAAGGCAAGAGGGGAGGGACATGCGAGGACCTCGCCGAGCAACCTCACGCCTGCCGATGCATGGACCCGGCGACACACGAGAGAGCGGTCCCTGATTCTCGAGATAAGTCACCACACGAAAGCACCAGCTACCGTGGCACCATCCCCGCACCTAATGCAATCCCGTGTTAGCGACGCCGCTCTCCTTTCTCACCGAACAACGGCTGCTTGAGCGCCAAAGGGGACCTCCTAAGCATCGCGACTCAGGGGCTCTTACCGGACCCCGGGTCGCTCACCTCCTGGCCTTGACCACGGCATCGCGACCTGGCATACCAGCGACGGCTGAAGCCGCCTTGGGACTGGCACCTGTCGGCGCAGAGTGCCAAGCCCTCGTGAGGTTCGAAAGGGAGAACTAAGCTAAGACGGAATGAGCAACTCGCACAATTCTACGACAAGGGTTATATTAACAAACAGGATCACAGGCACCTTACAAGCCCCCACGGGACGCGTCTTTGATTCCTTGCAGGGAACAGATCCTAAAAGGACGCCAACCACACGCGCCCCTGCAAAAGACGCCATCATCAACAGTGGGCCGTCAAGCACCGGCGCCAACCCCATCCAGATCAGAATCGGCGACAGCCTGACGAGCCCGCCCTGCTCTAGGAGCGGCGCCGGCTCGGGGGCTCGTAGCTATCATCGCTCATCTCGGGAGTCGCGAAGAGCTCGCCGAAGTCGATGGACCCTCCGACGCCTCCGCCGCTTGAGAAGCCACCAACGGAGCGGTCGGCGGGCCCAGTACTTGCCGTAGCAGGGTCCCGACCACCTCTCCCGGGGCAGCACTCCATCCGGCGCCCGTTCGCATCGAAGACCTTGAAGAACATCACCGAAGCACCATCGTACTCCAAGTGGATCGCGAAGGCGCCTCTTGTCCTGCAAACTCGGGCGATTTCGCTCCAGCCTCGAGTCATGAAGACCTCGCCCGGGGAAACGACCGCGACCTTTGCCTCGGTCGTGAGGGTGCTGCAGCCGGCATGCTGCAGCCAAAGCTCCAGGAGTTCTCCCTGCGGGATGATGGAGGTGAAGAAGGGAGGAAGGCAAATCCAAGACTAAGGAGGCATGGCGGCGTGGAGCACGAACTCTCGGGAGGAGCCCTCGGTGTGGACCCCAGGGGGTACGACCCACACCTTCGTGACCCGTCGGTGCCGACGGCGGCGCCGCCCATGGCGATCGGCATCGACTCCTTCAGAGCCCTCGATGTGGGCGTACAAGGGAAGCGGGAACCCCAGCGCTGGCCGCTCGCACCAGGGCCTCGACACCACCTGATGGGCCCCCTCGTCCCGGCCGCGGAGGGCGAGCCGTTTCTTTGGCGGGAGCGGGTCTGGTTCCTCTCAGGGAGCCTTTCCCTTATCTGCCGTCGAGAATCGGTGGATCGGAGCCATTGCAGCAAGACGGAGCAAGGACCGGGAAGAAGGAGAAGCAAGAAGGGATGGACTGGAAGGGCGCGCGCCGTTCCGTACTTATGGCCGGCGAAGGCCGACCGCCGACCTCCATGATCGCAGGTAATCATGACTCGCTTTGCATGCAGGGACTTGTCCAATCCGTGCAGTTGCCGAGGCGCTGTGGGGAAGTGGAGACGCCCACGTCCAATCAACCGCCACGCAGCGCCCAAGGCCGCAGGCTGTTAGGGCCCGCGGCGCTTCGCTCTTTCGCTTTTGCCTCCCTGCACGGCCAAGTCCGGGCGCGCCTTGGGCCCGGGGGCTACTGTCGGCGTTCTGGGAATGGGGGTCCCCAGACTTGCCTGCCTGCGGCCTGCAGCGTGGCTCAAAGGGGGCCCAGCACAGCCCATCTTCACCAACACAGACCCAAGACCCTTGCGAGGGCCCAAGCCTCGCGGGGCGGACGACACGGATCTTCCTCAGGCACGGCCTCATCAGGCTGGCTCGCGAGGAGGCGGAGAGATCAAGGCGGGGTATCTCACGAGGTGCCCGTGACGCAAGCCATGATGACCAAAGGCGCCAGGCGGGCGCCAGCCGCGCAGTGTCCTCCTTTCCTCTTTGGTTCAAAGGGAGCAAGCACAGGCGAGAGCATCAAGCAAAGGCACCCGTTTCGGTGCAACGAGACCAAGACCAGTCCAACGGCAGGGAAGAAGTCATTGTGGAGCCCAAGCCAGCGTCACCACCAGAGCCTTTGGCAGGCAAGGACCAACTTTAGTCAGGATAAGTGTACCAGATGTTCCCCTTCAAAATGGCCAATTGTTGGCGCCCTTCCCGCTCAATATTTGGGAAGAGGCCCAGGGCCTTTGCCTATAAATAGGACTAGCCACCCATAGGGTAGAGGGATCACAATCAGGAAGGGAGAATCTAGAATCGTCCAACCCAGAAACAAGCTGGGATCGAAATCGGAATCAAGAAGAGAGAATCGAGAAGAGAGAGAGAGAGAGAAGGGTGACTGAACTCCTCCTAGCAGTTCATCCCCTCAGCCAAGAACAGACCCTCGCGAGGCTGTTCTTCCATGTATTGCTCATCATCGTCAGCCCAAGAGGCAATCCACCACACCACACACTGGAGTAGGGTATTACACCACAACGGTGGCCCGAACCAGTATAAACCCTGTGTCTCTTGTGATGTTATTTCCATAGCTTAGATCTTAGCGAGGCAGAGGGGTGCAGGTAGGTAGAAGGCGAAATCTCTGCGCGCACCCCAGTGTTTGAACCTCAAGGGTCTACCGGAACCCGAAATCCGACAATGGCGTACACTTTACTACCAAGAAATTGAAGCCATACTTTCAAGAGCATCCAGTCACGGTGGTCTGCACGGCCCCGCTTGCTGAGATCATTGGTAGCCGAGATGCTTCTGGCCGAGTGGCCAAGTGGGCCATAGAGCTGGCTCCCTATACCATCCACTACTAGCCCCGCACCGCTATCAAGTCAGAAGCACTGGCCGACTTCCTCGTCGACTGGGCCAAGACCCAGTACCTACCTCCAGCGCCTGACTCCACCCATTGGTGAATGCATTTCGACGGCTCCAAGATGCGCACAGGCTTGGGAGCCGGCGTCATCCTCACCTCTCCTAAAGGCGACAAGCTCAAATACGCACTTCAAATCCATTTTGCTGCCTCCAACAACGTCGCCGAGTACGAGGTGCTCATTCACGGGCTCCGGCTTGCCAAAGAACTTGGCATCCGCTGGATCTTGTGTTATGGCGACTCGGACTTAGTGGTCCAGCAGTCATCTGGCGACTGAGACGTGGAAGACGCAAACATGGAGAGTTACCGTTTCCTCGTGTAGCAACTCAGCGGGTATTTCGAAGGGTGCGAGTTCCTCCATGTGCCAAGAAACGACAATGACCAAGCAGACGCCTTGGCACGAATCGGCTCTACCCGCCAAGCAATACCATCCGGCATCGCCCTTCAACGCCTCCTCAAGCCGTCTGTGAAGCCTTCACCAGAATCAGACTCCATTTTTGTGCCGGCTCCTCCCAAAGACGTCGGATCCGACTCCAGAGCCCCGGCAGATGGTACGGGGATTTTGGCAGATGGCTCCAAAGACGCCACAATCGAACCTGACCCGAGGACTGCGGCGGCGGACTCGAAGACTCCAGAACTCGACCCAAGGGACGCGCCAGTCACCCTGGGGACTTCATTAACCTAGCAAGTGGTTGTTGACTCCAACCCGCCGCCTCCCATCCCAACCGCCCTCGTCCAAGTCACAGTTCTGGCAGTCGAAGAAATAGCAGCACCCTCATGGGCCCAGCCCATCCTCAAATTCCTGGTGAGCAAAGAGCTGCCGACTGATGAGACCTCAGCTCGGCAAGTACAATGCTGGGCGGCAACCTACACCATAGTCAATAGAGAGCTGGCCAGGCGCAACGTCACTGGTGTCTACCAGCGCTGCGTAGAGCCAGAGCAAGGCCAATCAATTCTCAAAAAGACATCCATCAAGGCGAGTGCGGCCACCATGCGGCTTCAAGAGCGCTCATCGCAAAAGCCTTTTGACATGGTTTCTTCTGGCCGACTGCCCTAGAAGAGGCCAAGGAGTTGGTCCAAAAATGCAAAGGGTGCCAGAAGTTCAGCTCCAAGCCGCACCAGCCGGCTTCTGCACTCAAGACCATCCCCATTGGCTGGCCTTTCGCAATTTGGGGTCTAGACATGGTGGGACCATTCAAGACAGCACGAGGTGGCTTAACTCACTTACTCGTCGCAGTGGACAAGTTCACCAAGTGGATAGAAGCGAAGCCAATCAAGAAGCCGAATGGTCCGACTGCCGTGACTTTCATCACCGATATCACAATTCGGTACGGCATACCACACAACATCATCACCGACAACGGCACAAATTTTGCCAAAGGCGCCTTGGCCCGTTTTTGCGCAACACAGGGCATCCGACTAGACCTAGCATCCGTCGCCCATCCACAGTCAAATGGCCAGGTGGAGCGAGCAAATGGCCTCATCCTGTCCGGCATCAAACCCCGGCTGATCGAGCCTCTGGAGCGCTCGGCTGGCTGCTGGCTCGACGAGCTACCAGCCGTCCTCTGGAGTCTGCGCACGACTCCAAACAAGTCAACCGGCTTCACGCCTTTCTTCCTCGTCTACGGTGCCGAAGCCATCATCCCAATGGACATAGAGTTCGACTCCCCATGAGTCACCATATACACCGAGGAGGAAGCGGAAGAAGCACGACAAGACGGCGTCGATTTGCTGGAAGAGGGCCGGCTGTTGGCACTCAGCCGGTCCAGCATCTACCAGCAGAGCCTGCGCCGATACCACAACAGGAAGGTCAAGCAAGATCTTTCCAAGAAGGCGACCTTGTGTTCTGGCTGATCCAGCGAACAGCCGGCCAGCACAAGCTGTCGACACCTTGGGAAGGCCCTTTCATTATCAGCAAAGTACTGGGCAACGACTCCTACTACCTGATTGACGCTCAGAAGCCCCGAGCACGCAAGAGGGACGACTCCGGCAAGGAGACAGAGCGGCCATGGAATGCAAATCTCCTCCGAAGATTTTACAGTTGATGCAGTATGTACCACGCTACCTTTTGTATTAAAGTACCAAGACTTCGGGCCCCCCGAGACGAGCTCGGGGACTGCCCTCTTTTGTCTGTATGATAAAAATTATGCCTACAAGTATGTTACTCTTTGTTATGCCGCTTGGCATTGGGCTCGACAAGTCGGCCCGGGGACTTGCCGCCTTGCACTGTGAAATGCTTCCTGTAGCCGGAAAAGTAGTGTGTAACACCTAAACCGTCTCCTGTCAGAAGCCGCAGCTCGCAAAAGCGACTGTACGGTGGGCATAAGTAAGGTAGAATGGGTGTTCGCATGAAAAATGGCTAAGGACTCAAAGCATAAAACATAGTTCAAGACGGTTTCCAGCCTTTTTTCACAAACTGACTCTCGAATAGTCGGATTGCCGCCTTCTATTCAACTTGCTCAAAAACTCTTAAAAATGGCTAAGTACTTGCCTTCCCAAAGTAGCCAAGCATTTGATCCAGCGGCAGTCCGCAGAGCGGCTGTCCGATTGGCAAGGCAGGCAATTAAGAGAAAGCGGCAAAGGAAAAAAGCCAAAAGAGCAATGAGCAAGAAAAGATAGAACTCGGATAAATATATTTACATAACGTAGGCCCTTGGCTGAATCTTCGAGAAGAAGTTCAAAATACACCCAGCGGGTGGAATTGTGCGAATTAACAAGTTCTTCAAAGACTACTGAAGCAGATAAAATAAAGGTAAAGCGGTAGCTTAGGAAGCAGCAGACGGATTCGGAGGGTCGGAGGAGGCGGCAGCGTCAGGCGTCGGGGCGGCCGGTTGGGTAGTCTCGGCTTGATCGCCTCCGGCGGCAGTCGGGTCCTTCACACGCGGCTCATTGCTGGAGGCGCGGTCGAGCTGAGGCTGGCCGTCTGCTCCGTCTTCTGGTGCCTCCGTCTCACCTCCGTCCTCCGCCTCGCCTTCCTCCTCGACGCTGGAGCCAATCACCTTTGTCGAATCCTCGCCGTAGTCTGGGTTCATCCCAAACCACTCCGGCGGTACCTCCTCCCCGTCTTCAGACCGCTCAGGGACGAAGATACATGTGTCGGTGTACTCGGCGATCGCCACAGCATGCTTGACGAGGGCGTCTTCCGCAGCTGCCAGCTCCGGCTGGGCCTCCGACCGAAGCGTGGCCAGCCGGTCTAGATCCAGCCCCGGATACCATGCCTTGACGAACTCCAATGCCCGGCACGCTCCAGCTCGGGCCAAAGAACCCTTCCAGGCCTCAAGACGACCAGCCGCGACCTCTAGCTAGTCGGCCGTCAGGCTGGGGGTACGCGGAGCCTGCATATCCGGCCACAAGGCGGCAATCGCCTGGGCACCGACACACTGAAGCCGGCGCAACATCCGGTGAGTCGGCCAAAGGCGAGCCTCGATGCTCAGGATGTGCTCGTCAAGGGTTCAGGGGGCATCGGCGGTGATCTCTGCGCCCTCCGCCCTTCGACCTTCACGGTCAGCCTCGATGGCTTGGATGGCGGCCTGCGAGTGCCCAGGAAAGAAGTCTGCCAAGACGGAAGAAACGAAGAAGCAAGTCAAAAACCAGGAGTCGGCACGACTTATAATTAGCAGCTCGAAGAAAGAAAGTAAAGAAACTCACCATCAACGATGGCTTCAATCTCATGGAAGCCGGAGGCCAGCATTGCCTCCTTGTCAGACCAGGAGGAGCGCTCGCTCGCGAACTCGGCCAGGAGGGCGGTTTCCGTCTCTTCCGCCTCCCTCTGCGTCTTCACAAGTAGCTCCTTCTGCTCCGCCAATTGAGTGGCCAGCAGATCGCGCTCTGTGGCGAGCTTGCTGCACTCCTCCCCTTTGGCGCGCAAAGCGGAGTTGGCTTCGCTCAGCTGCTATTGAAGAGCAGCGTTGGCTCCTGAAAAGAAGGAAGAAAGAAGGCGTTAAGTCATCAATAAAGAAGATCGCCGGGGAGATCTGGCCCGACTGCTCAGTAGTCGGCCCGAATCTCGGGTACTACAGCCCGCGGGTGCGCCAGCGTGCCCCCGCAAAGAAGAAAAAGGACTTACTCTAGCTCTCCGACAAATCGGCGGTCCACTTGCCCAGCTCTTCAACATTACGGTTGAAGGCAGTGACGCGGAGGTTGTGGTAATCCTACGTCAAGCGTTTTAGACAAAAAGTTAATACCCAGAGTTCATCAATTGGAGTTCCGGGCCGCCTGCTCAGTAGCCAGCCCTAAACTCGGGGACTACACCCAGTGGGTGCACTGGCGCGCCCCCACAGAGAGGAACAAGGAAACAAGGACCAAAGGCAAAAAAACATACCCGGACGGCTGCCCGCGACGCCAGGTACGCCTTGGTGCAATTCTGGAGAGTGTCGCCCTTAGCACGAAGCTTCGCCTGGACGTCCAGAAGCGCCTGGTTCAGCGGCCCCGTGCCGCCTCCTCGCACCCACCCAATGGGCACGGCGCTCATCGCTTCAGCATCTGGGATCGCCGAGCTGGCGGTGCCGGCCTCCAGGGGGCGGGGTGCCGAAGTCGCCTTCTCCAGACGGCGGCGCGTTGGCGAGCCGACTTGGAGGAGTAACCTCGCCATGGCCTCGTCTTCGGTCGGCAGCACCGGAGGGTCCGCTGGCTGCTTGCCTTGCGCATTCTCAGACGGTGGCGGAGGTGGCGGCGGAACGATCACGTCCGGCGTAGAGGGGTCGCCGCCTTCCCTCTCCACGACGGGGTTCTCGCCGCCGGCTTCTCCAGTCTGCCCCGTGAACTCCGGAGGCGGCGGCGCAGAGTTCAGCTGGGTGACGAACACCGCTGATTGGCGGCGTGCGGCCTCCTCAGCCTGCCGCTTCGTCGCGGCGGCGGCTTCGGCCTCCGCCAGTTTTTTCTTGGTGGAGGCCTCCGCCCTATCGGCCTCCGCCTTCTCCAGGCAAACGGCCTCTTCTTTGTTGCGCTTCTCCTACGCATTCCGCTCTGTCGCCTCCTGGAGGTCAGCAGCGGGGTCAATCCGCCGAGTGGTGGCGGACGTCTCCGCTGACCCCATGATGGAGGCGGCGGTGACCCTCTCAAGAGTGAGAGGAGCCCTGAAGCAAGGGGAGCAAGCAAAGACTCAGACAAGGCCACAAAGAAAGAATAAAGCATTGAGATAGAATACTCATGCAGAGACCAATGGAGGCTTCTTCACTTCCTTACGGAAGCGGATGGCCTTCGCAGCCGCCTCGTCCCGCCGGGTCGCTGCAGCCAAACCCTTGGGTTTCTTCGGCCGACTACCGAACAAGGTCGGCACGACCCTACGCTTCTTCCCGCCGCCTGGAGCACCCGGGGCGGCAGAAGAGCCCGCGCCAGGCTGGCTGGCTCCTAGCCGATGGTGGGGGGCAGCTTCTCCCTCGGCGTCGTCATCAGGCCAGTCGGCGAAAGTGGCCGAAGGCCTGATGTCACCTGCTGCTCCTCCTCCTCCCTCGGCGTCGTCCTCTAGAGCCGCCGCCCCCAGATAGGGGTCGTCGATGTTGCTCTCCGGCCGGTCGGCGAGGAACTCACGGGCCGGCCCCGAGGTGCCAGCTGGCGGGTGGAGGAGGGGATTCTGACCAAAGCGGACTGGTCAAAACAAACTCGGCGAGAAAGAAGGCAATCCAAAGAAAGAAAGGAAAGGCAACTCACCATGGGCGGGGGGTTGGCGCGGGAGTACGGCTCCTTGCCGAACCGCCAATCCTCCAGGAGCTTGCTGTCCGAGAGGTAGTTCACCATGAAGGCCACCTCCTCGTGTGGCATGTCCTTGGTGCACATCCGACTTGGGTCGCGGTGCCCGCTCATTTGGCATATCATATGGGGGCGGCCTTGGAGCGGGAGAACTCGACGCGCCATGAAGGCGGCCAGCAGGTCTGGACCAGTCAAGCCCTCTGACTGCGTCAGCACTCAAAGTCGCGCGATTGCGCCATCTCCCACAGGCGTCAGCGACTTGGCCCGGTACGACCAGTTGGGCAGTCTCCCAGCCGGCGGGCCGGCTTCGAAAGCCGGCAGGTTGACCCAGTCGCCCCTCGCGGAGACGCTCCTGACGTAGAAGTACGATCTCTGCCACATCTTCATCGACTTTATCAGCGAGATGGAGGGGAAGGGGTTGTCGGCCCCCGACCTTCGCACGGCGATGAAAGCGCCGCATTGAGTCGGCACGCCTGCAGCCTGGGTGCCGAGCTTGGAGAAAAAGAACTCCCCCCAGATCTCGAGGGTGGGGAGGACTCCGAGGAAGCCTCCGCACAAGGCCATGAAGGCGGATAGCAGCACCACTTTGTTGGGGGAGAGGTGGTGCGGCTGGAGGCCGTAGAACTCCAGGAAGAATCGGAAGAAACTGCTCGCCGGCAGCCCCAACCCGTGCAAGCAGTGCGAGCGGAAGATGACCCGCTCGCCCTCCTGCGGCGCAGGGGAAATCTCCCCCTTCAGCGCAAGGCGCACCCGCACATGATCCTCACCGGGGAGCCGAGGAGTCCTACAGAGGAACTCGATGTGGTCGTCGTGCACTTCGAAACCGTCCCAAGTGCCGGAGCGCACCGGCGGAGGCACGGCGGCAGAGGAAGAACTCATCGCGAGCTGATCGCCGCGGCGTTCGCCGGAGCTCGGGCGCGCGGCGGAGCGAAGAAGAAGAAGGAGGAGAGCGAGGAGCAGTGAGAAGGAAGAGAGCGAGGAGTGGTGGGAAGGAGGGGCGCGCGTGCCCCCATCTTTCCCCTACTTATAGCCTCGTGGACTGCGAAGCCGAGGGGGCGGTCGTGGGATTTACTGCGCCCACGGCCCCACGACCCCCACGTTCCACGACAAAGTTACTGCACACAGTAACTCCATGGGAATCCCAACCGTCCGCTGGGGCCGCAGCGGATCCGCTCGGGCGCCGAGGCGCGGTAGTGGCGGGCCTCGCCTTTGGGCCTGTCCTGTCGCACGCGTAGGCTGGCAGGATGGCCCAGCCATGTGTGATCGCATGACAGGCCTAGAACGGGCGGCGGCCTGGAGGCTTAGCTAGCACGCTACTTGGATCCCGCCGCGACGTTCGAAATATTGTGCGAGTCAGAATTGAGCGAGTCCGAATTGAGCGAGTCCAACTCCTTCTAGTCGGCCCGGCAGAAGTCAATCAAAGACCATGTGTTAAGCACTCGGAAAGAGAAACTGATGAGGCTTCTCGGCCGATCGTCCACAACGCCTCACCAGCTTCGGGGACTACTCTCGGAGTAATGGGCCACGGGTAGGCCAACCCGAGCCCTAGAACCTTTCAAGACATCGAGGCAGGCTGCGCCCCTCAAGACCCCAGGACGAAGAGCCGCCTTCAAGAAGTCAATGGCAAAATGGCCGACTGACCACTCACGGCCGAGTCCCAGGGACAACTTCAGGGAAAGCCGACTCCTGACTGGCGACTTCCAGAGAAGCCGGCTTTGGGGAGTCGACCTGCGACTCCAACACACCCCACGACCTCATCAAGTGGGACAGGGCAGGGGAGTGGCGACAATGAAGCCCACTCCCGCCCCTTACCAAGGGCAGGCATGGCCACAACACGCCGTACCATAGAAGATCTCCATGCGGCATGGCACTGTTGCCATGCCAGCCTTGACATCAGCACCGCAGGACCGAATCCTACACCCACGACGGCTTGTCTGTACGGCCCAGAGGCAGCGGGTCCCACCAGTCAGTGAGACCCCAGGAGACGGCAAGAAGACCACCAGTCGGACCCGTCGGGAGTCGGCCCCGAGGAGTCGGCCGAGCCTTCCCCCGGGGCCCACGCGCCATTAATCAAGATGTGATGGAGAGTGGCAATAGTGATCGCCCGCCAGGCGGCGGGGCTGTTGCCACGACCCCATGATCAAGCCCGCGTCATCAGAAGCACGGCTACAGTAATCAGCAGCTGGCAAGACCCGCCCGCGGCAAACGCGGCCTGTCGGCTCCGTACCAGGCCAGTCGGCGGGGCCCACCAGTCGGCGGGCCCCAGCGGTCGGCGGGGAAGACGGAGGCCAGAGGCCCTGACGGCTGGGCCCGCGTCCAGCCGGATTACCATTGTACCCCCAGGGGGTAGGCCTATATAAACCCCTAGGGCACCCATGCAAAGGGTTGGAACCCATTAGCTCTAGACCAGATCATATAGGAGGGAGAGAGCTAGCCTTGCCCTCTCCTACCTCTAGGAAACAGCTCAAGGAGTAACCGTGTAAACACTTTGCCATAGTGATCATGCAGAGACCCCGTAGAGCAGCAGTAGGGGTATTATCTCCCCGGAGAGCCCTGAAGCTGGGTAAGATTCACCGGCGTGCATGTCTTCGCCTCATCCCGTTTCCAGGCACCAGCGACGTTCTACTCGCCGCCACCATGATAAGCCATCCTTTGGCATATGTCGCACCTAACCCCCGACAATTGATCCACATAGTTAGTTTTTTGAACTCCACACAATACATCCCTTTACCAATCGAATATAAAAATGAGTATAGTTCATTTTGTGTGTGTAAAGCACATTATACATACGAAAGTTACACAGTGGACATTATAAATAGCTACCTATGAACTAGCATACATTTGAATTCAACTTAAGGTGGTTTAAAAAAATCAAATTCAACATGAAGTCCATTCAATTATTTGAATTTGATATCATGGCATTTGTAAACCATACCTAAATTATGAGAGCACCAATCTTTGCTCTGATTTTGTACATAATAGCATATGTAGTCGTGTACAAAATAGATTCAAATTTAGCTCCTCCATTCCAAAATAATCGTAGTTATAGGATTTTCAAGTGTCAAAATTTCAAAAAGAAGTGGATAATTTAATGAGGTTTTCAAACATACAAGGTCAAATATAACATTGTCTATTTAGGCCAATCCTCATAATTCAAGAGTACTCTAAACGTGAATGCTTGTGTTTGAAAATTTCGAACGAAGCGCCAAAATGGCCTCTACTTGCCCGAAACCGCGTGAGACCAATGTTTGGTAGTACAATGAAATTATTTTCTAATAACTCCGACCCGTGAAACCTACCGGCCCGACGTCCAAATGTCTAAACCGGGGTAGGTTTGTAGCTTCATCTAGACGCCACACAACCGCATCCGAAAAACATTCATACACAATGGCCGCCTAAGCACACATGCGCGCGACCGAAATCGCTCCCGCCCACTATTTGGGACACCTGGGATTACCATCCTACCCCCGACCCACAGTAGGTCTGAAATTTAAGAGGGGGGCAAAGTTTGTATTTTCCACAAATTTCAAACAAGTGCGTCCCATCTTCTCTTCAAAAAAGCCAAAAACAAGCGCGTCCCAGACCGAAACATGGTTCCTCCTCACCCGTCTGATTCCCCATTCGTACTCCGTGGGTGTCAAAACTACCTCTCCACCAGCCGCAAAACCCCGGCGTCCTCCGTCCGCCACCCCATCCCACCCATCAACCGCCGCCCTCCTCCATCACGCCGGAGCCGATACCCCGACGTCGTCGTCCACCGCAACCTCAACCGCAATGCCCTCCACAACTAGTAGTTGAAGCTGAGGCCGAGCCGTCCGTACCCGAGCCAGTTCAACCACGCCGTCCTGCGCCTCAGCGCTGCCGCTCCAACTTCGCCACCCTCCACCGCACCGGGGCTATTCCTGCTACGCCGTTTGTCGCCGCCTCAGATCTGCTTCCCCTCCGCCGACATACGGCCATGGCAACACAGTCAACAATTTGGGCATGGGTTCGTCCAAGCCTGCACCCTCCAAAACATCGGTTTCCCCGGTAAAAAGAAGAAGATTGGCGCAACATGTGGAGGTGACCACACCGGCAACCGAAAAAGGTACTCCTCTTCCCTTATTTGTGCAAATCTTACGTCTCTGCTTGCACAGTATTCATCCCACAGAAGACACTAGTTTACCGCTTCTTCTTGATACTAGATGTCCCTAGTAACTCGCAATGCACAAGGTTTCTCCTCATATACTATTTCACCTTAGCTAGAGGTCCGTCGCCCCCCTGAATTTCAATTTCTGGCCAGTTGATTCCCAATTAACGGAAGCATTCCCCGGCCTAACAGGTGCTAGTACGCCTATTACACCAGGGAAGCAGCGCCTTGGTGTTTATCTTAGGGGCGTGTGCAGCCTAGAGCTACTGGCGCCCGATCTGGAGGTCGACCGAGATTAAAGGGATGGCCTGGGGGCGCTGCCAAGCACGGCGGTGGTGTGAGGTCGATGGGAGGGCGGGGCGGCGGAGGCAGGAGTCTGGGCCGGTGGTCGCTGGCGGTTCGAGAAAGATCGTCAATAGTGACTTGCGGGAGGTAGACGAAGGCCATCTGCCCGTTCCTTATAGATCGGACGGTTCATTAAAAAAATCGACAGACCTATTTATTTTCAGTCGACTATTATCTTAGATAGGAGCACATGTGGTGGTGTGCTGGAGGAGTACCTGCATTTCCTGTGCTCCTATATTACAAAATCATACGGAGTAGAATCTAATTCTGTTTGCCATGCAATGTTGTAGAGATATCTTATGTCTCCTGTCATTTATTTTTCAGTCACCTGCTATCTTCTACTTTTACAGTGCACTAGTTCTGCACACACTTCACCCTTACTCTCACTATTGTGTTTTTATGCAAGGGTATTTTAGACTCTGCTGCCATGAGAGAAGCCAAAAAGAAACGAGAGAAGTCGCTCCAGCTTCGTATGCGGGTAGGCAAGACACATTACAGCGCTATAAAGGGTGTAGTGTCAGCAGATGGAGATGGTAAACGTAGCTCTGGAGTTGTTGACCTTGCTCGCAATGAACCACCATCCCAGGTGCTTGCTTTAACTTCGCGGTGTCATATGTGGTTGCATGTTCCATATGGTGTCTAGCTTGTATTGGAAAGGTCGAAGTCGGTAAGATAAGGAAAGATATTTTTTACATGAACCACCATCCCGTGAGCACCAGAAGACAAATAGCTAGTCAGGGCACTGGCCGAGCCAGTGACAAGCCCAACAAAGATAGGCATCACCTGGAAGCCAACTAAAAAGCTATGATGGTGGCGAAGAAGCCCGCCTCCCACCAGGCTCTCAGGTCCTATATGATCATGCTCACCACTCCAGCCAGATGTCTAGCTTGTATTGCTTCCAATTTGGTTAAATTGCATCTGCTTAGCTTACACATTATACCTTTGAATATGACATGCCTTTCTGTTTTTGGTACATACTAGTACATATTGTATTAACCATGTTCTTACATCAAACTAATGTTCTTGTGTATCCCTCATCAATCACTTATGACGAGGCAGGCAGGCAAGGGGACTACTCCTCATTTAAAGAATGCAGCGTCAGCCTCCCAACATGATTCTCAAGAAACAGAAATGCTAGATGAAGATAGTGAACGTAGCTCTGTAGTTGATTACAGCATTTCCCCTACACTAGCATCGCAGATGCTTGCTCTAACTTGGCAGCGTGATATGTGGTTGCATGTTTCATATGGTGTCTAGATTGTAATTCTTCCAATCTGGTTAAACTGCATGTGCTAGTCTGCTTAGCTTATACATTATACCTGTTAATGTGACATGCGTTCCTGTATTTAGTACATCATCTGTCTATTAAGCATGTCCTTACATAAAACTATTGTTTTGTTTGTATCCCGCATCAATAAACATGACGAGACACCTTTAGTATATGCAATGCGATATTAGTTGCATCTTTCATATGATTTATAGCATGCGCTGCTTCTAATTTGTTGAAATTCCATTTATGATGGGACGCTTTTAACTTGGTAGAGTCATATTGGTTGCATCTTTCATGTGGTGTCTAGCTTGCATTGCTTCTTATTTGCTGGAATGGTTTCTGCTTAGTTTACACAAACAGTTGTGAACATGCCATGCCGTCCTGTTTTTCGTACATATTCCATCCTGGTATCATGTGTTTGCCTTACATCAAAGTAGTGATTGCCAGTATCATGCATGAATGAGTTCTGAAGAGAGAATTTTATTGCTTTTTCTTGTCGGTTTTACTTGACAATTCAAAATCAATAAAGCGGAAGGAAGTTAGCAAGGCAGCAGATAAAGGTGCTCCTTCCGAACGGAGGGCCTCTACAGTTTCTACTCCTCCACACCCCCAAGATGATTTCCAAGACAAGACATGCATAGACACTCAACAAAGCTGTGTTTATGATGAGCACGTCTCCCCTAGTGCAGCATCATCGGTGCTCCCTCTAACTTGGCACTGTTATATGTGGTTGCATGTTATGTGTGATGTCTAGCTTGTATTGCTTCTAATTTTGTTGAATTCCATCTGCTTACTTTACACATTATAATTGAATAAGACATGTGTTCCTGTTTCTAGAACATACAATATCTGTCTATCACACCATGTTCTTACATCAAATTACTACTATTGTGTAACCTGCAACAATCACTTATCATAAGACACGTTTGACTTCAGAGTGTGATATAGGTTACATCTCTCATTCTTTTCTAGCTTGTACTACTAATTTGTTGAAATGACACTTATGATGAGATAGTTTTAACTTGGTAGAGTGATATTCGTTGCATCTTTCATATGGTGTCTAGATTTCATTGCTTCTAATTTGTTGAAATGCCTTCTCCTTAGTTTACACATCATAAGTTGTGAATATGCAATGGCACTAATGACGAGAGACCTCTAACATGGTAGTGTGATGTTGTTTGCATCTTGCATATGATTTATTTCTTGTACTCCTTCACATTTGTTTAAACGCCATTTATGATGAGACACTGTTAACTTGGCAGAGCGATATTTGTAGCATCTTTCATATGGTGTCTACCTTCCATTGCATTGCTTCTAATTTGGTGAAATGTCTTCTTCTTAGTTTACACATCATAGTTCTGGTTATCTCTTCCATCCTATTTTTCATACATATTACATCCACCTATCATGTGGTCGTCTAACATCAAAGTTCAGTTCGTCTACATAACACATCAATTTGTTCTGAAGAACTAAATTGTTATTTGTTTTTCTTGTCGGCTTGACTTAACATGGCACAGAGAAAGAGGAAGAAACACAGAATGACAGGGAATGAGAAGCGGATGAATCCTGCAGATTCTGCTGGTACTGATGGTGCAATAGAAGGTCAAATTCTAGTGGAAAATTCTACAAACACGGCATCCCATGCTACACGAGTTGCAAAAAAATCCAAACAGAAACAAATAGCTGCCACCAAACAAGCAGAGACAGCCCTAGTTCTTGCAACACCTACCACATTACTACCAGCTGCATGACTTACTCGTGCGTCAACTGAGCTAGCAGCACGTTCCCAAGCTCCCTTGCCACCTGACACTACTTCCCAAGCACTCTTGACACAAGACGAGTTGGCAATATCAGATGAACCTTGTGAGCTTCAACAGCAAGAAGGTAGTTGCTGGAGTCAAGTTACAGTTGCATGCTTCTTTATATGTAGTCTCACAGTTTGATGTACACTAACACTTCCTATGTTCGTTGTTGGACTAGCACCTAGGCGCAAGAGGAAACAAACATCAGGGATAATGCTCAATAGGTTAACTAAATCTAGAGGAGGAAGAATGGAGATCCGTTTTGAGGCAGGTTTAAAAAGGCCATGTGATGCTACAGAGTCAGCCAAGTTAGTATCAGAGTCAGCGGTTGTTGTTAGGTGTCATGTACATATCCTACCAACATGGATTCAGTACAGGAATGACAAAGACAAAACCTAGTTCAACACCTTCCTCGACCATTTATCTGTAAGTATGGTTATGTTTGGAAACTAGTAATATCGTCTTGCTCTGTCCCATACTTTCTAGGTTGGTGATAATGATACTCCCATAATTTTCAACAGACGAGGTTCAAGTTGGATAGCCAAGATGATGCAACAAGACAAGCTTGCACCCATGTTTTCAAGTTTGCTCTGCGACAGTATCGGTATAACTTGAGGAAAACTCACTTTGAAGGCAAGGCTAACAGTGAACTTTCCCAAACATCTCCAGTGGAAAACATATCGGATGAAGACTGGAGGGGCCTTGTTAAACACTGGTCTGATCCAAAGTATCAGGTACATTATATATATGTGATCAGATCACATGTTGAAGTCCTATTTACGCACGCGCCACACAAATCTATCTTCTTGTAGGTGAACTGTTCAAAGAACAAGGCCAACCACACGAAAGTGAAATTCCAACAGACGACAAGATCTCGTAGCTATATTGCACACTGCGAGGCTCTTGTAATTAGCTGTTGTTTCACTCTTTTCGCTGTACCATATTATCAGATCTATATTGACTTGTTCGAAATGCAGAGGAAAGCCCGCAAGGACCAAAAAGTACCTGAACCAAATGCTGTGGAAATATTCAAGGACTGTCACACCAGCAAGAAGAAGGGCATGACTACACCAGTCAAAGCCGCTGTTGTAAGTCCTTAATCCTCATGCCTTTTAACTACTACTTACTCTGACTTGTGCCTTGAACTGCATGGTTTGCAGCCAATGTCTATTACTCTTTTCAATTTTATACACAATTGTCTTAGCGTACCATTGCACCTTACAAGGTTTAAAAGAGAGGAGTGATGTTCCTTTGATCTTGACCCATAATCTAGTTTCGTGCTGGACTTGCCCACACAACGTTACAATTGCTTGTTTGTCTGTTCTCAGTTGTTTTGTGATATGAATGATGTCATACTATGCTTACCGTATTATAAACTTCGTCTCTTTATCCTTAGCCCTCAATACAATGTGAAGAAATAGACAATACATTAGTGATGGTACATCGTCATATGTTTGGAACCTGGTTTTATTATGTACTTTGCAATAAAATACAACTGATATTTTACATGGGTTCACCAGAATAAGTTCTGTATATAGACCAAAGCTATTTTGTTTGGTTTTGCTGCCTCCTTAATATCTTTTGTTCTGGTACTACTAATGTAAAACCTCAACTTTTCAGCGAGCTATGGAAAAAATGGTGGAACCGCCACCTTCAAGGTGGCGAGGCAACTATAACCGCAATGTCAGCTCTTGCTGCAGTGGGTCAGTACCTGTCCACTAACAGTGCCAAAAGCACGTTCCTGCGTAATACTGGGTTGGTTGTTAAGGCAATATCGTCCAAACTGCCTCATGATCAAGATATGCAAGCTCAAAGCAATGTTGTATCTGTGCTCAAGACACAAGTCCATTCCCTAACAGAGACCCATTGTGAAACAAGGAGAAACATTGCTCAATGTCGTCAAGATATGCATGGTTTTGAAACCAGACTATCAGACATTTGCTATGTTGTTCAGGAGCCTAGGGGAAATGAAGGCAAGGGTTATGGTGCTCCATTGGACAATACAGCATGAAAACATAACAGTCAGGTCAAATGAACCGAGCTTCTGAACTTCTGGTGGTGCATTTATCTGCTAGACTGTTAAGTTTTATGCCAACCTTCCTTTTGTTATACATTTGTAATTTGTTTTGGTGCGATACAAAATTTATTCTTAGCGTGGAGCCACCGGCTGAAGAAAACAGCAAGCCATTTTTGTATAGTGTAGGGTGTTCCCTATAGTTGCACTGGTGGCGATCTTTGATGCCGAGTGGATGTAATCTGTGCAATCGCCTTAATAGCGTAGCGTTAGTTTTGGCCTTATTTATTTCCTAGTCTTCTTTTTCCCTGGTTTGCTAGTGGTCGCAACTACCATGGGCCATATACGGGTCGTAGGATCCATGGGTCTCCTACGGGCTGTCGATAAATGGGCCTGTAATCGGTGGGCCTCGGGCCGTCGGATAAATGGGTCTACATGGGCCGTAATCGGGCATAATTGGTATCGGCTCAGCATGGTAACAGGCCGTTAATAGGCCGTAGGACAGCAAAGGCTTAATTTTGTCACAGGCATAACGGGTCGTTAATGGGCCAGAAGATGGGCTGGAAACGGCGCAACGGGTTAACAGGCCAGAAACGGGCCGACTCTTGCCATGGGCCGAATTTGGCCCATTAGGGTAACAGGCCAGTAACGGGCCGACTCTTGCCATGGGCCAAATTTGGCCCATTAGGGGAACATGCCAGTAACGGGCCGACTCTTGCCATGGGACGAATTTGGCCCATTAGGAGAACAGACCAGTAACGGGTCGGAAGTAATCGAGGGCCGAAAAGGAGCCCAAGAACGTATGGGCCGTCAAATAGGTCGAAAGCTAACACGGGCTGGAAACGGCCCATGTAAATCACGGGCCGTTAACGGGTATAAAGAAAATTACTATTCATTATGGGCTAGAGTCACCGTGGGCCTGTAAAGGGCCGAAAGATACGAAGGCCTCATATGGGCCGAAAGACGTCGTAGGACATACATGGGCCAAAAGTGAAATGGGCTAGTGTTATATTCGACGTCCCACATGACGTTGTTGGGCCGATTTCCTTTAGGGCCTAACGAGCCGTGAGTTAACGGGTCGTAAAATGGGCTATTTGCGAAGAGACCGTTAACAGGCTTTTCATGGGCCAACCCGTTAACTTTTGACCAAGTCAAACGGGCCGGCTTTGTAAGATAAATGGGCCAGTGGTGGGCCGTGGCACGTGTCGACATATCATAGGCGCCTATTTGACCCACTGATGAGCTGACACGTGTTTCGTCCGGCCAATAATAATTTTACACGTGGAAATTTCCCATTGGCCGGGGCTGTTAACGGGTTATCGGATCCAAAACCCGACCCAATAGCTTAACAGCGTTCCGTTATGGTGGATGCCACGTGTCGGTCACCCTTGATGAAAGCACTTCTGTGACGCGCGATTTATCATCATGGAAGTGGACACTTCCGTGATGATAATTTTGGTAATGTCATGGAACACTTCTCCGACAGCACGGTTATGACTATCTTGATTCTATCATAAAATCATCATGGATGTACATGCATGAAAAAAAGCGACCTACTGTGACAAACACGTATCATCACGGAAGTGTATTTTTTTGTAGTGACATGGTATGTTGTAATTATATCCACCTTGCTATCCGCTCGAAATGCGGTTGTGCCCCAATCATGAGTTCACCACGTGATTTGGATAGATTCGCATCTTGGGCGCTACAAGTTGGTATCAGATCCTTACCGACTTTAGGAGCCCTCCTTGATTGATCGAACCACTGAGGTTGTTGAGTCTAGAGCAAAACTGTTTTGAGTCTTAGGATTATATATATCAAAGAGTAGGATTCTTTTACCCCCAGACCCCTTCATCGCTCTAGTGAGGACTCCCGACGTAGATGTTTTGACTTCACTCTCCTCTTTTTCACTCAATTTTTTTAGGATCATGCGGGTATCTCGGGATCGTTCCGATAGTCTTGTGATGAGAACATTGTTCTTGGTGCCTCCCGACATTTAGGGTTTGTGGCAGTGTCCTGGGGAGTTGAGCTCCCACGTGTTGTCGTCACAATTTTATCGTTGCAGTTCTGGAATACCTGAGTTCGCCGACATCGAAAATCTCTTTTATGTAGTTAGTGGTGAGATAACCTCGATGCCACCCAACACTAGGGAGGGAGTTCGGGAGTATTGCCACAACTAGTATAACGGATGCTTTTCGAAGGTTGAGGTACACGGTTTCTGAAGTTTTCTTGGTTATGAGTTGACTGATGGATACAGTTGGAGCGTAGGGCTTGTTAGTTGTGTGATATATATTGTGCCTCCCTGTATCCCCAACACCAGATTGCATAACCAGAAAGTTTTGAGAGTTTATAGGTGGGAATTCAAGTATCACGTAGGATATCTTTCCAACAGACACATGATACGATATGGGGTCTATCATATGTTTGTTTCCGGCTTATTCGGCAAGCCAAATCCTTTGTTTGTTTTGAGTTGTGGTATTCGAGTTGCTTCAATGTCAAGTGTTGATTCCATACCTTTTCTAAACGGTGTTCTCATATTTCTATGTGGATGCCAATCCTTCTTGTTTATCGAGATTGTCATGTCAATTCTTTTTCCAACCGGTTCGCTTCTCATCAAGATGATCCTATCATTTTCCCCATTCGCAAGATCACCTCTCAGTTTTCCCAACGTTGTTCATTTCATCCGTCCCCAAGTTGCCTTTGTTTTCCTGCCCTCCCACCCTTTTTCTTCAAGGACTCAGGTTTCTTAATCAAGTATCCATTTTATGGATGTGAAGTTTCTTCATTCTTTCCTTCAATGTTCTTATCCGGTGATTGTCATGAAGATGGTCAGGAGTTTCAAGTTCATCATTCTTTGTTATCATTTTCTTCCCCGGTGGATTCAATGCAAGCTTTTGGTGTTGATCATGTCCCTTTCCTTGTTTCAAATGCTTTCTCATGCCGGTGCACCTCTTAATTGTTCACTTCTCACTATTCATTTGCTCCGGAGTGTTGAAGATATCTCAGAAGATTCGTGTTTGCATTATTATTCCGTTCAAGGCTATTTCGAGGTTGTTACCTCATTCAAGATATTTAATTCAAATAGTGCAATCTCTCTTTTAAAATCGTTCAACTGTGTTTTCTTTTGAGTGGCCCCTAACCCACAGGTCTTTTCCCAGGATCTTACCTGACTCTTCTAATCTATCCGGAGCGATTCTCAAATTCTTTCAAAGTTTGACATAAAGAATGATTTCTCATCAATCAAATGTATCCTCCAAGTTCACTTTCATATTCTTTTCATCGTTGGTTGAACCTTTCTATTCTTCATTCCGGAGTGCCTCAACAATTCTTGGTGGTGTTTCTCATTGTTATTCTCGGATTTTGAAGACCGAAGAAGAGTTCCTCTTAAATACTTACCCATTCTTCCAAAGATGCATAGTTCAAACTTGCTGCCATCCTCTCATAATTGTTTTCGATTGTGAGAATTCTTTTCACCCATTCAAAGCAATTCAGGAGTCTTTTCAGTTTGATTCTCCGGAGCCCATCATCTCAGAATTATTCATTCTCAGCTTTCAGCTCTAGTTCTCCAAATCTTACCAGTGCATCGTTTAACTATTCTCTAGGCAGCTTGTCATCTCTTCGTTCTCTTGCATCCAAATTCCCTCAAGTATCTACATTCGCTTTCTAATTCTTTTCGAGTGATTCATTCATTTTCAACCCTACCGACGATTCGTTGAAGACCTTATTCAAGTTTGCGCGATATCTCTCTTAATCCTTTCAACGAGAATAAGTTGCATGCCAAATCCATTTTTCATCAATTAAATTTGATGAGGATAAGCATAACGTAATTCTTATTCTACTTCATCATGGTGAAGTAATTCCTTCCTTCGGAGATTCTTCATGATGAGTAATATCTCGGTTCTAAGTTGTTCATTTTTCTTTTCCAGAGATCCAAGTTTTCTTGCTTGTCTTGTCGCGAAGCTCCATCTAAACCATCGCAAGGCTATAATCTTATTCTTGTCATCCTTCAATTCTATCTCATCATTCTTTTGTTACCGGAGTCCTTCACGGTGGTTCGTTAAGGATTTAATTCATTCTTCAAGTGTTTGTCAAGATTCTTTTTGGAAGAGCTCAAGTATCCTTCTTCTGGCATTCCGAAGTGCAATTCTTCTTCTTTATCTTTTGAGGTGGTTTTATATCATTCTTGGCAATTTTTCCTTCGTGTTTCATGATTCACAAGTTATTAAGAATGAGATATTTAAACCCATCGTTTCTTCATTGGAATTATCTTGGGTTATATTTCACCTAAAGCCTTCCATTGGAATGTTGCTATTTGTGGTGCTCACCAATGATCCAATCTTCTCCTTCTCATCTCGGTGAAGAAGTTTTTCATGTCTTCGTTGTTCACAATCAATCATTGTTTCCGTTAGTGGCAGAACTTCACCTCTAGTTTTGAGATATTTTCATAAGCCCACAAGGAGTATAGCATCCGATTGATGATTCTTCAACAACTCCGTTCAATCCTTCTTTTTAAGGATGCTCTCTCAAATTCATTTGAGATGGAACATGTTGTTTTCTACTCCGTTCTTTTGATTCCATTCTTCCATTTGTTCCGGAGGCATTGTGATGTTACTCTCTTCGACCCATCATCTCATTTTGTAAATATCATGGTCTTTTCCTTGCTTATCCGTTTAGCAGGAGTGTTGTGTCCTTTGCTCAATTTCTTTTCACCTTATCAAGTCTTGCATCTCTTTTCAACCGGACTGTTGTTCGAATTTGTTCTTCCTTGTTCCTTGTTTATCTCGTTTCAACCAGAGTGGTTTCAATTCCTTCTTGTAAATTGTGCTCGTGATTCATAGCTTTGCAACCTTCAAGGTTCACATGGTGTTCCTTGTTTCTCTTTTCTACCGGAGTGCTCTCATTTTTGCTCGACATTGTTGTGTTCTTCTTTCAAGTTTTCAACCTCTCAAGGTTCATTGGTTTCACTCGTTTGTCAAAGAAGCAACTTTGTTTTACCTCTTCCTCTTCTGTTTCTCCCCGGTGCCATCCTTAGATGCTGGGTCAAGATCTCTTGTAAGTGGAGGAGAGTTGTGACACCCCAAGACCGGCGCTCCAGATGCCTTCCATCTATTACGAGTTTTGTCGTGTGATTTGTTTGGTTTGTTGCATTCATTTTTGCATCATGTGCATTGCATCATGTCATCATGCAACCCCTTTTTAAAACTCAACTAAATAAATTGCATGGATCTTTGATCCATTTAAATCGAGGGAATTCACATGGTGATTTCTCTTTAAAACATATTAAAAGTCTCCTACTATTATTAGGGAGATATAATAACTATTCTATTAACTCGGAATCACCCATAACACAATTGCACTACTCTTCAACTCTTCTTTTATCCGACTAAACTTCCTATCCTTCATTTTCGACCTTTTAAGTTAAATTGCAAATTGAGTAGCAATTTTACTTTCTCCATAAATGTTCCAAATCCGCCCATAAATCACATCAATTGTGTGAGATCATTTCCTCAAATCGCAGACCATTTAGAGTCCATTCGAATGGGCTTCAAAATTTAAACATGTTGAATTAAATTCAACCTGTGCAAATTTATTTTCTCTAAAAAAATCCTCTTGCCATTTTATTTAAATTCCTCGTATTTTTATGAGTTCGGGAAAATAGCCCCCTTGCACAAATCCTTTCACTAACCCTCCCTTTCTTTTCTTCTCTCTAATTCTTTTCTCTTAAAGGAAATAAGAGAGAGAGAGAGAGAGAGAGAGAGAGAGAGAGCCCAACTAGCCTAGCCGGCCACTTGGGCCTCCTGTAGCTGCGGCCCAAGGCCCAGCCGACCTCTCTAACCCTAGCCGCCAGGAACCCGATCCACCTCTCTCTCGATATCACCCTCTCCATCCGTGCAACACTGCCACACCCGTCTCCCCATCAATCCCCTCCTCTCACTCGCCTCCCTCTCCTTCCTCGCGCCGCACCACCAGACCTCAGCCCGGCCTCAGCCATGGCGCTACACCGAAACTTGCATCGCCTGTCGGCCGCATCCCGGACCTCACCTACGGCTCCGTCGCCCCGTCAAGCTCCTGGAGCTGTTTTTGCTCCCTACATCGCCCCGCGCTCGCTGGCGCCTTTAGCCACCCGAGGTCCTCCTCCTCGCCACCACTGCTCCGGCGAGCACCACCAGGAGCTCGCCATCGGGTCCTGCCATTTTCTTCCCCTACCCCGCGTGTGCTGCCTCGCCCGCTCGCCATGGCCGCGGTCGCGGAGCTCCTAGCCTCCTGCAGCAGCCGCTGCTGTAGTCTGGCCGCCATATACTCCTCTCACCTCGAGACGCCCTGCCTGCCTCCACCAGCACCGATGGTTGCCACTTGCAAGCCACCACCACAGCCGCCGCGCCCCTGCTTGCTGCTTCGACTTCCTGCCCGAGCCTCGTTTTCATCATGGGCGTGGGTAGCAGCTGAACCTCACCATGTTTCTGTCCAACGCCGCAAGTCCGATGCCAAGACCACCTCAAGTTCCACTACTGTTGACCCATGTACAACTACTTGGATTCGCCATGTACCATCTCCGGATCGCCAAGTTCGACTACCAATGACAAGTACCACACCGAATGCCAAGTACAGGGATAACCAGCGAAGCCCCTGGGTGCCAAGTTCCCCTTCTGGATCGGTGTACAACCTTCATAACGATGCGCCAAGTACCTCCATGGGCGCACTAGACGTCTACGAACCATGTACGACTACAACATGAACGAGTACCCAATTATCCCAAAGAACTCGGATTCCTCAAGTACCTCTACCGTCATCATGTACCACTACTTCCACTACCGTCGCGAGAATGACTACGTCCCATTGAACCCGAACCGTCCCGAACGCACCCTTGGAAGGTATAACCCCGAGATGACCGTCGTGGACGAATGTTGTGTGATGTATGAGATGAACCCCGTGTTTGCTCCATGACCGTTTGTTTCATGCACGTTCCTTGTTTTTCGAGCCATCGACATGTGGGAACCCGGTAATCGGGATCACACCACCATCTCTTGCGTGTTCCACACATCCGCACCCTTCGCTTTTGCATCGGTATCTCAATTGAGTTATCGGGACCGGAATGTTGCCGTAGCGCCATTTCCATTTTTTTCGCCGTGGCACCATTTCCGTTTCGCCATTGTGGCCCCCTTTTCCTTCCGCCATGGTGACAAATGCCAAAAATCATATTATACTAACATTTTGATAAAAATGGCAAAGAACTTGCATATGTCATCCGCATCATGATAATAATATTTATAATGTTTACAATTGTTGTTTGCATTAAATTGCTACATGCACATGAGGATTTACCGGAATTGTTGTTTGTTATTTCCTGCCTCATTTAAACTTGCCTAAATAGATAATTTCTTTATGCTTCACCCCTTGCCATGTTTAATAACATTTAATATGGTTGGGTGCATAAACGAGAGCAAACTAAATAATTCGAATGTGGTGTTTCATCAATATGCAACTCGTTGCATATTGAGCTCCACTTAATTTGTAGTGTTGATTGTTGCACTTTGCCATGCCATGAATCATTTAATTGGACATGCATCATACTTGATTGTGCATCATGCCATGTTTATGCTTGGTTGTTTACCATGTTGTTTGCTTCTTTCCGGTTGCACTTCTCCTTGATAGTTCCTGTTACGTTGCGATTTTGAGGATCCGTTTGACTACGTGGGATCATCTTCTTCATGGACTCATTCTTCTTTCTAGCGGGATTTCAGGAAAGATGACCATTACCCTCAATACCACTACTATCTTTGCTTTGCTAGTTGTCTCGATGCTATCATTATGTCGCGCTACCTATCACTTGTTTATCAAGCCTCCCAATATGCCATGAAACGGCCCCTAACCTTTTCCACCATCCTAGCAAACCATTGTTTGGCTATGTTACCGCTTTGCTCAGCCCTTCTTATAGCGCTGCTAGTTGTAGGTGCTGTTGCAGGTTGTGCCATCTTGGGACATGGATGTCTTGGATATCACAATATCTCTTATTTAATTAATGCATCTATAAACTTGGTAAAGGGTGGAAGGCTTAGCCTTTTTCTTGGTGTTTTGTTCCACTCTTGCCGCCTAGTTTTCCGTCATACCAGTGTTATATTCCTTGATTTTGCGTCCCTAACACGATGAGGCTTTATGGGCCCCTCTTGACAGTTCGCTTTGAATAAAACACTTCCAGCAAGGCCCAACATTGGTTTTACCATTTACTCAACATAATAACTTACCATGATAATAAACTTGACGCATAGGGACATAGCGCTACCCGAGGTTCGTTATTCAACCTAATACAAGGGGCCAGTGCTGATGGTGTTGGTACCAAACAGGCAGACTATGGGGCCGCCTCGGGGAAACCCGAGGTATTTGGCATATACCTGTAGGCTGACCCATCCGGACGTGGCGTGAGACGAGATACGCGCGGCTACTATCAGGGTGTCGGCACGCCGGGAGGTCTTGCTGGATTAGTTTTACCATTGTCAAAATGTCTTGTGCACCGGGATTCCGAGTCTGATCGGAGGGTCCCACGATGGAGGATTGTCTCCGCGGATCGTGAGCTTGTCATGGGCTAAGTTGGAACACCCCTGCAGGGTTTAAACTTTCGAGAGCCGTGCCCGCGGTTATGTGGAAGATGGGAATTTGTTAATATCCGGTTGTAGAGGACTTGATGTAAACTCAATTAAAATACACCAACCGCATGCGTAATCATGACTGTCTCTTTTCGAGGAAGTTCGAGAAGAAAACACAGTGGGGTTATGTTTGAATGTAAGTTGTTCATGATCACTATTGATCACTACTAGTTTGCGACCGTTTGCGTAGTTTCCCATCTTTCTCTTGTACTCGTAAGTTAGCCACCATACACTGTTGAGTCGCTGGCTGTAACCTCACCACTTTACCCCTTCATTACCCATTAAGCTTTGCTAGTCTTGATACCCATGGTAATGGGATTGCTGAGTCCTCGTGGCTCACAGATTACTGCAACAACAGGTGCAGGTACAGGTAATGCAATGGCTGATGCGAGTGCGATGCTTGCTTGTTTCGACTTCTCCATCTTCGATCAACGGATAGGTTCCGGGTCGGGAGAACCTAGGATTAGCAGGGTGGATGTCATTCTTCTTTTTGTCTGATTTCATCCATAGTTGGATCCTGCTCTTCTGTATGATGATTGCTATGTATTGATGAATTGTTGTATTCATGTTCTAGCTTGTGGCGAGTGTAAGCCTTTATCTTGTATTCTCATCTATTCTGTACATGGTATGTTGTAATGATATCCACCTTGCTATGCACTCGAAATGCGGTTGTGCCCCAATCATGAGATCACCACGTGATTGGGATAGAATCGCATCTTGGCCGCTACATTGCGCCCTTACAACCCACCCGCGACCGCCTCATGATTAAGGACTGGCACGGCGTCTATGCTCGGGTCCGTCCCTGCAGCGTTGTTAAACCCAAGCGACCGAGCTCTGTCCTGCGGGCCAGCTCCAGTGTGCGTCACCTCTCGGGGTCCTTGCTGCCTTGTTCTTGCATGAGCTAATCGCGGGTAGGCGAGTAGGGGCACGCGGACTGGTTCATACGACCGTAGTTCGGCGCTTCGCCGTTGATACCTCTCCAACATATCTATAATTTTTTATTGTTCCATGATGTTATATTATCAATCTTGGATGTTTAATAATCATTTTATAGAAATTTTATATCATTTTTTGGTACTAACCTATTGACATAATGCCAAGTGTCAGTTGTTGTTTTCTGCATGTTTTTTACATCGCAGGAAATCAATACCAAATGGAGTCCAAACGTAGCGAAACTTTTTGAAGATTTTTTTGGACCAGAAGACATCCAATGGGCCGAAGAAGCGCCTGGGGGGGTGCTCCAAGGGGAGCACAACCCACCAGGACGCGCCAGGAGGCCCAGGCGCGCCCTGGTGGGTTGTGCCCACCTCGGGTGCTCCTGAACTGACTCTTTGCTCTATAAATACCCCAATATTCCAGAAACCCTAGGTGAGTCGACGAAAATCAATTACAGTCGCCGCCGAGTCCAGAACCACCAGATCCAATCTAGACACCATCACGGAGGGGTTCACCACTTCCATTGGTGCCTCTCCGATGATGCATGAGTAGTTCTTTGTAGACCTTCGGGTCCGTAGTTAGTGGCTAGATGGCTTCCTCTCTCTCGTTTGACTCTCAATACAATGGTATCTTGGAGATCCATATGATGTAACTCTTTTTGCGGTGTGTTTGTTGGGATCGGATGAACTTTGAGTTTATAATCAGATCTACCTTTTTATATCCATGAAAGTTATTTGAGTTTCTTTGATCTCTTATATGCATGATTTCATATAGTCTCATATATCTTCTCTGATATTTGGGTTCTGTTTGGACAACTTGATCTATTTATCTTGTAGTGGGTTCGATCTTACGGTGCTTGATCCTAGTGACAGAAGGGGAACCAACACGTAGGTATCGTTGCTACTAAGGATAAAACAATGGGGTCTATTTCTACATAAATAGATCTTGTCTACATCATGTCATCATTCTTATTGCATTACTCCATTTCTCCATGAACTTAATACACCATATGCATGCTGGATAGTGGTCGATGTGTGGAGTAATAGTAGTAGATGCAGGAAGGAGTCGGTCTACTAATCTTGGACGTGGTGCCTATATAATGATTGTCGGATTTTGGGTTCCGGCAAAACCCCTAAGGTTCGACCACTGGGGTGCGCACAAAGATCTTTCCCCACAGCTCACGCTCTCGCAACGATCTCAAAACCTAGCTCGCCCAATGCTACCTCTTGAGCATGCGTTAGTTTTCCCTTGAAGAGGAAAGGGTGATGCAACAAAGTAGCATAAGTATTTCCCTCAGTTTTTGAGAACCAAGGTATCAAACCAGTAGGAGGTAACACGCAAGTCCCTAGTACCTACACAAACAAACAAGAACCTCGCAACCAACGTGATAAAGGGGTTGTCAATCCCTTCACGGTCACTTACGAAATTGAGATCTGATAGAGATAATAAGATAAATATTTTTGGTATTTTTATTGTATAGATTAGAAAATAAAGATTGCAAAATAAACGACGATAGAAATAGCAAGTAGATAGGGAAATAATACGATGGAAGATAGACCCGGGGGCCATAGGTTTCACTAGTGGCTTCTCTCAAGATAGCAAATTCTACGGTGGGTGAACAAATTACTGTCAAGCAATTGATAGAAAAGCGCATAGTTATGAGAATATCTACGCATGATCATGTATATAGACATCACGTCCGCGACAAGTAGACCGAAATGATTCTGCATCTACTACTATTACTCCACACATCGACCGCTATCCAACATGCATCCAGAGTATTAAGTTCATAAGAACAGAGTAACGCATTAGGCAAGATGACATGATGTAGAGGGATAAACTCAAGCAATATGATATAAACCCCATCTTTTTATCCTCAATGGCAACAATACAATACGTGCCTTGCTGACCCTGCTGTCACTGGGAAAGGACACCGCAAGATTGAACGCAAAGCTAAGCACTTCTCCCATTGCAAGAAAGATCAATCTAGTAGGCCAAACCAAACTGATAATTCGAAGAGACTTGCAAAGATATTAAATCATGCATAAAATAATTCAGAGAAGAATCAAATATTGTTCATAGATAATCTTGATCATAAACCCACAATTCATCATATCTCGACAAAAACACCGCAAAAAGAATTACATCGAATAGATCTCCAAGAGAATCGAGGAGAACTTTGTATTGAGATCCAAAGAGACAAAAGATGCCATCTAGCTAATAAGTATGGACCCGAAGGTCTGTGGTAAACTACTCACACATCATCGGAGAGGCTATGGTGTTGATGTAGAAGCCCTCCGTGATCGATTCCCCCTCTGGCGGAGTGCCGAAAAAGGCCCCAAGATGGGATCTCACAGGTACAGAAGGTTGCAGCAGTGGAAATAGGGTTTCGTGGTGCTCCTGGATGTTTTCAGGGTATATGGGTATATATAGGAGGAAGAAGTAGGTCGGTGGAGCTGCGAGGGGCCCACGAGGGTGGGGGGCGTACCCTCCTGCCTTGTGGCCTCCTTGCTTCTTTCATGACGTCCACTCCAAGTCTCCTGGATCACGTTTGTTCCAAAAATAACTCTCCCGAAGGTTTCATTCCGTTTGGATTCCATTTAATATTCCTTTTCTGCAAAACACTGAAATAGGCAAAAAAACAACAATTTGCACTGGGCCTTTGGTTAGTAGGTTAGTCCCAAAAATAATATAACAAGGTATATTAAAGCCCATTAAACATCCAAAACAGATAATATAATAGCATGGAACAATAAAAAATTATAGATATGTTGGAGACGTATCACCCAACTCGAAGAACAAGGGACACACGAGTTTATACTGGTTCAGGCCACCGATGTGGTGTAATACCGTACTCCAGTGTGGTGTGGTGGATTGCCTTGTAGGCTGAGGATGAACAAGTACAAGGGAAGAACTACCTCCCGAGGAGAGGTGTTCTTGAGCTCGGTGAGCTTGTGTGGTTGAGGATGATCTGAATGATCCATCCCCTCCTATGGCAGTGGTTAGTCTTATTTATAGAGGCCCTGGTCCTCTTCCCAAATATTAGGCTGGAAGGGATCCCACAATGGCATATTTGAAGGGGGAGAACTAGTACAAGCTATCCCGACAAAAGGTGGTCTTCGCCTGCCAAAGGCTCTGGTGGTGATGCCGCCGTGGGCTCCACGATGACCTCCGTCTTGCCGTCCTGCTGGTCTTCGTCTTGTGGCACCGATATGGAAACCTTTGCATGATGCCTCGGGACTCCTCGTCCGCGCCTTCTCCTTTAGCACCAAAGAGGCGACTGCTGCTCTGTGCCCGCTGGCGCCTGCCTGGCCTTGGTTGTCATGGCCCACATCACGGGAACCTCAGGAGGTGCCGCTTACCATGATCTCTCCGCTCCTCGCGAGCCAGCCTAGTGAGGCTGCCCCTGAGGAGGTCTTGTGCCATCTGCCTCATGAGGCTTGGCCCCTCGCGAGGGTCTTGAGTGCTTGCTGGTGAAGATGGACCGTACTAGGCCGCTAGAGGAGCCACGCCGTGGGCCACTGGCAGGCAAGTCTGGGGACCCCCGTTCCCAAAACACCGATTGTAGCCCCCGGGCCCAAGGCACGCTCGGTCTTGGCTTCGAGGTGAAGCCAAGGGGCAAGTGCGGAGCACCGCGGGCCCTAATAGCATGTGGCCTTGATTGACGTGTGGCGATTGACGGGACGTGGGCATCTCCGCTTCCCCAGGCTGCCTCGGCAACTGCCCGACTGACAAAAGGCTAGCACGGGCTGCGCTGCCTTTATTGCTCCCCTTCGTCTTGCTCCAGATCCGCCCAAATCCTCCTCCAAACCCGCAACCAATGGCGCCCAACAAAGCTCGGGTCGCTATTCCGCCATCCTGGTACGAGCCTGCATTGAGCGCGCCAAGCGTTTCATAGAACAACCTCGCCGCCACGCTTCTGATGACGGCGACGGGCGATGAGAAGAGGAAAACCGCACTACGGGCTAGCTCCGCCAAGCCGGAGCCCTCGGGTAGCACCTTCTATCCCTTCTTCGTCAGCAGCGTTGTTGTGGGGTTGGTTCCCCCTTCTTCAACCTCTTCTACTCCGTCCTCAGCCACTATAAGCTTCACGCCCTCCACCTTCATCCCAACTCCATCCTTCTTTTGTCGATCTTCGCCTTCTATTGCGAGGTGTACGTTGGGGTGATGCCGTCCATGGCACTGCTGCGCCACTTCTTCTATCTCCGGATCAAGGACGACCCCTGCTTGGGGTGTGCCAACTTTGTCGCAGCCAACAAGACCAATGCAATTTCGATGGCCGGGAAGAAGGCCAAGGGATTCAGAAGCAAGTGGGTCCTGATGGATGCCAAGTGCTCTCAACCCCGACTGGTGCTGCCGGCGGTGATGCGCACGTCTCATGATGGGTGGCTCCGCACGAAGCTCGACGACCCTTGGGCGGAGTTGGAGCTGGAGAGGATGACCGCCGACCTGAAGCCTGACGATCCAATAGTGGCGAAGCTGACGGGGGCCATGATCGTCAAGGAATTCATGGCGCAACGTGTGGCTCTGCTCTAGTCGCGCCCATGTCCCTTGTGGAAGCTCAGGGACAGGGGTGACGACCTCCGCCTGCGCCCGAAGGCCTTGTCTGACGTGGAGCTGGGCATGGCCCTTCGCTCCTTGGTTGGAGACGACCAGGGGTACTCGCCGGACATCCTCGTTCCCTTGTACCGCCGTCCGGATGGGGCGAAGAATGCCGCCGCCATGCCTATATTTGATGGACGCGGTCTTGTGCTGCCGGTGCCCTTAGAAGCCCTAGCGGTGAAGACTCTGGTGGTAGTGTCCTCCAGCGATTCTGGCAGGGAGGAGGAGGAGGACTCGGTGGCCACCCTGGAGGGGTCTGGGGTGATCTCCCCCTCGCGTAAGGCCGATATCCTCCGCGCCTTGCCTAATGACGATGTTGATGACCACCCAGTGAGGGAAGTCATGCCCCCTACTGGGGTTACTATGAGGTCCAGGGTCTCCCCCTCGAGGAGGCTGACGCCTAGTGTCCCGACGAAGAGCAGATCATCGCTGGTCTCTCGGGGCGACGCTCCTGCCTCACCGCCGCCCGGGGCCACCACGGCCTCGCCATCTTCCGAGGCCCGCACGCCCGCACCTCAGGCCACGAGGCCCCCCGGCTCCGCACTTTTGAAGAGGCGGCGGGACTACGCTGCCGTGGACCAGTGAGTGTCCTGTCATGACCTTGCCCTTGCTCCTGCTTCTGTTGCGGCTTCCTGATGTTTCTTTTTGTGCTGCCAGGCCGACAGCATCGTCGAAGAAGAAGAAGTAGGGGGCGGCCACATCCTTGGGGACCCAGCAGCCTAGCACGGCGCACCTCCTCCGGCGCAGAAGGGCGACGATGGAGCCCACACTTCTCCCGCTCGGTCATCCTCGCGAGGCCTAGTGGACAAGCCTCAGGAGAAGGCGATCTCCTCAGCCAAGCCGGCTCCGGAGGCGCCTATCCTCAGCTCGCCCGTTGATGCGGCCAAGTTTCAGGAGCCCCCAGCTCGACTTCCTGTCGCCTCTAGCTCACAGGTCTTGGCAACGGTGCAGCCTCCTCCCTTGGTTGAACCGCTGGCCCGCGATCCTTCCGCTCCGCCCGATGCCTTGGAGGAGGCCCTTTCCGCGCTGGTGCGGCTTCGAGGCGACCTCCAAGGCGCTGACGGCCGACTGGTGGTGGGGCGCCTTGAACTGATCTCTGGTTGGCTGCAGTCCGATGCATCTGTTAGGGAGGTGCTGAGCCAGGCTGTGGAGGCTTGCGAGAAGGACAAGAAGGACGCTGCCCAAGCCGCGGCCACCCGCGAGGTGGCGCTGAAGGACGCCGGGGCTGCCCAGGATCGTTGCTGGTTGCTAGAGGCCGAGCTAGAGCCATGCGCAACGAGCGCGTGACCGAGGCTCGAGACCGCAAGGCGGAGGAGGAGAAGATGAAGGCCCGAGAGGATGCTATCAGAGGTCGCGATGCCGAGTTGGAGCAGTTGGCGAGGGCACAGGACATGGAGCGCAGCCGCTTGGAGAAGCTGGAGCAGGAGATGAAAGCAGAGAAGGCTGAGCTGGAAGCCAAGGTGAAGGTCCTGGCTGAGGAATGCGTGGCCTTCAAGTCCCTTGAAGAGAAGTCCCGCGTGGCGCTGCGGGCACTCTACGAGAAGGGCTTGGAGGAGCCGCTGGAGACAGACGACAAGGGCCCCGTCCAGCTGCTTCCTCATCTTGTCGCGGCGCTTGAAGGCGTCGTCGACGGGATCAGCCCCTTGGTGGAGGGGGAAGCCCACGCGCTCTCCTCTGCTGCACTGACGCACGTCTTCAGCCACCTCCATCTTCGTGATCCCGATGCCGACCTTGACGAGCTGCTCGAGCCCGTGGACGACGAGCGCTGCGCAGCCGCTGCCGAAGCCGTGAAGAGCCAGGTGGAGGCCTTGCTGAAGAAGTTCTGCGCCTTCGACCCTGCGCCCCCGACTGGCGCCGCCGCCGAACCTGCAACTCCGGTGGGAGGCGCTGGTGAGGGAAACGTTGTCATTGAAGGGGGACCTTTTGCAAGTGACGGCGGCATCCAGGGATGACGAGATGGTTTGCTGGTGGCTCCTTTTACTGCTTTGCTTCTGCAACATGAACCATGCCTCATGGAGGCGTTTAAACTTGTGTTTGGTATTCGAAAAATAGGATGTCTTGTAATATTTGTTTGAAATTCTGCGATTTCCTTTCCGTTTGCTTTGGTGTTCTACATTGGCAGGGCCCGACCCCACGCGTACCTCAGCTGCCGTTGGATTGTCCGGATCACCAGGACGAGACCAAGGGGTGAGGGGCTACGTGGCCAGTTAGGCTCCTGAGTCGCGACGCTCAGGAGTCCCCCTTGACGCGCAAACAGCTTGCGGAAAGGAGGTGCGTAAGTAGGCCTAGTGTTCTACGTCGGCGGGGCCGACCCCGCGCATACCTCAGCCGCCATTGGGCCGTCCGGATCACCAGGATGGACCAAGGGGTGAGGGGCTATGTGGCTAGTTAGGCTCCTAAGTCATGATGCTTAGGAGCCCCCCTTGACACTCAAACATCCTGCGGGAAGGAGTTGCTGAGGTAGGCCTTGGTGTTCTACTCGGCAGGGCCATGACCCTATGCATACCTCAACCGCCATTGGGTCATCCGGATCACCACGACGGACCAAGGAGTGAGGGGCTACATGGCCAGTTAGGCTCCTGAGTCGCGATGCTTAGGAGTCCCCCTTGACGCTCAAAGATTCCTCATACCTGTCCTCGCTGAGGTCCTGCTCGGGAGCGGTGCGTGATGACCAGGTCCGAGGGACCTGGCAAGGCGGCGTACGCTAGGCAGGACCTGAGCGTAGCCCCCGTGCCTAGCCCCCTCGCGCGAGTCTCCGGAGGGGAAAGCGTTGCGGTGAGGCTGGACACTGAGCCGGGTGGCTCCCTGAGGTTGGTATGCCCATCGGGCCGCCCTCAGTTGTTTATCACCAACGCGAAGCATAGCGCTACCGCACTTGCACGGGCATAGCCGCTCCACAATCATGTCAACTGCTAGCGCGGAGCATGATGCTTTCACTGGTGCATGGGTTAGGGCTCCCTTTGAGTGGAGCCCCCGGGGCGTGTACAGCCCCGCCCTGACACGTGGCTTGCACGGCAGGGCTAGACGTGGTGTGTTTGGGCACCCGCGAGCCAGCGCGGGACTCACGAGGCCCTACCTCAAGGCGGGTTGCGCCTGGTCTTGATTCTTGATAGCTTCAGCAGTCCTGCAAGATGGTTAGGCAACCTGCGCCGGACGAATTTCCTGAGGTGGTCACATGAGGAGACCAGACATGAACGACCCCACGAGGTGACGTGAACGGGGCCGGCCCGCCAGACAGAGCTAAGTTGTTCGGTTTATCGACGCTGCAGGGACGGACCCGAGCACAGACGCCGTGCCTAGCCTACTCATGTGAGGGATCCACAAGAAAGACAACCGGCGCGCGACGCCCGTGATAACGAGGGCGGTCACGGGCAGGGTATCAACTAAGCAGGTGATAGTCATAGAATGACTTAAGCAAAGCGGTAGGTTAGCTCAGATAGATGTAAGAACGATACATGCCACTGGGACGGACCCGAGCGGCCTGGGGATGATGCAGCCCGAGGGGCGCCCCCAACAGAGTAAGATAAAGATGCAGAAGGATACATACCGCAGGGGCAAACCCGTGCGACCTAGGAATGATGCAGCCCGAGGGGCGCTCCCAGCTGAGTAAACCAGAAAATGTCACCTGGTACCGTTGTCGAAGGAGTGTTGAAGTAGCTGATGGTGCGTGCCGAAGAGTCGTTCCTCACGGGCCACCAGGGCCCTGAGCCTCAGGAGGCTCTGGGGGATCGGGTGGTTCCTTGAGGACCATCGCCTTTTCCGCCAGGACTGCATGGTGCGTGGCCTCCTGAGCCACCAGGATGCTCCGTAGATGATGTTGGTAGGTGAGAACCGTGTTCGGCAAGCCAAACGGCATGTGAACATAGCTGTGAGGTGGGCCCTCGCACCGGCCAGCGTGCAAAGGCTAGAAGCGCTCCTGAGATGCGGCCCTATTGAGCCCTGGAATGTCGACGCAGACGTGAAGCTCGCCATCCTCGCCAGGATGGGGAGCTACGCCGGGTGGTGGGTGGCGGTCTTCGTGCATGGTCCTTGCTTCTTGAAGCTCCTCGGTGGCCTTGATGATGAACTCCTGAGCACCTGGCGCTCCTCGCCTTATGCCCTCTTGAGGGAAACGAGCAGAGAAGCACGCCTCCACGTGGTGCCCGAGTGCCTCCCTCATGATGTCAGCTAGGTCTGAGGCCCTCCAGAAGAGAGCCCCCAAGCCTTGCCCGAGGAGGGCACCGGGCACGCCTTCCTATGCGAGGGAGGGAGGTGCCCCAGGTGCGGGCGCTGATCCTGAGGTGGTGCCGCTGGAGACGCCGCTCTCTTGAGGCCCTGGGTGGAGTAGTTGTTTCTTCTCCTTGGGAATGGCCTCAGGAAGGTACAGGGTGCCCTTGTTGTCGGAGTTTTCGATCGTTGCGGCTTGGAAGGCGCACTCCAGGAAGCACACCACATCTCTTTCTTCGCGGGGTATTGTGATGATTCCGCTGCTTCCTGGCATCTTGAGGACATTGTAGCCATGGTGGGTCACTACCATGAACTTGGCCAATGCTGGATACTCAAGGATGACGTTGTACGGCAGACGAATGTGGGCGACGTCGAAGTCGATGAGCTCGGTGCGGTAGTTGTCGCGCTGGCCGAAGGTAACAGGGAGGCGAACCTGCCCTATCGGGGTGGTAGAGCCGCCGGTCACTCCTGAGAAAGGCTTGGTAGGCTGCAGCTGGTCATATGGCACTTGGAGGCTATCAAACATCTCAATGGACAGGACATTGAGCCCCTCACCGCCGTCGATGAGCACTACAAAAAAATACACTTCCGTGATGATATGTGTTTGTCACAGTAGGTCGCGTTTTCTGTCATGCATGTACATCCATGACAAATTTATGACAGAATCAAGATAGTCATACCTGTGCTGTCGTAGAAGTGTTCCATGACATTACCAAAATTATCATCACGGAAGTGTCCACTTCCATGACGATAAATCGCGTGTCACAGAAGTGCTTTTGTCAAGGATGACTAACACGTGGCATCCACCATAACGGAACGCCGATAAGCTATCGGGTCGGGTTTTGGATCCGATAACCCGTTAACAGCCCCGACCAATGGGGATTTTCCACGTGTAAAATCATCATTGGCTGGAGGAAACACGTGTCGGCTCATCGTTGGGACAGATGTCAACCACTCATTGGACGGAAGGCGCCTATGATACGTCGACATGTGGCACGGCCCAAAAGAGGCCCATTCCTGTGAAAAGGCCGGCCCATTTGACTTGGTCAAAAGCTGGCGGGCCAGCCCATGGAAAGCCTGTTAACGGCATGTTCGAATATAGCCCATTTACAGCCCGCTAACCCAAGGCCCGTTATTCCCTATCTGAATTAGGCCCAGTAGCGTCATCTGGGCCATCCAATATGATTCCAGCCCGTTTTCACTTCTGGCCATGTATGGCCCATGACGTTTTTCGGCCCATATGAGGCCCTATGTAACTCTTGGCCTACTAACAGCCCGTGGTGAAACTGGCCCGTAATGAATAGTGTATCACTTTACACCCATTAACGGCCCGTGGTGAAACTGGCCCGTAATGAACAGTGTATCACTTTATACCCATTAACGGCCCGTTATTTCGTTGGGCCGTTTCAAGCCCATGTTATCTTTCGGCCTTCTCAGAGCCCATTTATTCTTGGGCTCATTTCCAGCATTCGTTTACTTATGGCCCGTTACTGTCATTTTCTGCTTGTGGGCCAAGTTCAGCCCGTGGTTACAGTCGGCCCGTTTGTGGTCCGTTAATACGTTGGGACGATTTCATAGCGTCATCAAATACGGCCTATTAACGATGGCCCGTTATGGTCGGCCCATGAATGGACGATTCCAACTCTAGCCCGTTTACGGCTATAATGCGGTCTGTTTGGCCCATGTTTGGCCAATCGATTATACGGCCCGTATAAGGCCCATTGATAATACGGCCCGCAAAAGGCCAATTGTTTCTACGGACCGTAGAAGGCCCATTGTTTCTATGGCCCGTAGAAGGCCCACTGTTTCTACGGCCAGTAGGAGGCCCAGTGTCACTACAGTAAATATTAGCCCATGGTTATTGTGGCCTAGTTTTAAAAAATAGGTTATTGCAGCCACTAGCTAACCACGGAAAAAGAACTGCAATGACTACAAGCAAACAAATAAACAAGACAACAAGGAAATAAATAAGCAAGCAACTAACGCTAGGCTATCACGGCTATTACGCATATTACATCCACTGGGCATCAAAGTTCGCCACCAGTGCAAATATAGGGAACAAAGCAGCATGTCATATACACTGGTTGTCAAATTGGCGACCAGCGCAAATAAACGCCGCAGCAAAACAAATCCAGAGCTGAAACCACTTCAGAAGATCTCAAGAAACAATATCCTGGGTACCCATAATGCTAGCAAGATGCTTAGCAAGCTTATTAACTTTCTCTTGTTTGGCGCTTAAATCCTCCAGTGCTTGCTGTTGCACCAGAAAATATGCATATGAATTCTGCAGGGACTTCCTCAGTCCTTCAGCTTCCTGACGCAGCACATCTGACCGATGTCTTTCAAATTGAAGTTGAGACTCAAGAAGACGAACTGATTCAGGCAGCGAGTTCGAAGAGCTTGTGCCAGCAGTAGTGGCCAGTAACTCGAACACTACATCAAGACATGAATTTTGGGTTCCCTCACTGTCATCAAGATAGTTTTTATTAGCTTTCTTGGAGACCAACAGGGATGTCTCACTATCTTGAACCATATCTTCATTACTTCCTTTACCATTGGATAACGCGGTACTGTTCTCCAATATTTTGTCCGCATTCTAAAAGAGAAACAAGCAGACACATCACATGTTTACCATGTTGTATATGAAACTCATTTTGGTAAATGAGTTTAGTAGTAAAGTGGACAGGATAACATCATGAAACAAACATATATCTATGTACCATGGTCACTTTATGGTCTATATCATTCTAGTTTTTGTTGCCAAATCAAGATAGAGACACAGTTCAAATAATATTTGTTCAAGACAAAGCAGAATAGACAGAATATAAGTGTGGGTAACTATAGAGCAATAACAACACTTGTAATGTGCATGACATGAGAACATAACTGTTTATTCAATCGAAACTGAAATCAACATAGAGCAGGTTACAACAGCAAACCAGTTAAAGAAACAGGTTTAAAACATACCTGTTGCGCCATTGGAGTTTCAATTCCATCCTTCAAATTTGAAAATAGTTGGTATGAGTAAATACAGTCATGCAAGAGCAAAGGAGTATGAACCATAGCTACAGAACCTGACCTGAGAACAAATCTTCTTCTCCTTTTAAGTGTTGAGTTGGGATTCGAAGTGGTGGTCCTCATGCTTTGGGCACTGCAGTTCCCTTACTAACTGCTCATGTTGGGTGCTCTATCGTGGAGACGGTGCTGTGTCAACTGGAACTGGGTTACTATCTGCCGGGGTTGGGGTTAGATGGGGTGTAGCTGGTTCTCTGTCCAACTGGATAGGGGTACAATCTGCGAGAGTCTGGGTTATGTGTGGTGGATCTGGTCCTTGGGCAAGTACAACCATGGTTCTATCTGCATCAACTGGTAGCACTATCTTTTCTGAAGACAGTGTTGTTACTCCCTTAGATACTACCATCACGCTCTCCAATTCAAATGGCTGATAAACAAGAAAAGTAATTGAAAGTATAGACATTGTATGATAGACAGGTGCAATGGATAGTGGGGAATAAAAGAGGGCATGAAATAATTCATATTTATGTTGTCTAACCAAACAGGATAACATGACACAATTTCACATATATGATGGCTAACTAAATAGGATAGCATGACACAATTTCACATTATGATGGCTAACTTAAAAAGATGGAAAGACATAGTTCAAAATATGAGACTATGTAAACAGGATGACATGACATAACTATATAATGTGTTTATTAAATAGGTTGGCATGCCATAATTCACATACATTCACGGATAGAATGCCATAATTCAAAATATGATGAATGTAAACACTAAACAGGATGAGATGATATAACTATATGATGTCTTTATTAAATGGGTTGCCATGCCATAATTCAAATATATGATTTATATAGTAAGCAAGTAAGCAGATGGCAATCCATATATGATGTAAAAACTAAGCAATGCAAGACAACATGCTTGAAATGGGTAATATAACCTTGCCAAGTTTGAGCATAGACCTGAGGGGGAAAATAGGACTGGTCATCAGTCTCTGAATCCTCCTCTGAGGAGCTCTCTGTAACCGGCAAGATGTCTGCTTCAGCAGGTAGCATTGTCTGCTCTAAATACCTTGTCTTCACTCCAGATACTTCCATCACCGCTTCAAATGGCTGATACACAGGAAGAGTAGTTGAATATACAAACATTGTCGACAAGTGGAACACGTAATACAAAAAATGATAGCATGATATAATTCACATACATGATGATTGGTTAAACAGCATGGCATTGCATAATTCACATATATAATGCCTTTGCAACAAGATAGCATTGTATAATTCACATATATAATGTCTTGCAACAAGATGGCAATGCATAATTCACATATATGGTAATTAGACACTGAACAGGTGGCATTCACACAAAGCATGTCTAAACTAATCAAATGACATAGCAATGCGAGACACCATACGCACAATATGAGCAACATAACCCTGCCAAGTTAGAGCATACACCTC